>NC_140072.1:38646263-39119993 GCF_964194135.1 Talpa europaea | reverse complement strand
GAGTCAATGCATGAAGAATCCCTACAAACTCACCCAATATTATTCAGTTGGGGCCCCAGTGTGGGTCCTAAGTGTGTTTCACACTGCCTTGTAGTTATTTCTATCACAGCACCGGAGACACATTTTTGTTGTTAGTCTGAAAATAACTCAAGATCAAGGTTTGCTTCTTTTTCTGTATGTCCTAAGTAGCACATTAAATGTACTCAATAAATGTCTGTGAAATGAATAAATAGCTTGGCATATGAATCTCAGACTGTGAGAATAGGGGTTTTATTGTTCTTCATGGCTGAGATGGCAAGGACACAAAAAGGCAAGACTGTGGACAAGTCTCCAGACCTGGAGATTCAGAAAGTTCTTTAAATTTGGGGAAGGCCGTGTGAGGATATTGGTCTCCTTGCTATTGTTGGCAAAGTTGGAATAAAAAGCAGAGTAAAAGCCATATCCTACTAAAAAAAGTGGATTCTTTCTTAATTCTGTCCACTAAGTAAAGTCTAGCACATACCACCAACGACTAAAATTTGTTATAGGCATACCTCATTTTATTGCCCTTTGTTTTATTTGGCTTTGCAGATACTACGTTTTTTTACAAATTGAAGGTTTGCGTCAACCCTGAGTCCAGCCAGTCTGTCGGTGCTATTTTCTCTCACTTCACATTTCTGTGTCACATTTAATTAAGGTATGCAAATTGTTTTCTTAGACATAATGCTATTGCATACTTAATAGACTACAGTATAGTATAAACATCACTTTTATATGTACTAGGAAACAAAAAAATTCATGTGACTCACTTTATTGTGAGGGATGGTGCTGGGATTAGGATGGTGGTTAACAGAGAGTAGACACTGAGATGAATTTTGGAAGTAAAATCATTTGAACTAATTGGGATTCAATTCAAGGGATGAGGGAAAGAGAGATGGTGTGAACAATGGAGCTGAGTCTGGAATGGTGAAGATGGAACACATCTGTGAAAGAAGATTAAGAATTAAGTTTCAGGCATTGGAAATTCACAATTTCCAAAGTTCCCCTCCCCCCCCAGCAGTTACCACCTAGCTTTAATCCTTTTGCAGTACAGATGAATATCATGAGAATCACATGTATAACACGACCTGGCCTCTTTGGCCACAGTCTCTTGGGCCAGGGATAGGAAAATCAGATTGACCTCAACTGGGTCAGAGATACAGCATGAAATCAAGAAAGAGATGTGACTCTCTTCCCAAATTTATGAAATCGAGCACATGTATTAGTAGTCTAGAGTAGGGGTCAGCAAACTATGGCCCAAGGGCCACCAGCTGTTTTATAAAGTTGTGTTTTTTTAAGATTTATTTATTCACTCATATAAGAACCAAAGTACAGGCCAGATGTGCGGGAAGGTGAGAGGATTCACCAGAGACAGAGTGGGGAACAGAACAGGCAGACTGACTGAAACACACTGCTGAGGGGAGCAGCAGGCGAGACAGGAGATATCTGCTGCGCCATGTGGGTATTTCCACCGCTGGCTGGGATCGAACCCGCACTGCAGAGGCTGCAGACATCTTCACAGCACTGCGCTCAACTGCCTGTACCACCAGGGAGGTCCTTATAAATAAAGTTTTATTGGAACACAGCCATGCCATTCATTTACATACCACCTCTGACTGTCTTTGTGCTAAGTTCACATGTCCCACAAGTGTACCTGAATTTTTAAATACAAGCATGCCAACCTTGGTCTAGAATCTCCATTTGGTCTGAGGAAAAAAAGCAGTTAGAGAAAAAAATGAAGGAGTTGCACAAGAAGAAGAAGGCAAGAGAATAGAAGAGAGTCCTGACAGCACCCTAAGTCAAGGTGCTAAATGGCCTTTAGAAACAACCACATCCCTGTTCCCGAGTTCAGTTGAAACACCCCAGTTGTCTTGCACTAAATTCCTCTTTTTATTCCAGGTAGCTTTAGTGGAGTTGTTGCTATTTGGAACTAAAGGATACTATTTATATTTTTTTAATTTCCCTGTGTATTCATCATTCACTCATTCATTCAAAAATGGCATAGAAAGTTTGCTCTGTGTCAGGCATGATGCTGGAGATGGATGATACGTGTTGAACAGGACAGCTACGGTCTCTGCCCTTGTGAAGTTTATATTCTGATATAATAGCTTTCAGGTGCCAGTGAGACACCCAAGTAAAGATGTCATGATGGCATTTAGAACTCAAAAGCTAGGTCTGGATTGAAGGCTATAAATCTGGAAGTCATTACTCAGAGACGGATTGAAGAACAGGGAAATAGAAGGCGTGCATAGTAGAAGGTGCCAAGTGAAAATTGAATTGTGCTGGTGACTGGTCCCAGAGGAGCCCCAACATTTAGGAGTTGATTAGAGGGAAAAGAGCTGGTTAAGGAGACTGAATAGGAGAGACTATAGAGAAGGGGGAGACCAACAGAATATATCCTGTAAGCCACACTAAGAGACTGTCTCAAGGAGTAAGTGAAATCTTTGTCAAATGTTTTGAGAAGACAAAATGAAACTGCAAAGAAATCATTGCATTTAGTTATATAGAAGTCACTCATTACCAGGAAAAATCAATTTTGAGACAGGTATACCAATATTTATTTTATTTTAAGTAATTAAAAACTTGACTCAAACAACAATTCATTAGTTCACGTAACAGGAAGCTCAGTGGATGAGTTTCTGCAATGGTTTGATTCAATGGTTAAGCAATGTCATCAGGCACCTGGCATCTCTCTATCTCTTTACTTTGATTCCTTGAATGTCAGCTTCATTGCAAGACTCCCCCTTCTCTATGCACGATCCAAGATGGCCAGGGTTCATATGCTCTCATTTAAATCTAGAGGAGAGAGAGGATTCCTTTAGGCACTCTCTCTGAAATATGAGAAAACTTCTATTCCCCCCCCAAAAACAGAAAATCTTTCCTCATGTGTTATCAGTGCTAATTGAGTCATGTGCCCATTCCTGAACCAATATAGCTTATATGGTATCACTAGTTCTTTTTTTTTTTTTTTAAAGATTTATTTATTTGTTTATACAAGCACTGGGTACAGTCAGAAGTGCGGGAGGGTGAAAGGATTCACCAGAGCCAGAGTGGGGAACAGAACAGACAGACTGATGAAGTACACTGCTGAGGGGAGCAGCGGGCGGCAGGAGAGGTCTGTGCGCCATGTGGGACCCTCCTCCGGTGGCTGGGGATCGAACCGGCGCTGCAGAGGCTGTTGGCAGCCTCTCAACCCAGCACTCAACCGCTGCGCCACCAGGGAGGCCCCTAGTTCTTTTTTTTTTTAAAAAGATTTATTTATTTATTTATGCATAGAAGACCTAGGGTGTAGACCAGAGGTGTGAGGAGTGAGAGGATTCACCAGAGACAGAGTGGTGAGCAGAACAAGCAGATTTTACTGAAATACACTGTTAGGAGGAGCAGTGGGCGAGACAGGAGAGATCTTCCATACCATAAGTGGGTTAGCTCCTTGCTGGGGCTCGAACTCAGGCTGCAGTGGTGATAGTGCTGAGACTTAACCTCTATGCCACCAGGGAGGCCCCGATATCACTAAGTCTTCTGTTTAGAGTCTGGATAATGCTAAGATCTGAGGGGCAGTCAAATCTCTCCAAAGCACTAAACCATATTAGACAGCTATAGCTTTCCAGTGAAAATCAGATTCATTGTGTAGAGAGCAGGGGATGAATGCCAGGGAATTGACCACAATGAACACAACATAGAGACAGGAACTAGTAGGGAGAAGATTCAATAATGAATGGGAGGTGAGGTAGAAACAGAAACAACTATGTCAAGAAGTTTGCTGTGAAGAATAGCAGAGAGAGAAGTGCTTACTGAATAAAGCTGTAGAGACAGAGGAGGGGTTTTATTGCTTATTTTTATCTGCTTGAATATCTCCGAACACGATCAAGAGCGATCCAGCAGAGTAAGAACTTGAGAATGTTACAAGGGCATAAGAGATGAAGCAGTTACCTTGAAGAAGATTGAAAATAGGGACCTGTGTTCATGTGAGCAGTTGGTTTATGCTGGGGAAGGCGAGCAGAGTGACTGAGAGCGTGGACTAAGAAGTCTCAGGGCTCCGGGTGACTCTGGGCAAGCTGATTTCTTTGATCCTACTGGCTGTTAAAATGAATATAATGCTCCTACCTCACAGGGAAGTTGTAAAGATTAAATTAAATCAGGTATATAAACAATTCTATGGAATTTAAACTTTCTTTAGACCTTCCCCCTTCCAACAGTCAATAGTATTTATTTATTTTAAGTCAGTGACAAACGTCTTTAGTAAGATGCCAAAGGAAAGGAAAGAAGTGGGTATGGGAAAAGACTGATACAAACTCATACCTGCAAAGCTTTTTTCATCTAACAGCTTCTAAGTTCCTTACCCAAGACGCTTCAACAAAGTCTATGTGGAACTTTTCAAGGTGGCAATTAAACAAATCTGCTGACGAGGATATTGGCTACCTGGAAAAGAATGCTGTCAGCAGCATCCTCTTCGCAGATAAAGGAAGGACCAAGATGTCATTATTCCTCAATCATTTTTACAGCTTTACTATGCCATCGGCAATTTTGGCCATAGAAGCAGGCAGAAGGAAAGAAATCAGAAAAGGGGAAATGAGAAAGCCGTCAGCACTGGTTTTAGACATACTGTCTTGCTACACATTAATGTGAAAATCATAGATGTTCTTGTGTACTTGGATTTTATTTTAGTGTAACAAGAAAAAAAATCAAACAAAATTTCCTTCCTAGCTAGCTCACTAGAATGGCCTAAATTATTTTCAACTAGAAGTGTTTAGAAAATATGGGGAGGTATTTTTGAGTTGTTACAGTACTGGGGTGGCGGCTTTCAGTGCTGCCTTAAAAATGCTGTTGACTTTGTTCAGTAGGAACTTCAGGTGTGTCAGTCCTCTGGGTCACATGTCATTGTACATGCTGGAGTCCTGGGATGCTCCAGATGGTGTGTTACAAGAGGTGATTGGATGGAGCAGGTGCTGTACTGTGCTCTGCTAATGTCTCCTGTGAAGTACTTGACAATTCTGTTTGCCCTTGCTGAGGCTGGTTCTAGACTCAGGTTTGGGGAGCTGTCTCACAGCATGCAACCCATAGATAATGGGTGTGTCATAACCTCACTTGGCAGGGAGGTTCAAGAGAGCTGTGCTGGTTCCATATCCTAGAAAGATCTTGTTAGTGTTTTTCAGAGAACAAAGAAAGAAACAGATCTGATCTGATGCTATCAATAGAAACTTTATATTCATTTGAAGAGATGTTATGATCATATAAACCTTATCATCATCCTTCACCATAGATGAATCAAAACATCAGGAATATTTAAATCTATGTGCCTTCTTTTATACATTTAACAAAAAATATATAGATTATTTTTCCTATTTCTCTTTACAATATATGATGCCATCCTCAGAACAAAAATTTATATGTAGTCAGTTTTCATTATGGTTAGTGAGGTAGAGGTGTGATTGAAATTTCATGAATGAAAAGTTTCATTGTCTAAAATTGTCAGATGAAAAACAGTGTCAGGTGTAAATATGCTGCAGGTTACTGAAAGGACACTTCAAAATCTTACTGCTTTTCTTGTGAGCAATTCCTGGAAGAGGAGAAGTAGAATGCTCACTTTTGCTCATAAAAAGCAAAAAAAAAAAAAAAAAGAGTTAATTCTCGTTTCAGAGATTTAACTTGTTCATTGAGATGTTCTACCATGTTTATTTCTGGGCAAAAAAATCCCTCTATCATTTTACTTTGCATTTCAACTTTTCATCTTTGGCTTGGCATATCCTTTATGTATTAAAAGGAATGATTTAAATTTATAATTGTATGAGTGTTTATATGATTTTGGACATGTATTCACACATCTTTTATTGGTTTTCATCTTACACTTAATAAAATCTCTAAGAAAAATGCTTTTCAATTGCCAAAAACTTAAATTACAGGGACCCACGACTACTTTTGCCCGCAAGCATTAGGGAGAAGTTCTGTGTATGAAGACTGGCTCTTTAATTTGTTTCCGTTTAATTTCTTCTAGTTTACGTGCATTATGAACTTGATATAGGTACTTATGTGTATTTTCAATTTATACTCCTATGATGCCTTAATCCAATAAGCATGAAATAAAATATTGGGACACAAACAAAATATAATAATAAGCAAATAATAAGTGCCTAGACTGTGGAGACAAGTAACAACCTTATTTTATCCAAAAATTTTCTATTAAATAAATGTTTACTAACCACAAGTTACCATGCACTGGCATATATGCCAGGAATAAAAAGTTGCATAAGACATAGCCTCTGCCCTCAAGAAGCTCACTGCCATGGGCCTCCCCGGTGGCACAGGAGTTAAAGACACAGTGCTAGCAAGCTATGGCCAGCCACTGCAGCATGTGTTTGATCCCTGGACAGGGAGCTACCCACATGGCACAGCAGATCTCTCCTGTTTCACCCACTCCTCCCCTCAGCAGCGTATTTCAGTAGATCCGCCTGTTGTGCTCCCCACTGTCTCTAGTGAATCCTCTCACCCCCACACCTCTGACCTACAACCCCATTCTTATATGCATAAATAAACAAATGGTTAAAAAAAAAAAAGCTTACTGCCAGGAAGTGAATGAGCACTGACATTTTCTATTATGTCAGACTAAGAGGGTTAAATTGCTGACACACCCTGGATCCAAAATCAACCCTTTCATGTACATATCATAAAACTCCAAAAAATTTATCAGCCAGGCAGAAAAAAACTGATGAGGTCAGGCTAAGTAAAGTTCTTTACAGGCTATAGGCATGGAAATGTGAAACCAATAAACTGTCATATCCAGTAACCAATAAAACTCTTAGATGCCTGACTCTTGCAGGTAGTTTAACATGTCTAAAATGTAGGAATTTGCCCAAGGGATCATCCAGTCATATCTCACATCTGTGGATTATTTCCCAGGGTATAAAATTCTTTCACATATGCTATTGTAACACTTTTATGACATATAGGGCAGGCATATTCATTACCCATATTATAAACATGAGGAAACTGTGATGTCCCAAAATGAAATGACTTATCCAAGTTACCAAATCAACAAGGACCAATGGTGGGTACGGTAGACTTGTTTGCCTTCAATTCCATGTCCCTGTAACTCCCCAAAGAACATAGAGCTCCTGCCTTAAATTTAGTGGGATCGCTGAGGCATACCATCATTTGGGAACCAGCATCAATCCAACTTCACAAAAGCTTGTCTATTGTGTGGGGAACAATAGGGAACACCATGGTTTTATGGAGGTGATTTTCCTTAGGTGTGGTTGGGATCCCAGGGGTATGATGTGTTCCAATGAGACTGGGGCGGCTGCCATTGCCTCATGTCCAGGAATGGAGCAATGGCTCCCACACCTTAGAAATTTTCATTTGGAAAGGACTTTAGATGTTCCTTATAGTCTCTGTAAAAATGCATGAGCTCTGCATGCTTATTACCCAAAATCTGATCACAAGAGAAATCTAGGTCACAAAATCACCAATACTAAGTCTTTTTGTGAGAGTTCTGCATGCTGGAGGGTGACCCAAGAAATTCTGATATGGGGATTTGCTTCAGTAGTAGGATTTGTTGCCTTGGGAAGCCAAGACTTGAGTCTGGGGTACTCCTCCTTAGCAGCCAATAATTTTAGCTATCTTTAAGATAGCCACTTGACTAATCAAAAGGAACAAGAAAATCCTGTATTTTACAGATAGTCCCTTGAGAAATAACTGCCCAGTGTCTGTGTCGAAAGGAGTCTGTTTAAGCCAGCTAAGCCTTCCCATCCATTGCTCTGAATAATTTTATTTTTTTAAAAGATTATTTATGCATAGAAGAACTGGGGTGTAGGGCAGAGGTAGGGGGGAGGCGTGGTGAGAGGATTCACCAGAGACAGATGTGGAGCAGAACAGGCAGATCCATTGAAATACACTGCTGAGGGGAGCAGGAAGCAAGACAGGAGAGGTCTGCTGCGCCATGTGGGTCAGCTCCCTGGCCAGCCAGGGATCCAACTTGTGCTGCAGTGGCTGGCGACAGCTTGATAGCACTGTGTCTTTAACCCCTGGGCCACCAGGGAGGCCCCAACTCTGAATAATTTTAATTTATGCTAACATGTGTCAGTTAGCTGTTATCTTATAATCTCCAAATCAGTAATTTTTTTATGGGATTCACTAAGCTTGTGGAAATGGGTATCTGCTTGTGTTTTTCAATTCTAAAATTGTTTAGTTTTCCTTTTTTTTTTTTTTTTTGGTTAAATTTTTCTATTTCTTCACTGAGAACGCTTCATTTCTTTTGAGTGTATTTGTAATGGTTTGCTGAAGCATTTAGAAATCTTTGTCAGCTTTTATTTCTTTGGCATTTCTCCCCCTTTTCCCGTTCCTCTCCTCTGGAATACCAATTATTCTAATATTTGTATATTTTAAGCAGTATGTAAGTCACATACATTTTCTTGACTCTTTTGTTGTTCTTTTATCATTTGTGATTAGGTTATTTCCTATAAGTTCCTATCCGTTAGATAATTTATACTATCTCCATTTGGTGTACTCTGTTATAGATATTTCTGTTGCATTCTTCATTTCATTCATTGAATTTTTCAGTTCTAGAATTTGTTTGGTTCTTATAATATTTCTGTTAAATTTCTCATCTTGTTCATGTATTGTTTTCCCAGTTTAATTGATTTGTTGTGTGTTTTCTTTTCCTTTTTTTTTAAAAAAAGATTTATTTATTTTTTTATACAAGAACCGGGGTACAGGGCAGATGTGCGGGAGGGTGAGAGGATTCACCAGAGACAGAGCAGAGAACAGAACAGGCAGACTGCGGAAATGCACTGCTGAGGGGAGCAGCGGGCAGACAGGAGAGGCTGCTCGCCATGTGGGACCCTCGCTGGCCGGCCGGGATCCCACCAGGCGCTGCAGAGGCTATGGACAGCTTCACAGTGCAGCACTCAACCACCTGCGCCACCAGGGAGGCCCTCATTGTGTGTTTTCTTGTAGTTCATTGAATTTTCTCAAAACAGTTATTATAAATTCTTTATCAGCTAGATTGCAAAATTTTGTGTCATTGAATACAGTATTGGAGGATTATTATCTTTTGGTGATGAAATGTTTCCTTCACGCCTCATGTTCGTGGGAGTTTTTCAGTGTTGCTTTCTTATTTGAAATAGTGGAACTCTTCAAATCTTTACTAGTTGCTTTCAGGTGTGGTATTGCTTTCAGTAGTTCCTGTTGCAGTTGATGTTTTCCTTGACCTTGTACAGACCCACTGTCGCCACACTTCTTGCTCCCTCTTGCGGCAGAATTCTTACCTGGTTAAGTCTTCTATTACTCTTAAAGCCACAAGGCCGGCTGCGGGAAACTTTTCCTTTGTTTTCCAGAAGGTGGAGCCACAACTCAAGTTACCTGTAGATCCTGGTCTGATCTTCAGTAAGCATGCTCAGTTTATCAGAGCTTGCGCTTGCAAATGCACGAGGGAGCACACCTAAAGAACCAGCTGGCAAGTGTGGAAAGTGTAGATTTAGTACTTGAGGTGTTGGGAGCTTATGGGTCTGGTGGGAGGCCCCTTTGGGCGAGATTCTCCTAGATGCTCATAGGCAGACTGCTGTTGAAATCCTGAACACAGTAGCAAGTGACCCTTTACTGCCCTTTGATAGTCTTACCTGCCTCTTTCTCCATCCCCTCCAGCCAAGGAGGTCCTGCCCTCAGGTCCCTGGGTATTGCTGGGGAGAAATGGGTTTCTCCACTATTATATAGTGGACATTGAAGGCACTTACTCATCACTCCTGTTTCCCTCTGCTGGAGAGGTCAGTCTCATCCTCCATTGCCTCAATTGGGGGAAAGCATGGTACTGGCAAAGTTGTAATTGCCTTTTCCAATATGCCAAATTGTTTTTTTCTTTTTCCACCAACAGCATGATGGAATCTCCTCTTGGGAAGGCTCAATTGCCACAATTATTTTGTCAGAGGGTGGCTGCCCAAGTCAGCACCTCCAGATTTTACCGAGACAGCTGGAGGCAGTTTTGCCAATTTCTGCTGGTTCTGTAACAGGGTGGTCCCCAGGAAAAGGGGAAGTTCCTGGTTCCCTGCTCCACCCAAAGGAGGGTGTAACTGAGCAGAGAGGAGAAGAAGCTGGAGAAGAGATGGGAGAAGGAAGGAAGCAGGATGGAGAGCCAGAAGGAGACCTGGAGGAGGCACACCGAGCAGAGAGACATGTGAAGAAGCCACACTTGCCTTTTAGTTCTGGACTTGTTGAAACAGATGTGGGTGAAAGACTGATGGGGAGGATAACAACAGCAGCTTTGATCTTGATTTTGATTTTGCTCTTTTCCTCCCAGACTTGTCTGGTTGTTCCTGACCCTTTTCAATGGGTCTTCCCTAAAAGATACTTTAGACTTGTGGCAGGCTTTGGGGCCTTGTTCTGGGCCAATCCTGTT
Source organism: Talpa europaea (assembly GCF_964194135.1). Classification (NCBI taxonomy): domain Eukaryota; kingdom Metazoa; phylum Chordata; class Mammalia; order Eulipotyphla; family Talpidae; genus Talpa; species Talpa europaea. The sequence continues at coordinate 39,109,591 of NC_140072.1, read as the reverse complement.
TGAGTGGACTTGTACTCATGAGGGGATGGGTAACTTTGGGTGCTTGATTTAGAAACAACATTCTTTGTTTTTTTTTTCTGTATTGTTTACTAATTGTGTTAAAATTCCTTTCCATTAAAGTCTTATATGTTTTGTGTTGATGTGGCAGATGGCAGAACCTATTTAGAGCAGGCAGTTTGGGGATTTCTAAGGTACCCCCCTTCCTGACCTGTAAAACTTCCACAACCTAAACCAAAGTCTATTATAAGCTGCACAAGATGGTGAGACTTCATCCCCTTCCCTTGGCATATGGTATAAAATTTCAAAACTCCCACACAGATTCTTTTTTGTGTGAATGGATGTCTAGTTAACTGCTAATGGAGGCACCTCTTGTGCCATCATGATGTGGCTGTCTCTCCCTATTTCTCTTCATCAGTATTTTTCCCCTTTATTAATGAGATTCAGCTTGCTTTACTTCTATTTTTGTTATTTTGATTATATTTTCATTATAGAGTATTGAGTCCTTGGGCAAGTTAAGGATAATTAGGATAATAATTCAAGGGCAGTGCAGGGACTTCAGGAGAGTTATGGAGGGCTCCAGAGATAAGGGCAACAAATTCCAAAGGGGACTAATCAAACACTCCAGGACCAGGGGCAACAGGACATTCCTGGACAAGGACGATAAAGAAAAAGGACTCTAAGATAAGCGCTGGGACAGAGAGACTTAGTTCTGGGCACAGAGACATTTTGGCAGTGAGAGAAACCACGGAAAACTAACCAATCACAGAGAGACTGATGGAGCTCTAGAATAATCAGGGAAAGAAGGTCTGGGCCTCCCCGGTGGCGCAGCGGTTGAGCGCTGGGTTGTGAAGCTGCCCGTGGCCTCTGCAGCGCTGGTTCGATCCCCGGCTGCTCCCCGGCCACCGGAGGAGGGTCTCCCATGACGCACAGACCTCTCCTGCCGCCCGCTGCTCCCCTCAGCAGTGTACTTCGGTCCTTCTGCCTGCTCTGCTCCCTGCTCTGGCTCTGGTGAATTCTCTCATCCTCCCGCGCTTCTGACTGTACCCAGTGCTTGTATAAATAAATAAATAAATCTTAAAAAAAAAAAAGGAAATTTATTTAAAAAAAAAAAAAAAAGGTTTATATTCCCTGAGGCACGACTCTGCTTGGGTTTCCTTGCCCCTCCCCGGCCTAGTTCCACCGGCCTGGGTGTCCCACTTTATTTCTGTCCTTTTCTCCTCAATAAACTTTTTCTTTCTCTAAATAAATTTGCCTCTTCTTGCTTGCTTGCCTGAGCATCAGTGAAGTTCCTGCTGCGGCTTCATGAGACACCAACCCGTGGCAGCCTAGTGGCTGGCACTCAATGCTCCACTGCAGCCTGGGATCTGTTTCTGGCTGGGAGACTAGGCCTGAAAACCTACAATATCAGTTATCAGTATCAAGCTTATTTTTCCTGTGCAATTTAAAACATAAACACAGTTTTAAATAATAAAATGGCCTTCTTCATAAAGATACTGATGACTATCAAAAATACTTGTTAGGGCCTCCCTGGTGGCGCACGTGGTTGAGCGCCGCATTGTGAAGCTGTCCGCAGACTCTGCAGCATGAATTCTATCCTGGCCATCCAGGAAGCAACCTATATGGCGCTGCAGACTTCTCTTGCCTTGCCCGCTGCTCCCCTCAGCAGTGTGCTTCGGTCTGTCTGCCTGTTCTGTTCCCCACTCTGTCTCTGGTGAATCCTCTCAACCTCCAGCACATCTGGCCTGTACCCCGGTTCTTGTATAAATAAATAAATCTTAAAAAAAAAAAATACTTGTTAGTTAATTTTAAAAATACATGAAACAAATTGAGAATTTATATCATGTATAAGGGAAAAGGGCCTGAGAGAAACACTAAAAAGTATAAACTAGTTTCATGAAGGGGGCATGTAATAACTTGTTTGCTTGGATGAGGAGGCGACTCAGGAGTCTGGGGGCACTCAGAAAAACGTGGGTAGAGAGGAAAGACCCTGGCAGTGACCTTTAGAGAAGGGTAACCACCTAAAGATAACTGTGCTATCAAGGAAACAGTAATGAGAGCCACATGTACCCTCTCGCCTTATCAGCTCCTCCCCACCAAACCTGAAGATACACGAAAATCCACACCCTTTATCCTGCAGGCTACGTTCTCAAGTAAAGATTTTACTCAGAATATAGCACATTAAAATTGAAAGTACTAGGGTTTTTACTCCCAATCTCAGTCTTTTCAATGGAAATAGTATATTCAGTAATGTTTATCATACAATTAAAAAAGTTAAGATAGCTCCAAAGGTTATTTTATGATGTGTGAAATGTGCTTTACATTTTAACTACACACAAAACCCGGTACTTTGATGAATATTATTATGTTTGTTTTTTAATCTGGTATCTCATTCAGAGACTTGGTTTCATCTTTGTGAAAGAGAAAAATGAAGCATGTTGCCAAGTTGCTAGCCAAGTTTGGGTCTGCTAATCCTAAGAGGCCTGTTTGGCCACCATTTTCTGTTACCTGCAGTTCTGCATTCCTACGCAAGGTAAGAACTGCCCAATCAGTCGTAGGAGCCAAACCTTACAAGGTGTCTTTCAAATCAACCAAGAGCAGAAAGCTTGATCACCAGGTATGCATCGCCTTAGCATCACCAGGTATGACGGGAAACTACCGGGGCCAAGGACCAATGTATGACAAGGGACCCCAGACGCTGATCAGTGGAACACCTTGTTGATAAGATTGAGACTTTGGCTGGGGATATAGGGCTTGATCTCAACTACAATATCAAGTCATCAAACAGATGAGAAGTGCCTGGAGGGCAGACTCACAACCCTGATACTATAGATGACACAGCACAATTTCTAATTTCACCCCTTCCTTTTCTCTATGTCCTCCTTCCCCTCACAACTGATGCCGTATGATTATTCTAGCAATAAAAAGGGCAGAATCTTGCTCTTGGGCGGCATCTTGCATCCTACAGCTTGCTCCATGACTCCCGTTTGTCAGTGCGGTCTTGTCAACGCAACAGACAAGAACAGTTCACTTAAAAGATTTTAAAATTTCTCTTTGAGATTTCATATTTCACCCATGTGTTTATAAGTGTGTTGTCAAATATGTCAACATATCTGGGGATTGTCCATCTCTCTTCCTATTACTGATATTAGTTTAATTCCAGTGGTGAGAGCAGACATAGTATTTTATCGCCTAGAATGTGGTCTATCTTGGTGATAGAGCAGATCCTGTAATCGTTTGATCATGTCGTTTTTGGATATCAATTATATATAGTTGATAGTTTGGTTGAGCTATTGAACTCAAGTGGGATTAATAGCTACCATATTTGTTTCATCGCCCTTGTTCTTTGTCCCTATTTTGTCTTGCCGATTTTCTGCTTACGGTTCTTTCCATATCTGATATAGATAAAGGGTGTTAAAGTCTCCAACTATATATTGGATTCATTAATTTTTCCTTGGAGTTAGAATTTTGCCCCACACATTACATAGTTTTAAAACCCATAAATATTAAGGATTATGTCTTCTCGGATCGACTCCTATACCACTATGTAATGGCCCTTTTTATTCCTGCCTTTCCTAATGTAAAATAAACTTTCTGAACTTAGTTATCACTATCCTCTCTATTGGTTGGTGTTAGCATATTATCTTCTTCCCCATGTCTCACTTTTTCTGCCTTTCTGTTTTTTTTTTTTTAAAGATTTATTTATATACGCATACAAGAACTGGGGGACAGGCCAGAGGTGGGGGTGTGAGGATTCACCAGAGACAGAGTGGGGAACAGAACAGGCAGATCTACTGAAATACACTGCTGAGGGTAGCAACGGGTGAAACAGGCGAGGTCTGCTGAGTCATATGGGTAGCTCCCTGGATGGTCGGGGATCAAACTCCTGCTACAGAGGCTGCAGATAGCTTCATAGTGCGGTGCTTAACCCCTTCTGCCACCAGGGAGGCCTCTTTTGTGGTTTTAATTGAGCAAATAAACTGCTGTTAATGATGCCTTAGTAATGCTGTCATGAGATGATGGGGGAGGGAAAGTATTAGTCTTGTGATTAAGCCTTAGTCTTTTAGTGACCCTGTACCTCTGGATTGTGAACTTCAAACATTGTTAGGGCTCTGGCACTGTTTTTTTCTCTGATCTCCTTGTTTCTAATTGATTTGCATCTATTGTTATCACACTCTACTAACTTCCACTAATTGCTAGTTGACCTATTATTTTTGAGAATGCCCTGGTGCTTAACCTGCTGCAGTTTGAGTAAAATCAGACCCTGTTAATCTTTGTGGCCTGTCTTTGGCCGAAATCTTAGGCTTGAACTTCTGTTTTAATAGTCATCCCTTTAGAGAATGCTATGGAACCCTGTGTAAAGCCCTACCACTGGGCAAAACTTGTTATTGCCCAGAGCTGAAGGTAAGACAGTAGCCTGTTATTTTTTTAGGTAGTGATACCTGGAATCTATAAGTGGGTGCTAACCTAGTCTCCTCTGCTTGCCTCTCCTTGTATGTAATTGCCACCTCATGAAGAAGCTGGGACAATAGTGAATCAGGATACAGTGTTCTTAGTCTGCCATTCTTGTGGTAGTTCTTCTGTAATACAAGTGGGGACTGAGTGGAAAACAGAAGACTCAGAGCTCTTTGCTACTGTTGCTTGGAGTAGAGCTTCTGTAACACAGAATTTGGGGTGATGAATAATAGCAATCTGCTCCTCCTACAGAGAAACTGTAGGCCAGGAGTGGGAACAGGAGGTTAGAGGCGTTTAGTTATATGGCTCCAATACCACAAAGAATCACTATTCTTACAGATTTAGATTGTCAATAAATGCTTTTGCTTCTATTGTATATGTTTCTTTGACATTTTCCAGAGAGTTTATTACTTAGCAGTGATTTTCACTGAGGATTCTGTAGATCTCCTCATGCTGTCATCCTAAAAGTGTTTCCTGATTATTTTTCAATGCTTATGTTAAAGTAGAAGCAATCTGGACCCTTTAAATACGGCAGTATGTTCACAAATGGAAAAAGCTGCTAACAGCTGATTGAACATCAACATAACAAAATAAATAAGCAGTTCTTTATTGTTATTTAAATATATTCCAGAAGTGAAGAGTGTTTATAATTCATTTACAAGTGCAGTCTATTACACCAGTGAAAGTTATTAGACTTGTTGTACAATGTAAATGCTGCATAAAGTTTAGTTCTGGAAGAGTTTGTTGTTGAATTTTTATTTCCAATCCAGTAGATTAAAAACACAATTGTGAAATGGTAAAAAGATGTAAGACTCATATGTGATAAAACCAATCTCAAAAATAGAGAATTCAGTTTTCCTCAACATAAAGATGAGTTTCATACAGAAAATATTAAATATATATTTCATTGTGATAACAATTGTATAAAACTCTAGAATATGAACATTAGATGACCAATGTATCGAAATCAACGAAGTTTAGAAAACATCTAATTCTGAAGCAAAATAAAAAGATGATTTACAAAGAATTATAACTGATCTCTAATCATCATCAGAATCTGAATCATATTTCTTTCCTCGGATAGTTTTCTTTTCCAGCTTTGTGAAATTTGTTCCCAATTTCTTTTGGCTTTGAAATGGTGGCTCCATTAAATTTCCACTAAAAAACAAGCAAATTTGAAAAGCACTTAATTCTTCATGATTTAGTACAGTTGGTGTATTAAGCTCACAAAAACTTACCTTTTTTCTTCATTGTAATATATGGAACAGAGCAAAAGTTTCTTTAACACTGGTACCAAGGAAGAGGTACATTTTCCACATTGATGGCTACTTTATTTTGGTATATGTATTTTATTGAGTGTAGAGACTCCAGTATTTGAAACCTATTATTTCTTAACTTGATCAATTTTCTTCCTGAGTACTTCTCCAAATTCTTTACTTCTTAGTCCCCTGGCTGACTCATACTCCAAAGGTGAATAAGTCCTTATAGTCCCTTATCCTTCTCTTATCTTCCTTTCTGAGCTTAGACAATGTTCTCTTAAAAATATTATTTTTTTGATTGAGCTAACACTGGTTAACAACACTATGAATGTTTTAGGAGTATAGGTTCACACCTCTTCAAATGTATGTTACCACATCAAGTCAATCTTCAAAGCACAAATAACCCTCCAGTATGGTTAATAATTTTAAATCTTATTTTTATACTACTAAATGATTTTATCAATTTGTCTATTATCACTAATTACTGATTAACAATTCACAGTTTGTGATAACAAAATTTCTGACTGAAAGAAGTCAATGAGTTTTTTTCATCTGTTCTGGGATGCTAAGCGTGTATTTCCTGTGTGAAAGATTTTCTATATTAGTCAAGACATCTTAGTTCCATAAGATGAAAGTTAACACTTTTAATTAAAAGTGGGTTTTACTTTTAATTAAAATATACTCTAAATATATCAACAGAGAATTAAAACAAATCCATTATTTTGTTAAAACCTACCTGTAATTAATAATATCAGAACAACCAAGCCTCCATTCTAAAGTTTCTGTGGTGAAGTCATCTGTATTTCCTAGGTCAGTAAATCCAACAACATAATCTTGTGTTTTTCCATCTTTTACCAGTGCTAGTGTGGGGATGACTTTGATACGCAGTCTCTCACAAAGGAAAGGCGCTTTTTCCACATTCAGCTTCAAAAACTTGGTCTCAAGATGTTTCTTAGACAAAATCACCAAATGCCTATCTAATATTTTACACCTGTAAATGACAACATATAGAAAATCGAAAGTTCAAACAACAGACTTCTGTTCTTTTTAAAAATAAATGTAATTTTAGTTTTTCTGAGTTTCATAGTTCAGCAGTCAACCCAGGCTTATGTCAGATGGTCTCATTTCTATTACATAGATTATCTGATTGAGAGAGGTAGAAAAACAACTTAGTATTCTAGAAAATCATAGGTGCCCTAGTATTTATAAAAAACAAAATATTACATAAACGCCTTAAGTCATAAGCGGGTTCGTGAAATTTTCGTGTTTGTGCATGGTAAGAACAAACAATTGTTAATTTTATAACACATTTTCTGGTATTTCACACAAGTAGCCTAAAGGGTGACAAATTTGAATGTGACAGAACTCACTGGAAATTTTTAAGAATTAGAAATTTACATATTGTGCCATACTCAGAAGTCATTAAATACTGAGTGGTGTCACTGAGAAGGAACTGTGCAAGTGTCAATAAGCATATTAAAGTTAAGGGATATAAATATGATTATCATGGATCTAAAGAAATGAAAAATATCAGTACTTTGATTAAGCCACATAACACTGAAGACAAAAATTGAAGAGATATTTCCTTTAAATTAAAATCTAACTTAAACTGGTCAACCCTTTAGTGTTTTCTGAACTACTGTAATAACCTTTTTAAGAAAAAATTCCTAACCTTAGGTGTTCATTACCATCAACTTTTAAAATATACAGATGACTCAAAATTCTCTGGAAGTGGAGTTGGGAAACATGTAGGTGATTCTGATGTCCGAAAGTTTGAGAACTATTGCTTTAGATGACTAAAAGTTACCAAATATTCATAGATGTTTTTATTAGTAAGCTTTTGAGTGCTTCTTAGTGCAGTTTTTCCTAAATTGGGTTTGGATTCTTCTAGTTTTTTTTTTTAAAAAGATTTATTTATTTATGCACACAAGAACTGGGGTATAGGCCAGAGGTGGGGGTGGGGGAGTGAGAGGATTCACCAGAGACAGAGTGGGGAACAGAACAGGCAGACTGACTGAAATACACTGCTGAGGGGAGCAGTGGGCAAGACAGGAGAGGTCTGCTGTGCCATGTGGGTTGCTCCCTGGCCCGGGATTGAACACGTCACAGTGGCTGGCAATAGCTTGATAGCGTTGAGATGTTAATCCCTGTGCCACCAGGGAGGGCCAAAGTTCTCTGATTTTTAAAGAAAATTTCTAAGAAATGAACTTTAAAAAAATGGAGTATCCTTCAATTTTTAAATGTTGACAACTAAACAAATATCGGGGGATAAAAGAAAGGCAGGCTTGATTCCTCTCTAGTTTAAGATGTACCCCTATCTGGGGGCATTTTTATTTTACAAAGGATTTATTTCCTTACAGAGGTTCGTAGACCTGCTTTGTCTAAGATAAATCATTTTCTTCTTCCATTGTAGCTTGGTAGTCCTAACCATGATTCTGGTGAAAGGCTTGGTAAAACCACTGTTTCCCCATGACTTGCGAGCTGAGAAAGAGGGACTGAATTCAAAGCTGGCCAAATAGGTTTTGGCCCTATTTCCAACATCATGGCTGTATCGTAACAGCAGGAAAAAAAGCAAACTTCCTGTGGAATTAAAGTGAGCATTTCCAAGATGTTTTTTGAGTACACTAATGAAAATATTCAGAAGATAGTCAATTCTATGGAAATATTACACTTTTGTATGCCATTGATTTTCTAAGTTAATCTTTAACAATTGCTTAACTTTAATGTACAGACTTCTAGTATAAAGAAAAACACTTAGCAAGTGGTTCCTTTTATTTTTCTTAATTTCTCTATTAAGTCAGTGATTCTCTAGCCAAACATCTCATATTTTAGCAAGTCAATGATAAAAACAAAGTTACCTGAATGTGGTATCTCTGTAGAAATGGCAAACCACTTTTTTACTTTCTTTGACTTCTTGAAAAAAGTCTCTCTCACTAGGAATTTCTCTGTATTCCCCATGTCCTTTTGAAAGCCATTCCTATTTTGGAGAAAAGAAAAATTTTACACATTTGAAGTATCTCTTTCAGTACCACTTTACATTTTAAGTGTCCAAATCCTCAAAATATATTTTGCAACAAAATTGATTTGATCATGTGGAGAAAATAATTTTTTAGAAATTTATTTTCCTATGTTTACTTAGTGTCAATACAAAATAGTATACAGCAGTCACTATTTCTATAGCATAGGCTTGTATTTAAGACAATTATCTGTCTTGGTAACTTTAAACAGATTTTCTTAGAACTTCAAAGTAACATTTTAGAGTTGAGAGACTTAGTGTGTAAATATCCACTTAATCTTTAAACTCAAAACTACTAAAATTGGAAGCATTTGATTAAAGTTACTACAGAGCTTTAAAAAATGTTAATACAGTAAAGCCAATCTTGGAGGGTGAGGGAGGTGTGAAGTGGGGGGAAGTTACTGTAACGCTGAGGTTTAAGAGTCCTATATGCTTTTGATGACTACCCCGAGAGAGGCTGGTACCTCTTCTAACTATCCACAGGTGGGTAGTATCCTATGAAAAAAGAGTTGTCTACTCACATGGTATCTATAAACAATAAAGACCTCACAATTCATCTAATTCAATTTCTAAGCTAGTGTAACCGTGCCTGACAGGCCTTTCAGCTTACTGCATCTTTCCTGTGGCAGGATACTTACCACTTCAACTGTTTCCCTTTTTAGACAGCTGGTTCTAATAATGAGGAGCATTTGGCTTGCATGCAGAAGGTATGGGCCCGAGTAACTGTTTTACTTCTTACTAGGTTGTGAGTTCTAATAACCTAAGTCTCAATGTCATTTATAAAGTGAATATCATAAAGCAACGATCTCATTTAGCTGTTGTGAAAATAAGAAATCTACATGAAAATGACAAGAATATGTCACATGCTTTAAAAGCATTTGCACATGTACTTGCTAATGTTTAGAAAGCTATTCTCACACTGGATAGCAACAGATCCCTAACTTTGGTCTGTGGATCCCAGCTAGGACCAGATACTAGACAGAAAAGGTTGTATCTTTCACATCACTCCTTCAATTACCATTTCTCACCTAGGTCCTCCCTTCTCCACACTGACATTGCCAATTCCTTTTGACTGTTTGTCTTATGAACTGATTTCTAGTCTTCTTATTCTTTTGGTTGTCCTCCTCTGAACAGACTTTATAATCCTCTATGTTCTGTTAAACTATGGTAGAGGTCTAAACACAGCCTCGAGGAGTGGTCCAACCAGAATGAGGCAGGAATGTCATCACTTTTCCTTCTCTGGACTCCACCTACCACAACCCAGACAGTATTAATAATCTTGGTATCCATTTACCTTGGCTTATACTGAGCCGACAATCACAGGAGGCTCTAATACTTTCTTCTAATAGACCGTTTCTTTGGTAAAGTACTATAAACTCTCAAGTATAATTCCTCAGTGATGTGACATTTCATGACTCTTTTCTTGACTTACCAATGATAAGTGCACTTAAAAAAGTATTCGTATTTTGAAAAGTTGCTATTTATTTTCATTATTCTCAAATGTTTAACCATCAAGCTAAAGAACTACCTGTCCAAGTTGCTTAGAGGGAGGCAAGCTCACACTGAACCTCCACCAATTAATTATACAGCATCTCATCCAAGACACGCACTCAGTACAGTTCCTTCCCCAGAGCATGTGCTCTGCAGGCATCTGTTGAATGGAATCAAGCTAGTAGGTACAGATCCCAGTGCAGGTGACTCTACCTGAGGCCTGGCAATGGAGTTCTGAAACCTAAATGCACAGGTTAGGTTAAGTAAGAACTAAAGTAAGAACTAAAGATAGCACACATCAACAAACAAGGAAGTTACTCACTGTTTCTCCATTCACAGCAGTAGAACACTGGGTCAAAAAGGGGTAGCCCAGTGGACTTTAGGTGGGGATTGCAGTTATCACCTGCCTCAACTTTACCTTAGCTATTTCATCTATAAATATTCCTTACAACATTTTCTTTTTGTACAACAGCATTACTGAAAGTCTTAAGTATACTGTATCAAGATGTGTATTTAGTTCTGGCTTCTATTCATGAATTCCTATACTAACACATAAGGCACACTGTAAAACATTAAAAAAAACCCAAAAGGCTAAAAGATGAGATAAACATAAGTTTATTTAGTTTCTTCTCTTATTCTGAGATCTACCATCTTATTTTAGAAACAAATGAAGAGTTATATAGTTGGGTGAATCTTAAGACCTCTTCTGGCACTAACCCTAAGTAAATCTAAGTAATATAATACCAATTCTTCTCTCTAAAATTGCAGCCGACCTAGCACAACTCAAACAGGCCCTTTCAAAGCCCAATTCAAAACAAACTGTAGATGACAAAAGTTAGATGATCTCCAGTAGTTAATCATAGGTCCTCTTTAAGGACATGTATTCCCAAATCTGGTTGCTCACAGCAACTAGTCACAACTCTTAGATCCTACCACAGATCTATGAATGTAAATATTAGGGATGGAGTCCAGAAATCTATATTATAATAATCCCCTACTACAAGATCCTACTGCAGGTTTCAAGATTTTGGTGTCTTCCCAAGTGGAAACCACAGTATGTTTCTCTTTCTAAAAAATTTTTAAAGTAACACTGATCTATATAGCATTATGTAGGTTTCAGGTGTATAACATTATAAATGTGACATCTGTATATAGTAAATTATACCAAATTAGACCAAAAGTCTGTTTCCATCCACCCCCTCCTTTTATGTAATTTAACCACCCATCCCTTCTGATAACCATCATTTTGTTCTCACAATCTATGATACTTTGTTTTCATTTGAGCATGCTTTTCTTCTAAGAGGCCGATTGCAGAAAAGAAGTTGTCACATGATGAAATGGGAAGAACACTGAAGTACATCATTAAACACTGATCTAATACATTTTTTAGTAAAAACTGCCTAACTGCATTTTATGGATAAGTCATCATTTATCCAAGGAGTTCCTGATTGTTGTACACTGAAATTGTAGCTCTCCCCTCATTACAAATACTGCTCCAATAAACATTCTTTGGGCTATTTCATATATCCACACTTAATTGAATTTTAAATAAGTCCAATCTCTCCTGAGTGATATAAATCTGAGTTCAGGAAATGATTTTGAGCACCGGCTTCTTTTACTGCACTGTGAGTTAATACACTGATCATATTAATTTTGAATCTATCTTTAAAACTCATTTTCTTCCTGGGCAAATTTTTAAGTGACTTTTCTGAAGTCAAAATACTCTAAACATGAGGACTGAAATGTAGCTACTGCCAGCACATATGTGTGTGTGTATGTGTGTATATAAGTTGTTAGGAGCATACTATTATAGCAATTTCAGAAAGCAGGGCAGAGAGGTTACTTGTTTCTGCTGTTGCGCTTTCCTTAGTGCCTCAAGTCTTTTTTCTTTGAGGCGTTCCAATTCATCCTCATCCATCTGATCCAGTTTCTGAATTTCAGAATCCAAATGTTCTTCTACTAGTTTGGTAGTCTGAAGCAACTGATTCTCCAGGACTTTTGAAAACATGTCAACAGATGCATCGGTTTCCATTCTTCTAAAAGGTATAGTTCAGCTTTGGTGCTGGGGAGAAAATTAGAAAGAAAAATCATAAAATTAGGGGAAAAGGTATAAACAGTAAGTTTGTGCTCTTGTATTTCCAAAAATTCTAGCAAATAGATAATTTGTAATCCACAGTGTTCCGCTGGCAATCAAACAATTCACGTTAGACTTAAGAATTTTTATTGATGTTTTAAATTTTCAGTAGTTTACAGTTACACCACTTAAAAACTACTTAAAGCAAAGTTGTTTCACTATATTAAGGCAAGGACAAGCCTTTAAGACCATCAGCAGACCAGACCATACTTAATGCTCTTTACTAAAAGAAAAGGGAAGCAGAATAGAAATGACTGTGAACAATGATAGGGTTTAAATGTAGTGACGTTTTAAGCGTACATATCCATACGAAACTTTATTTCAATACAGATAAGTTTTTTCATGGTCTCTGCCTAAATGATTTTCATTTAACTTCCAAGAGATCTCATTACAATTGTGAAAATTACAGTGTATGTTGTTCCCTAAGCATTAGTTTTCATTCCTGTTCTCACATTACCTAACAAAATCTACAAGGCTACAAAGAATGATATCAGTATTCATTTACTGACACTCAGTTAATGATGTAAGGCAATATAATGTTCCAAATGTATTTTAAAATGTTATTTGCCCATTATCATTTCTCTGTGTAAAAAGGAATCTAATTCAAGTTAAAAAAGATCTATCTAAAACTATGTATTTTAAAAGAAACATAGTAGTATTTCCTACTAGCAACAGACAGTAATTTTATGTGTACCCCTGACTTATCACAGAAATATGATCTCAAATTTGCCCACCAAACCAGGAAGATGCTGCATCTCAATTAACTGGGATACAACTATAGGTTCTTGGAAACTTCACATTTAAGCAAAAATAACCAAAGTAGGTTCTCAAAAAAAAAAAAAATTTTGTTCAACTTTGGTAGGATTCCCACCCCCCCCACCCCTCACCAACATTAAAACAATTCTGAACAAAAACCATGTTATTCCATGACCTGCTATACTACCAAAAAACAAAACCTAAAAAATCTGAATAAACACAGCCTGGCCCACACAGACCCTTTACAAATGTTGAACTGAAGAGAAACAGTCTTCCTGCAAACTTCATTTCTCATTCTTTTTTCTTCATAGGAAAAGCAACTGAAATGCATACTTGATTTCATCTTTGTATCCTCAGAGGTAGCAGTGCTTGGGACACAGCAGGTCCTCAGTAAGTATTTGTTAATGTTGAATAACCACATGCTTAGTTTCTGTTCAAATTTTCCTTAAATTTCAAAAGTATTTGAATTTAAAAAACCAACGGTAGTCTCATAAATATTATAAATTTTTATATTTCACATATAGGGAAATAACGCCTAAGAAAAATGTTAAGACTGTGACCCTCAAGATTGGGTCCGGGATAAGGCAGAAAACTGTGTTTAAGACAATGACTTGCATGCCAGAACCTGTTTTTACTAGCTGCACAGTTGAAGTTTATGTCTCGAGTTTTATGAGTTCAGAATTTAATTCTGGGATAACTGGGAGCAGCAGTTTTCTAGAGCTGCTCTGGGAGGCAGGTGGTAGTGATGACCGCCTTTCAGAAAAGGGAAAGCTGAGCGTGCAGCGGTCCTGGTAACGTCCTATTCTTTCTTCAAAGCACAAGCCTCCAATTCTTCCTTCAGTTCAACTGAAACTGTGAGAAGGGACTTGTCCTCAAATTACCTAGCCATTTCCTTTATCCCCGACGTGCCCCCACCAAAACAACTAAGGAGCCTGATCTTTAACTGCACCCCATAAGCATCCTCGCCACTCACTGGGCACCTGGGGACAGATGAGGGCAGAGTTCAGGTGGTCCCCGGCTTCATCGACTGCCGCGGCGCATGCGCGACAGCCTCCCCCGCAGCATTAACACCCGTCAGAGCCGCGCCCCTCCCCCGCCCAGTTCGGATTTCGCACGGCGCCGTCCGGTGGCACTGGGACACGGTGGCCGGTTTTTCCATACCACCCTCTGCCTTACCTGTTCTCTCAGTGATACCCGAGGAGTGAAGGACCAACGCTGCTACAGAATGCGCCGCTCAGCCTTTAACTGGCAGCGCCTGCCGAGGCTGCGAACCGGCCGTCACTTCCGCCTCCTCATTGGCTGCGATACTCACGCGATACAACCTGCGACACCCAAGGAAGTCGGAGCGGGGGAAGGGGCGGGCGTGCGGCGAGAATTTCTGCGCATGCGCCGCCCTTCCCCCCAGCCGGGAAGCCCGAAGTTTTCTATACTTTGCCTACGTTTTTGGATGGCTCGCTCTTCCGGGGAGGGCGCGGTGAAAGTTGTCGCTTCTTACCGCTCAACCTGGAGTTGTCCGACTTTCTCAGATTCCTTAGTGTCCGTACCCACGCTACATCAGAAATGAGAGCTACGATCTTGCTTGGGAGTGGCACTCCAGCTTCGTGTCCATGCTGTTTAATGAACATTTGTACTTTTTAAAAAAGTCAGGTGTAACGTATACGGCATGGTTCATTTCTACGTTAGTTAACACCTGTAATGCATCACCGTCCCGGTTCAGGTAGAGAATATTTTTGCCACTCTAGAAGGTTCCCTCGTGACTTCACCCACTACGAATTTTAAAACTCACTCTCTTATTTCGAATACAAAAATGAAGTTCTATTGGGGGAATGAATGGGTGTGTCTGTTTTCTTCAGTGACTGCACATACTTCACAACCTATGGACGGTCCGAGAGGTTCCCTTTGTCCCTTGGAAACAGGGTTCATAATTGGTCTGTTTCTTTACTGAACTCCGTGCTGCTGGGCACATGAGGTACGGCCGTTGAAAGTGGAGGGGAAGCAAGGGCTACTGCTGACCGCGTTCCAGTCCCCCAAGTTTGCGTTCCGCCGCGAGGAAGGGGGTCGAGGCGGGCAGTCGCGGACGTGTTTTTTAGCATCATTGTTGTCCACCTGCGGGTTCTAGAACACCCGCGAGCGTCGCTGCTTGGCGGACGCTTGACGGCAGGGGGCGCTCGGGCTCGCGCCTAGGTGGCGGATCAAGTGGGGACGCTCTAGCTGAAGCGCCGCTCTCGATGAGCCGCGCCCTGCGTCCCCACGCCGAGGCGGCGGGGTGATGCGCTTGCGCACTGAGCGCTCACACCATATGTGCCCTGTCCCAGTGCGCGGGTCTGTGGAGAGCCGGGTGCGAGAGAGGGCGGCGCGCGGGGAACGAGGACCAAAGTCGGCCAGGGGACAGTGGGCGTGTGAGAGACCCAATAGAAGGGCTGGGGCCGGGAGCGCCGCTGACACGCGATGGGGAAGAAGCAGAAAAACAAGAGCGAAGACAGGTATCCAGTGACTGGGTCCTCACCGCGGCGGCTGGCGCGTTTCAGTGGGTCTCGCGGGTGCCCCCGGCGCGGGGTGGACCAGGGTGGAGGCTCGAGACCGGCCCCGCGGGGCGCCAGGCCTGGACCCAGAGTGGGAGGCGCGGGACCTAGACCCCAGTTCCGGGTGGGTTCCGAGGGCCTCGGCGCCGGGCGGGTCCTCCTAACTTAGTCCCACTGCCACCCTTGGCCAGGCCTGAAAAAATTGGGGTTCCAGGCCTTAGGAGCGGGGCAGTTGCTTTCGGTTCGCGGTTCTCGGCTGGGCCTGCGGGGCCCGGGTGAGTGGGAGTTACTTGAGGCGCTCGTGTTGGCGAGGGTCAAGAAGCGTTTTTATGACTTTCTACCTGTGACTGCTTGGAGGGGGAAAGGAGTTCGAATTTAATGTACTTACAGCCAGATTTCCCCCCTCACTCCCCCCCCCCTTCCCCCCCGACGCTCAGGGACGTTGGAGTTACAGGGAGGTGATTTAAAAGCTGGTTCCCCCTTAATTTGGATACGGTTTTCAGTTACTTCGGCGATGGCTCTTCCAGATATCTGCTTTTTGCTTTCCTTCTTCCGGCCTGTCTTGGTCACTTCTTGGCTCCCCAGCACCTCCCCTAAGAAAGGAGGTAAAACAAACCTACAAGGGTCGCTCCGTTCTAATCACTTTAGAAGAATTTGGGCTGGGGGAGGGAGTGTAAGGGTGAATTTAGAGTTAGCCGGAGGTTTTTGGAACATTTTTGTGTCACGTTCGAGTGAGTTCTTTGCGAAAGAGTTTACTTCTTAGTGAACAGCTGTTACTTTCCATCTTTGTATACTACTACTCACCGAACTTAGTTCAAATGTTAGGGGGAGAGTAAGGTAAATTAAAAAACAAAAAACCCAAACCAAACTGTGTTCATCATCCTGATTCAAAACAGATATGTCTTGAAGTTAAAATATAATTACTAATTAGAAGTTGGAATCCTGGATTGTTACCACACCTGGCATTTATCTAGCTGTTGATTGGCATTAAAAGACCAGGATGAGTCTTGTATTTCAAATACAGGTGTGTTGGAGAAGTTAATTGATTTTAGAATAGAATTTAAGTTAAGCAAACCAGATAAATAAGAAAAAGTAAGCAGAATTTCTCTATTTTTGACCGGATTTTTTCCTTGACAAAAAAATAGATGAGTGTAACAAAGTTTCATGTACCAGTTGCCCGACTTCACATTGTTGTAATCTGGTCAGTCTTGTTTCATCCACTTGCTGGATATTTTAAAGCAGATCTCGGGAGTCCTTCGCGTGTAAATCCTTCAGGTGTATTTGATAAACACTTGAGGGGGGAAAAAACAAATAAAAACCAGTATATAATCATCAAACATTAGAAATAATGACTTCTTAAATAGTATCAGGTATCCAGTTTCCTAATTTCACTGATTGTCTTAAATTTTTTATTTCCTAACAGTTCGTTTGTTTGGTTCAGGGTTAAAGGAGTCCATTCTTTGGATTAAGAAATGCATGTTATTCTTTCATTTCCAGTTTTTTTACTTACCAGACTCCACAGTGGAAAAAAAACTATTCAAGATATGTATTACCTGTGTATTTTTAGTGAAAAATAAGTTATTGACTCATTAAAATCTTCATGGATGGTTTGAACTTTAAGTTGCAAACACTGGGATGCTAAATGATTGGTTTTGTAGTATAGAAGAAATGTTAATAGGTTTTTTGTTTTCCCTTGAGACTAATCTGTAGTTTTTTATTTTGGGGAGTAATGTTGAAGGGAAAGTGGTGGCAATTAAATTGATAAACACGTACATTTTCTCAGGCTGTTACCAGGTGTGTTATTTAAACTACTCCTTTGCTTAAAGGCTTTTCACACTGTGTCTAAGGAATCCCAGGGGTTTGCAGAGATTCCCCCTTTGATCTGAACTTCTTTGCCTTTTCTGGCATTCCACTTAAGATATTTTTGGAGTGAGGGAGAAACAGAGAAGTTGCACTGCTTTGTGTGTGATTTTGCTTTGATCTTTTGTATGTTTGAGTAGTACTTTTCTTCAGGATACTTTTAATCATTTGTAAAAGGGACAAAAACACAGAATGGGGAAAAAGTGGAAAGGGAGAAAGTCCTATTTTAGGATTAATATTCTTATTTTTGTAAAATGAGATAGTCACCTAGCTTTATTGTCTTCTATGAAGATCCCCATATTAAAGATACTATATTCCTCCACCTCCCCTTCCCTCCCAGCTATCCTAAGCCGACTGTACTTCTGGCCAGATAGTACTGGGTGAGAAATGGTCAGCTGCTTATTATTTAGCTAAGGCATCAAGTCACTTAACCAGTTTTTGAAAAGAACAAAATACTTGATTTTTAATGCTTATTTTAACTACTTAAATCTCATGTCAAATCAGCTTTAATAATCAATATTCTATAATTTTATTCTGACACCATATATTTAATCTGTAACTTTTGTTTAAAGACTTAAGTTTTGGGGATTTTGTTCTAACTTGTCTAATTCTGAGATGACATTTTGATAGGGTTTTCAAATTTTCCTGCCTTTTTTCAAGTGACTGATGAAACTCTTGATGAGACAAGCGGTAGTTCAGTGTCTACAGACCATCATAACATAAGGCAGTATTTTAATTTTTCCTGTAACCTTTCCAGTCGTCAGTTTGCATGATGTGATCTTTTGGAATCTTGTGTACTCTAGTAGTGTCCTCTTGTTTGCATTTACATACTATGTTTGTTCTCTTATTGATGTCTAGAGCAAAAAAATCTCGATTATCCTTTTTTATGGTTATCCTCACATTCTTCCGTTTAGTTTTGTGTGTTTGGGTCTCTATGTGTGTTAGTTGTATTTTTGAGTGTTACAGTTATTAATGGAAATAATACAACAGTTTATAGAGTGAAGGAAGATAATTATTTCACTTAATCCCACAGTCAGATATTGAGGTTGGGATACCATGCAGGAACTAGAAAGTCTTTCAGATTCAGTAGAGTTTTGGGGAGCCTTCAGTCTCAGATTATTTGTTGTGGTTCTCTATACCAGAGTTGAGCCAGTGTAGTCGATTCCACTACTCTTTGCTTTTAACTACACATAATGTGTCTGTCATGACTGGCAAACTCCCTCTTGAGAGTTCTAGCTATCTCTGAAACAGCTGTTTGCTATAGATGGTTGCCTTCTCCTCATAAATTTCTTAATCAGGTTTGATCATTGTAGCAGGGTCCTGCCTGTGATGATCATGATCTGCTTAAGGAACCTGTCTAGATTATTGACTTTCTGTGTAAGTTTAGCAGGTACTCCAAAGCTTTCCAGAGAGGGAATCCAGGTGACAAATAGTCCAAATATTCTAGTTTAACAAAGTAATTGATTGCTCAATTGCATATATTTGATTTTTTTTAAAACCTTTATCTGTATAAATTAGACCAAAAAAGAAAAAAAAGTTACAATCTGAACGCCCTCTTGACTTGTTTCTGTGCCGATTCTTTAGGAAGTTGTTATGTGGACAGAGTCTTAGTTTGCCATAAATAAGAAAGCTGATGCTAAATTTTAGTTGAACCTCTCCCACTTGTGCTGGTGACCTCTGTGAAGACCTGATATTTGCCCACTAGTTGTGTTTTATTTACTCTTCTGAGTTTATTCTAGTCTTGCAGTTGTGCTATAAGGTAGGCAAGTTATTGTTGAACTAGGAACTAGCAGTGCTTAGGTTAGAGAAGCAGTTCCCAAAATTTTATATCTGAGGACCTCTTTACACTTCTGAATTACTAAGGAGCCCAAAAGTTTTTTCTTTGTAAGTTATATTTTTCAGTACTTATATTCTACAAATTAAAACTGAAAAGCTCTTAAAATTAATTTTAAAATAAAGCATATTAGATATTAATTTTTTTTAAGTATGGCGTTAAAATATTTTTGCAATCTTTATTGTCAGGCTTAGTGGAAGATAGGTTGTTTCTCATCTGCTTGTGCACTCATTGTGCAGCAATATCACACATCATGTGGTCTTTGGAAAATTTCACTGTACAGATGTGAGAAAATGATTGACAAAGACCTCGGTATTACTTGGAAAGTTATTTTGACCTCCTGAGTTACTTGAACTGCTGGTTTAGGGATTCCAAAGCAAGATTTCGGCACTTGCGAAACATTTCCAAGCTGTTTGACCAAAGGGTTGTTTTGTTTTACAAGCATGTTAGAATGCTTGAGAATCACCTAAGGACAATTTAAGACGTCTGTGGACGTGTTAATACTCTTGATAGTTCCCACCTTTGCGTTTTTTTCTTTTTTAGTGTATAGGTGGATTTATCAATATCTTTTTAAAAAATCTGTTGGGATTGATCTTTAATTGGGAATCCCATTAAGTTTTTACATTTCTTGATGCGCTTGACAGCTTTATGGTGTTGAATCGTTCCTTTCAAGAAATGTATTGATTGTCTGCTGAAGCTGTTAAGTGCTAATTTTTTAGGTGCTGAAAATTTGGGTGAACAAATTAATAATGGCATACTATTTGGTTAATTTGAATGCTTATCAGTAAAATTTTATTTTTTTATTTTGAGTTCTTAGAATATTTGTTGCTTGACTTTTTTTCTTTAAAGATTTATTTATTTATGCATACACGGGCTGGGGCATAAGCCACAGATGCGCAAGGGTGAGAGGATTCACTAGAGACAGAGTGGGGAGCAGAACAGGCAGATCCACTGAAATACACTACAGAGGGGAGCAGCAGGCAAGACAGGAGAGGTCTGAGCCATGTGGGTCACCTCACTGGCCTTGGGGATCGAACTCCTGCTGCTATGGCTGTGGATAGCTTCATAGTGCTGCCTCTTAACCCCTTGTGCCATCAGGGAGGCCCCTTGGCTTATTTCTAAGTGTCTTACAGTTTTGGTTTCTGTTAATGTAGTAGTTTTTCTTTTTTTGGTAAATAGAAAACTCTTTTTCCGGTTTATCTTGTGCCTGACTGATTTACTGAGCTCTAGTATTAGAAGTAGCTGTGCAAAAAATGAGGACTAAATTGTGGTTATACCATTAATATGAGGTAATATGTGATTAGTAAAGGCAGGAAAGCTGGAGAAAATGAAGAAACCTTACAGCAGCATACAAATATCTTAGTGACAGACAAATGACTCCTTCCTCCTTTTCTAATTTATGCCTGTGACATCTCCCACTAAGAAATTGTTACAAAATACAAGTGTATTTTAAACCTCTATTAACAGTATTGAACTAATCACAGTACACTGCTTACCCTAGCAGCAACCACAGTATTTATGTAATTTTAATGATGAAAACTTCTCAATAGAGAACCAATAACCACACTGAAACTAGTTTGAGAAGCTGGGAGGAAAGAAAAGGTATAAAGATAGAACTACTATATAACAGAAGGGGGAATTGGGGTTTAGCATAATGTACCTGAGACTTAGTCTCTCAGCTATTAAGCCACCTTGTCTCTAGAACCTTTTTTTTTTTTTTAAACTGTGTTATATGGTTTAAGATACCCTAATATTCTCTTTTCTAAATAAGAGAAAATATTTGCATATCATACATCTGGCAGGGGACTGATAACCAGGATACATAGAGAACTCATGCAACCCAACAAAAAGGTAATAATCCAATCAAAAAATGGGCAGAAGAGTTAAAAAGACACTTTTCCAAAGAAGACATATAGGTTGCCAACAGGCACAGGAAAATGCTCAGTATCACTTAACAGAAAAATGGAAATCAACACCACAATGGGATACCATATCACATCTGTGAGAATGGTCTTAAAGACCAGAAACAAGTGTTGTCCAGTGTGCAGAGATAAGGGAACCTTCATAAACTGTTTGGTGGAAATGTAGACTGGTTCAGCGTCTGTGTAAAATAGTATGGAAGTTTCTTAAACTATTAAAAATAGTTCTATTGGGCCTCCCCTGGTAACGCAGTGGTTGAGCTCTGGGCTGTGAAGCTGCCCACAGCCTCTGCAGCTCTGGTTGATCCCCGCCCACCGGGCGAGGGTCCCACATGGCTCAACAGACCCCTCCTGCCACGCCCGCTGCTCCCCTCAGCAGTGTATTTCATCAGTCTGTTCTGCTCCCTGCTGCTCTGGTGAATTCTCTCACCCTCCTGTGGTTCTGACTGTACTCAGTGCTGGCACAAATAAATAAATAAATAAATAAATAAATAAATAAATAAATAAATAAATAAATAAATAAATAAATAAATTCATTCATTCATTCATTCATTCTGTTGTATCATCTAGCAATTTCACTCCTAAATAGCTTCCCAGTGAATGTAAAAACACTAACTGGAAGGGATATATGCATTCCTGTGTTCATTGCAGCCCTTTTTACAATCAACAAATTATGGAAGCAACCTAAGTGGCCAAGGATAGAGTTGTGGATTAGAAATAGGAGTTACATATACACGGTGGAATTCTCAGCTATTTTTTTTAAAAAAAAAGAACTCTTGGCCATTTGTGATAATGTGTGTGAAACTAGAGGGGATAATGTTAAGTGAAATAAATCTGAAGGAGAAAGACAAATACTGAATAGTATCACTTACATGTGGAATATAGAGTAACAAAACAAATGGCCAGACAAAATCAAACCAATAATAAAAATGGAAATCTGACTGTGGAATTGAGGCTACAAGATGGGGAGGAGTGGGCTCTGGTGGAGGGCTGAGGGTACCTTGGTGATGAATGTGGTTTGGTGACATGCATCTGAGGAGGTGTGATCCTGTGCATTTGAATCACATGGTAAACTTGGGTAAACCCTATGTTGCCTCAGTTTTTAAAAATTCTGATATTCTAAGATACAGACTTTGCAAGAATCTTTACTAGTGAAGCAGCTGTTAAAAGTTGATTAAGAACTTTTAAAAGGCGGGAGAATAGAGAAATGACGGCTATTTTCTTGGTCACTGCCAGCATTTCTTTAAAGAACATTTTTCCTCTAACCTTAGTTAAATAATGGAGTATCTCATAATCTTGTTTAAAGTGAAAGCAGTGGTAACTTAGTATTTTATGTCTTCCCATTTCAGACATAATATATAAGTGTCAGATACATTCTTTCAGAAGGGTCTACTTTTCACCCAGGTAGCACTCATTTTTTTAGAAATTATTTTTCAAGTCTTCCTTTAGTGGCAGAATTCTCACCAAAAGCTAGAATTTATATTTCTACTGAAATAGAAAATAATTGTTTTTTTCGTGTGATGGTTTCACTCAAGCTATAAACTTTGTGTGGAAGACCCTGAAAAATAACAATTGAACATTCTTTTAAATTTTTTTTAAAGATTTATTTATTTATTTATACAAGCACTGGGTACAGTCAGAAGCGCAGGAGGGTGAGAGAATTCACCAGAGTCAGAGCGGAGAGCGGAGCAGGCAGACTGATGAAGTACACTGCGGAGGGGAGCAGCAGGTGTGGCAGGAGAGGTCTGAGCGCCATGTGGGACCCTCACCCGACTGCCGGGGATCGAACCGGTGCTGCAGAGACTGCGGGCAGCTTCACAGTCCAGCGCTCAACCCCTGAGCCACGGGGGAGGCCCAAGCATTCTTTTAATTTAATTAAAATAATGCCATTAGGTTTCCAGTACTGAGGTGTGGTTATTGATACTGTAGTTGGAATTTCTTCTAAGTGTAGAATCACATGTGCTAAGATTCTTTATATGTGTGTACCACAATTTAGTTAGCCATTGATTAGTTGGACACTGGGTTTTCACTTTTTGGCTATTATAAATAATACTGTTATAAAAGTTCCAGTGCAAGTTAGTATGTGGACATATGTTTTCAGTTTTTGATTATGTGGAGTGAAACTGCTGAGGTTCAGGATAACTATGTTTAACTTTTTCAGGAATTGACAAGCAGTTTAACTTTTTTCAGGAACTGCCAAAACTATTTCTTGATTTTACATTCATTCCAACTAATAATGTATTAAAACCTAGTATTAGAGTTCCATTTTCTCCACACCTTCA
This sequence comes from Talpa europaea, assembly GCF_964194135.1. Taxonomy (NCBI): domain Eukaryota; kingdom Metazoa; phylum Chordata; class Mammalia; order Eulipotyphla; family Talpidae; genus Talpa; species Talpa europaea. The sequence goes on along the minus strand of NC_140072.1, from coordinate 39,086,066 downwards.
TTGACACTTTTTGATTGCAGACATTCTTCAGTACAGTGTTGAATAGAAGTGGGGAAAGTGAGCAGTCATTGTTTTCTTCTCTTACAGGGAAAAGATTTCAGTGTCCCCCCCCCCCCCCAATTAAGTATGATGTTTTGTAGGTGGCCTTTATCAGGTTAAGGAGTTTCCTGTCTAAACCTAGTATGTTTAGTGTATTTTTTGCTGTGAAAGAGTATTGGATTTTTTCAAATGCTGTTTCTTTATCTATTGAAATGGTTTTATGTTAATTTTCAGATGTTGAGCCAGCCTTGCAATCTAAGATCCCACTTGGTCATGGTGTAATCCTTTTTTATACTTTTGGATTTGGTATGCTGGGTTTTTGTTTTTTTGAATGAGGGTTTTGTTAGGGATTCCATTTTTCCACATTTAGTCTTTTTATATATTTGTTTCAGATATATCTTTTGGCAAAATTTGAATTTATGTCAAATTTATATCAGTACAACTTTGTAACATCTTTGAGTTCCAAGTCACTTAACTTTGAGTGTGATTAATGTATTTGACTACTTCAACAATGCTTTTTTATTTTCAATTTGTGACAGCTTTGCCAAGCTTTATTTCTGTTTTCTTCCCTTTTTAAAATTTCTTCTTCCTCTTGTCCTGGGTAAGAATTTATACATGTTATTGTGAGCACAGTTTTCTTTGTTTCCAACTTCATAATTTTTTTAATCCAAACTTTCAACTTAAAATTTTTCAAGCAGAAAATTAGAGGGAATAGTGTTATGAATCCTCATATAATCATTACCTAAATTTAATCATTATTAGCATTTGTTTATATTTTTGCTATGTAATTTTATAGAGGGCTTAACATTTTTCTGTGTTTTTTTTAATGTAATACACATATCCTACTTAGTGCAGTTGACACAGATTTTCTCATATTTAATATTCAGTCCATATTTTAAATTTCCAGCTACATAATTTTACAGTTAAATCAGGTTGTAAACAAGATTAATACTACATTTCATTGTTTGCAATTCATAATTTTAAAAAGTCACACTTAAATTGTAGATGTCTGGTTAAAACAGTCTTTTTTTAGGGCCTCCCCTGGTGGCACAGCGAATTGAGCGCTGGGCTGGCTGTGAGGCTGCCTGCAGCCTGTGCAGCGCGGGTTCATTCCCTGGCTGCAGGCGAGGGTCCCACCAAAAAAAAAAAAAAAAGTCTTTTTTTTTTTAAACTTTTTTTTTTTTTTAAATAGAGGCATTTATTTATTTGTTTTGTTTATACATGCACTGGGTACAGTCAGAAGCGCGGGAGGGTGAGAGAATTCACCAGAGCCAGAGCGGGGAGCAGAGCAGGCGAAGGACCGAAGTACACTGCTGAGGGGAGCCGAGGGCGGCAGGAGAGGTCCGCGGGCCATGTGGGACCCTCCTCCCGTGGCCGGGGAGCAGCCGGGGATCGAACCGGCGCTGCAGAGGCTGCAGGCAGCTTCGCAACCCAGCGCTCAACCGCTGAGCCACCGGGGAGGCCCAAAAAAAAAAGTCTTTTTTTTTAAATGTAAGTCATCTCACTTGGAACTCAAAATTCTCATAACTTCGCTGACTTAACGTACAGTTAGAATGGAAAGGAATGATTAAAGAGGTGTGTAAATGGCTCCTACATTCTGTGATGATGTTTGGCTGGCTTAATGGTAATTTTTTTTTTTCTAGTTGACAAATTTATCACTCCTGAATAATGATTAAATGCTGTTGGGGTTGGTATGAATTATGTAATCAGTTTTGGAATTTTGGAGGTGAAATCCACATAACAAAATTAAACATTTTAAATGTACAATTCTGTGCTTTTAGTTCATTCACAATTCACAATTTTATGTCTCCTGTCTAGTTTCAAAACATTTCCTCACCCCCAAGGGAGATCTTGTTCTGATTAAGCAGTCATTTCCATGTCTCCCTCTCTTGAGCTCTGGCAACAAATGATCTACTTTGTATCTTTTTAACTTGTGTTCAAGATTAATTCATGTTGTAGAATGTATGGTTAACTTACTTTGTTTTTGTGCCTGAATAATACCCCATTGTATTAATATGTGCAGCCATGGATCACATAATGACATTTTGGTTAAGGAATGGCCATACAGTGTTGGTACCTTATCTAGGTGTGTAGTATTTCCTTTCATGAGAGCACGTTAATGGTTTACACATTTTGGCTATTTGTGCATAGAGCTATTATGAACATTTGTGTGTATGTATTTATTTGAATTCCTGTTTTCAGTTCTTCTGAGTATATACCTAAGGGTAACATTGGTGGGACATAAATAATTCTATGTTAAACTTTTTGAGGAAACACCAAACCTTTCTTTAGTGACAGCACAATTTTACATTCCCAGCAGCAATGTACAGGGTTACTGAAACATATTTTTTTTTCCTTTTTGCTACCTTCCTAATTGTTGTGAAGTGGTATTTTGTTTTGGTTTTGATTATACCAGTGTTCAACAAGTGATGTTGAACATCTTTACTTGCTGGTCATTTATATTATTTGGCAATTGTCCATGTAAATCCTTTATTTACTTTTCAATTGGTTTTTATTGTTGTTGTTGAGTTGTAAGTGTTCTTTATATATACTCAGTATACATGATTATTTTCAGATATGATCTGTAGATCTCCTGTTATGTGAATTGTCATTTCATTGTCCTTATAGTGCCCTTTTTACAAAAATTTAAAAATTTTGATGGATTTTACTCATTTTCTTCGTGGCTCATATTTTTGGTGTTTTATCTAAGAATCTATTGTCTATTATAAAATGCATTTTTATATCAATCGTGATATGATCATATAATTTTATTTTTGCCTGTTGATATGATTAATACCATTGCTTTGTCATGTTGAACCAACACTGCATTCATGAGGTAAATAAACTACACTGTCATGCTGTGTAATTTTTTTTATATGTGGCTGGATTTGATTTGATAATATTTTGTTGAATAATTGCATATACATATGTGCAAGACAAAGACAATGTCTTTGTCTAGTTTAGTTACCTGCATAATACTGTGAGTGTGTGTGTGTGTCTCATTTTTGGAAACAAGTCTATGAAGGATTGAGATTAAATCTTTAAATGTTTCATAGAATTCATGAGTTGGCCTTTCTTAGTGGGACATTTTAAAAGTAACCCTCTATTTTTGTTACAGGTTTACTCAGATTTTATATTTCTTGAATTATTTTTCATAGTTTGTCTTTCTAGGAATTTGTCTATTTCATCTAAGATACTTATTTTGTTGGTATCCAGTTAAGAGTATTTATTCAAATCTTGCATATCTGAAATAAATTCCATTTGATTGTGGTATATAATTTGTTTTATATATTCTTGAGTTCAGTTTGTACTTTGTTGGGTATTTTTATATCTGTATTTATGAGAGATGTTTGTCATTTTCCTTTTGCTATTTCTAGTTTTGGTGTAAGGGTAACGCTGGCATCGTAAATGTGTCAGGAAGATGGCTCTATTTTCTAGATCACATTTTGTAAAATTAGTCTCACTTTTTCCCCCTTAATCTTTTATTATACTTCCACCAGTAAAATTACCAGACCCAGTGGTTTTTCTGTTGGAAGGTTATTAATTACTGATTCAATTTATTTACTAGCTATAGGCATTTTCAGGGATAAAATAAGGGGCATAACTATAAATGAACATCAAAAGTATAAAAAGATACTATGAGCAATTCTATATTACAAATTTGATAGATGTAGACTGATTTCTTGAAAAGTACAAATTACGAAAAACTCACCAAGATAAATATACAATTTGAGCAGCCTTATACTTAAGGAAATTACATTTATAATTTGAAATGTCTTAAGAAATAAATCTCATGTCTCGTAGTTTTACAGAAGATTTCTACCAAATGGTTAAAGAAGAATTAATACCAATTCTGTATAGTCATTTCCAGAAAATAGAAAACCCTCCCAGTTCTTTTCATAAAGCTGGTACTACTTTAACAACCAAAAGTAAAGATAGTACATATAAGAAAGTTGCAAACTAATATCATCATGAATGTAGATGGTGAAAGTTAATGAAATATTCACAAATTGAATACCAATATATCTTACCATTATGTAAAAAGAACTATGTGCCATGAGCAAGTAGAGTGAATTCAGGAAGTGCAAAATGGGTCCAGTATTCAGAAATCAATGTAAATCATCATATTAACAGTTTAAAGAAAAAATAGTTAGGCTGATTGATGCAGAAGACATTTAACAAAACTCATCACTCATTGATGATAAATACTCAGAAAACTAGCAACAGAGGCAAACTACTTCAGTTTGACAATATCTCCCAAAAAATTTATAGCTAACATAGAGATGAAGACAAAATGCATTCCCCAGAGATTGGGGAAAAGTCAAGGATGTCCAATTTCAGCATTGTTTTTCAACATTGCACTTGAAGTTCTAGCCAATGCAGTAAGGAAAGAATAAGAGGCATAATAAGGATCAAGTAACTTCACCTCATTTTGAAACTTCATAATAGTGTTTGTGTCAACGGCAAAGAAATACAGAGTAATAGAGCAGGCTAGAGAACTCAAAAATACAAATGTAGTTGAATGTTTTTGACAATTGCAAAAGCAATTCAGTGTGGTATGGTTAAATAACAAATTTTACAGGAACATTTAGTGTCCATCCATTAACAAAAGAAAGATCAGTTTGGAATGTGGATTTATTTATTTATTTATTTATTTAAATAGAGGCATGTTTTATTTATTTATTTGTTTGTTTTGTTTTTGTTTATACATGCACTGGGTACAGTCAGAAGCGCGGGAGGGTGAGAGAATTCACCAGAGCAGGGAGCAGAGCAGGCAGAAGGACCAAAGTACACTGCTGAGGGGAGCAGTGGGCGGCAGGAGAGGTTTGCGCACCATGTGGGACCCTCCTCTGGTGGCTGGGGAGCAGCCGGGGATCGAACCTGTGCCGCAGAGGCCGCGGGCAGCTTCGCAACCCAGAGCTCAACCGCTGCGCCACCGGGGGAGGCCCTGGAATGTGGATTTAAATATAAAATGTTAACACAACTTTTAGAAGTTAACAAAGAAAAATCTTCGTGAGGGAGGGCTTGGTGGAAAGTTCTTAGTCTTAACACTGAAAGCTTGATGCATACAGAAAAAATTTCAAGGAAGAAAAGGTGCCTCCCAAATTTCAAAACATTTTTTTCTGATAAAAATCTGTTGAGCAGTTGAAATGCCAAAGTGGCTGAAAAGACAACCCACAGATGGGAAGAAACTGTAGTAGGACCTCAAATAATACTTCCTTATAATGTTGATGGGGGGTGGGGGGGAATCTGGTCAAGTTTGAATGAAATCTTAGTGAGGATCTGGTTTCATTATACATTGTTTCACTTAAAGACGCAGTTCCCAAAAACCTGTTGGCAGTGTTGAATGTGAGGACTTACTGTATGTGTAAATCACATATTGGCCAACAATTCATATCTGTAACACATAAAGATCCTCAAAGCTTAACATTGAAAGAAAATACAACTAGAAGATGGGCAACATGAAGAGAGAAATAGAGTGGCATTTGGTGGAATGAAGAGAAATTGCACTGATTGGTACATGTGAATGGTGAATAAGTGCATGGAAAAATGTTTGATTTCAGTATCCTTTAAGGAAATGTAAATTGGGACTGTGATAGGTATCACCAAACATCCATTGCAACAGTTTAAAGGAAGGAAAGTAGCCATACCACATATTGGCTGGGGTGCATGACTGGATTTTGGATGGAATTCTTAGTTTACTGAAATCTTAAAACTCTTGATGGTGGTAGGTAGGTGTAGGAGTTGGGCTAAAAATTTAGACAGATTATGGTTTAAATATCTAATTAAATGATTATATGTATGTTGCTTATCTTTGTCATATGGTTGACTTCTTAGGACATCCTCCTAAGTCTGGGCACAGGACGTTCAGTTCATATTAAGGGAACACTTTAGAAATCTTTGGAGCTAAAACTTTTCAGATGTGTGTATTTGCTGTATCTTATAGCTGTTTTTGAATTTCTCAATTCAGATTATTTCCCATTTTCTAGGAGGGAGTACAAGTTGATATCAGATTTGGGCTTAAGTCCTAGTATTACTTTCTAGCTATGTGGCCTTTTGTAAATTGTTTATCATCTTTAAGCTTTTTGAGGTTCTTTTTAGGATTAAATGACATGTTTCATTCAGTGGGTGACCAGTACAATGCCTGATAATATAAAATTACTCAAAAACTGTTAATCTTTTATTACTGACCAGAAAAAGTGTTTCAGACTCAACAGTATACAAACATAGTCCTATATACTGTTGTAGAGAAGTCTGTTGATGAATATTCAGGAATACAGCCAATCACAGGAAGATCTTTTAAGCTATTTTGTGATGAATATATGCTGACACATTTTTGGAGGTGAGGTGACAAGCTTCAGTTATTAACTACCTTCCCATCGCATCTTGTTCTCAGTGTTGTAATATGAAATGTTGGCAGAGTTCTTTTGGAGCTATTGATTGGTGCTGGACCAGACTTAAGTTTCTTGTTACCTGTTGAGATCTGAAAATTATCCTTGATTCTTTCATTCTTTTTAATGTACATTCACTTAAGTGTTGATTCTTAATTCCTCTAATATTTAATGGACTCACATCCTCCTCTTGCCTTCCATCCCTGCAAATCAGGTGTTCATTGTTTTCATCATAATTAAATGAATTAGCTTGGTCTTCCTGCTTCCTGACTAGTTGAGAGTCTACCCTCTTAGTCATACCAGAAGTAGCTTTCTAAAATGTAAATTTTATTATGTTTGCAGACTTAAGAGTTCTGATTATGGAATCAACTTTGTGGGTTCAAATCCCACATCTGCCTTGTGTGATTCTGGACAAATTCTTGTATCTCAGTTTCTTCATCTATAAAAAGACCAAATTGTTCAAATCTGACTTATCAAAACCTGGAAAGATTGCTCAAAATACACTGCATACTTTTCACCTCATTTCCTGGTTTCTTAAATATTGAATAGGGTCATGAAATGCATAACATTACAGAAAAAGCTGCTCAGCTGTTTCAGGTCCCCTTTAATGAGCCTTTCTGAGGTACCATATGCTTTATTGCCTTTAGGTTTTTGTACTTATTGTATCGAATATGCACATCTCCATGTGCATATCCATGTGCAACTCCTGTTCCTTTTCAGTACTTCTTTTCAGTGTTCTCTGCTAGAAAGTACCTGACTTTCTCATTCTGAATGTGGCACCATTGCAGCAGTTTAGTGTTATATGATCCTTCTCAAATGCACTGTTTATGGTGCAAAAGGGATATCTTTCGGGCCTCCCTGGTGGCGCAGCGGTTGAGCGCTGGGTTGCGAAGCTGCCGGTGGCCTCTGCGGCGCCGGTTCGATCCCCGGCTGCTCCCCGGCAATTGGAGGAGGGTCCCACATGGTGCGCAGACCTCTCCTGCCGCCCGCTGCTCCCCTCAGCAGTGTACTTCGGTCCTTCTGCCTGCTCTGCTCCCCACTCTGGCTCTGTTGAATTCTCTCACCCTCCCGCGCTTCTGACTGTATCCAGTGCATGTACAAACAAACAAATAAATAAATAAAAATACATGCCTCTTAAAAAAAAAGGGGGATATCTTTCAATTTTGGCCGAATGTAAAAGCATTAAAATCCTTTATTTAATGGCACTTGTAATTTCTGGCTCACTTGTCTTTCTGTTAAGTTCCTTGAGGATAAATCCTATATTCTCAATGTCTTGTTATATAACCTTAAAATTGTGTTTATCATGTAGTTAAAATTCTTTTTGGAAGTTCTTTGTAACAAGGTATCAATATGGGCCAAGATACTTGAGGTCTTTATTTTCTTATTGTATATATCATTCACATATTGGGATTCATTTACCTTTTCTATTTGTACATCTCAAACTGACCTATGGCCTTGGTATTCTGTAGGTTTCTTTCTTTTTTTTTTTTTTTTGTTTAAGATTAATTCATTTATTTATTTTTTAAAATAATAAATTTTATTTTTATATTCCCCATACAATTGCAGCCCCCCCATTCTGACCCCAATCCCTCCCTTCCCGCCCCTCACCCCCCAAAAAGTGTCTCTGGTTCATAGTTTTTTGTTGATTTTGATTTTCACTTTCTTATAGTTATTCATTTTCCTGGTCCCTTATTTAAGTTTTCTAGATTCCTGCTATGAGTGAGACCATCCGGTATTTTTCTTTTTCTTTCTGGCTTATTTCGCTGAGCATGATCCCTTCCAGCGCCATCCATGTTGCTGCAAATTGCATGTGTTTATCTTTTTTGAATGCTGAGTAATATTCCATGGTATATATGGACCACATCTTCTTGATCCAGTCATCTATTTTGGGGCATTTGGGCTGTTTCCAAAGCTTAGCTATTGTAAACAGTGCTGCTATAAACATAGGGGTGCAGGTGTTCTTTGGAATTGATGTTTCTGTGTCCTTTGGGTAAAAGACCTTAGGAGTGGAATTGCTGGATCATATGGAAGCTCTGTTTAGTAGGTCCAGAAATCTCCATACAGCTCTCCATAGTGGTTGGACTAGTTTGCACTCCCAACAGTGCAGAAGAGTTCCTTTTTCTCCACACCCTCGCCAACATTTGCTGTTGCTAGTTTTTTTAATATGTGCCATTCTCACTGGTGTAAGATGGTATCTCATGGTAGTTTTGATTTGCATTTCCCTGATTACAAGTGATGTTGAACATTTTTTCATATGCCTATTGGCCATTTGCATTTCCTCTTCAGAGAAGTTTCTTTTTAGCTCTTCTGCCCATTTTTTGACTGGGTTATTTTCTTTGTTGTTGCTGAGTCTCATCAGCTCTTTGCAGATTTTTGTGATCAGTCCTTTATCATTAGTGTTGTGTGCAAAAATGTTCTCCCAGTTGGTGGGGTTTCTCTTTGTTTTTGTTATTGTCTCTTTTGCTGTACAGAAGCTCTTTAATTTGATGTAGTCCCAGCTGTTTATCTTTGCCTTCACTATCACTGCTTTGGGTGATGTGTCTGTAAAGATGTCTTTGATGTGCAAATCACGTAGTGTTTCGCCTATATTTCCTTCTATATATTTTATGGTTTCAGGTCTTATGTCTAGTTCTTTAATCCATTTTGAGTTGATTTTTGTGTATGGTGTGAGGTAGTGGTCAAGCTTCATTCTTTTGCATGTAGCGACCCAGTTTTCCCAGCACCATTTATTGAACAAACTTTCTTTGCTCCAATGCATAGTCTTTGCTCCTTTGTCAAAGATTAGTTGACCATAAATCTGTGGGTTTATTTCTGGATTTTCTATTCGATTCCATTGGTCTGTATGTCTGTTCTTGTTCCAATACCATGCAGTTTTGATGATTATGGCTTTGTAGTATAGTTTGAAGTCTGGGAGTCTGATGCCTCCATTCCCTTCTCTTTTTTTCAGGAGAGCTTTGGCTATTCGGGGGTTTTTTGTGATTCCATATGAATTTCATCAATAATTGTTCTATTTCTTTGAAGAATGACATTGAAATTTTGATTGGAATAGCATTGAATCTGTATATTGCTTTTGGTAGGATGGCCATTTTAATAATGTTTATTCTTCCAATCCATGAGCAGGGGATGTCTTTCCATTTCTTTGTGTCTTCTTCTATTTCTTTTAACAGTGTTTTATAGTTTTCTTTGTATAGGTCCTTTACCTCTTTTGTTAGATTTATTCCCAAATATTTGATTTTTTTTGGTTTCAATAATAAAAGGGATGGTTTTTTTTGGTTTCTTCTTCTTCAGATTTGTTTGTGTATAGGAAGGCTACTGACTTTTGCGTGTTGATTTTGTATCCTGCCACTTTACTAAACTGATTGATGAGTTGAATTAGTTTTTCTGTGGAATTTTTGGGGTTCTCTATGTATATTATCATATCATCTGCAAATAGTGATAGTTTGACTTCTTCTTTTCCTATTGGGATTCCTTGGATGTCTTTCTCTTGTCTTATTGCTCTGGCTAGGACTTCCAGTATTATATTGAAGAGCAGTGATGAGAGTGGGCATCCTTGTCTTGTTCCAGATCTTAATGGAATTGCTTTCAGCTTTTCACCATTGAGAATGATACTGGCTGTTGGCTTGTCATAGATGGCCTTTATGATGTTGAGGTATGTTCCTTGTATCCCAAGAATTTCAAGGGCTTTTATCATGAATGCGTGTTGCACTTTGTCGAAAGCTTTCTCAGCATCTATTGATATTATCATATGGTTTTTATATTTCTTTTTGTTGATGTGTTGGATAACGTTGATTGATTTTTCGGATGTTGAACCATCCTTGTGTCCCTGGAATGAATCCTACGTGGTCGTGGTGAATTATCTTATGGATACATTGTTGGATTCTGATAGCTAAAATTTTATTGAGGATTTTTGCATCAGTGTTCATTAGGGAGATTGGCCTGTAGTTTTCCTTTTTTGTGTTGTCCTTGTTCGGTTTTGGTATTAGTGTAATGTTGGCTTCATAGAACGTGTTTGGTATTGTCCCTTCCTTCTCAATTTTTTGAAAGAGTTTGTGAAGGATAGGCACTAATTCATCTCTGAATGTTTGGTAGAATTCATTGGGAAATCCATCAGGTCCTGGGCTTTGTTTTTGGGGAGGTTTTTGATTACCATTTCAATTTCGCTAATTGTAATTGGTTTGTTTAGGTGTTCTATTTCTTCTTTATCTAGCTTTGGGTGATTGTAGAGTTGTAGGAATTTGTCCATCTCCTCTAGATTGTTGAACTTGTTTCCATACAACTGTTCATAGTAGTTACTGATTATTCTTTTGATTTCTGCTGTGTCTGTTGTGATTTCTCCTCTTTCATTTGTGATCCTGTTTATTTGTGCTTTCTCCCTTTTTTCCTTTGTGAGCCTGGCTAGGGGTTTGTCTATTTTATTTATTTTTTTGAAGAACCAGCTCTTGGTTTCATTGATCTTTTGGATTGTTTTTTTTTTAGTTTCAATTTCATTTATTTCTGCTTTGGTTTTTATTATTTCTTTTCTTCTACTGGTTTTGGGGTTTTTTTGTTGTTCTTTTTCTAGATCTTTGAGCTTCGCGATTAGGTTGTTTCTTTGAGTTCTTTCTTGTTTCTTGATGTGAGCTTCTATTGCTATATATTTTCCTCTTATTACTGCTTTTGCTGCATCCCATACATTTAGGATATTGGTGTCCTCCTTGTCATTCAATTCAAAGAATTTTTAAATTTCTTCTTTGATCTCCTCATTAGTCCAGTGGTCTTCCAGTAGTGTGGTTTTTAATCTCCATGAGGTAGGAAAGTTCCTTGCCTTCTTTTTATCGTTTATTTCTAGTTTGATGCCTTCATGGTCAGAAAAGATGGTAGGTATGATTTCAATCTTGGTGTATCTGTTGATGTTTGTCTTGTGCCCCAGTATGTGATCGATCCTGGAGAATGATCCGTGTGCGCTTGACAAAAATGTGTGCTCCGTTTTTTTTGGGTTTAGTGTTCTATAGATGTCTGTTAAGCCCAAATGCTCTAGGTCCTTATTTAGAGCTTTAGTTTCTTTACTTATTTTTTGTCTTGTTGATCTATCCATTGTTGATAGTGGTGTGTTGAAGTCTCCCACTACGTATGTGTTTTCTCTGATGTCTGTTTTCAGAGAGGACAACAGTTGTCTGATATATTTTGGTGCTCCTTCGTTAGGTGAGTATATGTTAATGAGTGTTATTTCTCTTGAAGTATTGTCCCCTTGATCATAATGTAGTGACCATTGGGGTCTCTTTTTATTTTTTTGAGTTTGAAGTCTGTTTTATCTGATATAAGTATAGCTGTTCCTGCTTTCTTTTTTGGTCCATTTGCTTGTAGGATTGTTTTCCATCCTTTAACTTTGAGCCTATTTTTTCTTTTGTAGCTAAATGTGTTTCCTGGAGACAGCAAAAGGTTGGGTTTTGTTTCTTAATCCAGGCTGCAACTCTGTGTCTTTTTATTGAATAGTTTAGTCCATTTACATTTAGAGTTAATATTGATATGTTAACATTTGTATTTGCCATTGTGTTTGTCTTTCCTTTGATTTTATTTATTCTTTTAATAACTTTTTTTTTTTTTTTTTTTTTGGCCTTCTTTCGTTGTTATTCGTCCCTCTGAGGTTCTGGCTTTAGGATTCCTTGTAGTATTTTTTGGAGTGGGGATTTAGTCGTAATGAAATTCCGGAGTTTCTCTTTGTCTGGGAAGGTCCTTATTCTTTCTTCATAGAGGAGGGAGAGCTTTGCGGGATAGAGTATTTTTGGTTGGCATCTGTTTTCTTGGAGTCTGTTGACTATGTCCCTCCACTCTCTCCTTGCCCGTAGTGTTTCTTCAGAGAAGTCTGATATCAGCCTGATTGGTTTTCCTTTGAATGTTATCTGTTTCTTCCCTCTTGTCAGCTTCATTATTTTTTCCTTGTCCTGGATTCTTGGGAGTTTCACTATTATGTGTCTTGCTGTATTTTTCCTTTCGTCGTGGAAGTTTGGTGTTCTTCTTGCTTCTTGTATATCAATTTTCAGCTCCTTCTTCGCGTTTGGGAAGTTCAATTATCTCCTGGAATATTTTCTCTGTTCCTACATCTCTCTCCTCTCCTTCTGGAATTCCTGTAACTCTTATATTTCCTTTCCTCATGGAGTCAGATAGTTCCCGAAGTCTTTCTTCATTCTTTTTCCTTCGTACTTCTCTTTCCTTTTCTGTTTTGGTTCTTTTTATTTCTGTGTCTTCAAGAGTACTTATTCGTTCTTCCATTTCATCTATTCTGCTTTCATTGCTTTTCCCAGAGTTCTTTAGTTCCTCCATTAATTCTTTGATCTCCTGCGTTTCTTTTGCTTCCCTCTTTAGGGACTCAATTTCCTTCTTCTGATCATTGTTTTCCTTTATGAGTTCTGTCATTTTTTTAATCACGGCAATTTTAAATTCTATTTCTGGAAGGCTCAGAAGTTCTTCCAAGTTACTGTCGTTGTAATCTGGGGGCTGGTTTTCTTTTTGTGGTGTGCTTTTTTCCTGAGTAGTTGTTAGGTTGCGTGTGGTTCTTTTGCTCCCTACTGTCTGTTTTCTAATTTGTCGTATGCATTGGGACACTGTGTTGCTCGGACTGGCCGGCATCTTGGGTGAACTTCTCCGCTCCCCTCTGGCTCCTCCAGGAGCCATTTCTGGCTTCTGAGGGAGCTTTCTGCTGGTTTCAGGAAGTCTTTTCTGAAGAAATGTCCCTGTTCTAAAATGGCAATGCGGAACTCAGTCCCTGAGCATCCGGTCTCAGGCACACTCTTCTGCGCGCCCGGTCTGCCCCGGCTGTGGGTGCCTGTTCCCTCTGTGGGCTCAGACTGCTGGTCGGAAGGGGCCTGGCGCGGGCTAACTTCCCAGCTGGCCACTGTCTCCTCCAGGAGCCTTCTGCCCTTTTCAAGCAATCTTAAGAAATTTCCCTGTTCTATGGGGTGTTAGTGACTTTTTTTTTTCTGTTCACTAGGTGGCACCAGAGAGCTCGCCTATTGTCCTTGGGGGGCTGTTTCTCGCCTCCCCCACCCCGTGGGACAGGGAACAGAGCGGGAATGGTAGGGTAAACCTCAAAGGCTTTGGTGTGCTGTGTCTGCCTTGTGCCCCACCATCTTGGAGAACCCACGCCTTGAACTTCGTGCCCCAGGTCTCAGTTCCAAAGCCCTCAGGTCCAGGATGCGGGCTGTAGCCCAGTTCAGTGGCGCGGGAATGGCGCATTTTGCACCCGCTCCCGTGCCTGGGCGCCTGGTTCCTGCTTCCTCAGTGAGGGACTTTCACCTCAGTGAGTGCCTCTGCGCGTCTCCCCACAAGCCTAGGTCGCAGGCAAGGGGACCTGGGCAGCCGCGATCCCGATCTGCGTTTGCTTTTCAGCGTGCCAAGCGCGCCGCTTTCCCGTGCAAGCTTATGGGCCGGCCCGGGGCTGTGTGCGGGTCTCCTCCGGAGTCTCTTTGTTCTCTAATGGCGCCAGGAGCTGTTCGCTCACCACCGCGGCGAATCCTGCAGGGTTCTCCACAGCTCCACTTCACGGGGTGTGGTGGCTGCAATAGTTCCTTTCCACTCACAGTCCCACTTGCTGCGTAGTTTGTTCTTGTTGGTCGTTTTAGTTTGTTTTTTTCCTCCTCTCTGCTGGTCGGAGAGTGCCGACTCTGTGGGTGGGGGAGGGGAACAGGGTTCTGCGCTTTCCTCCCTTCTAGTCCTCTTTTATGGCCACTTTCTTCTTCGGGTAGTTTGCTGGAGTCGTCTGTTTATCTTCCGTGTCCCAGTTCTCACTGGGACCTGCCGCTTTTCTTCCCTATTAACTTTTTTTTAATGGGAGATCTTACTCGCAGCGTCTCCTCGCCGCCATGTTGCTCCGCCCCCTCCGGTATTCTGTAGGTTTTATCTGAAATTTGGCTTACTCCAAGAAATATTGTTAGATGAGGACAGATTGGGATGGAGCCAGATATGAAAGCAGGAGTAACAAGATTGAGTAGATTTGGTTCTGTATTTTGGGATGTTCTATATGTTTTATTTCTATGTGTTTTATTTAGTGCATAATTATTCATTTAGATTTTGGATGTGTAGTCATTTGTTGCTTAAGGTATTAAATATCATGCATTTTGGTTTTCCCATTGATTAAGTGAGATAATAGACAAGATTGTTAATGTTTTTTCATGGTCTAAAATTTCTGCTATTCCAAGTAAAAATGTATAGATGTTCAAATATTTAAATGTTGTTATCGTCAAGTAACCACATTAGTTTTATCTTCTAAGTTTTCTCTGTTTTAGAAATAACTACATTCAGACACAACAAAACTTTGGTATCAACAAAATTATCCTTTCTTGAATAACTTCTTTGTACTGAGCTCTTCATTGTAGCTCTTTCTGATTTTAGTGTAACCTAGAAAGTTTATGAAAACAGGTGTAGGAAGACTGATAAAAAGTAGATATAACTCAAGTATTGTCGTGAAAAAAAACATGCCAAATTATTTGTTTTCAGTGGACGCTACTGCATGAAATTCAAAGGCTAACGTTATTTAAAAAACTCTGTAAGTGAATGAGATAGGTTATTTTGCTCTTGAGTAACACTTGGGTCTTTTTTTGTCTTCATATAAGTGCCAAGGACGACATTGATGCCTTGGCTGCAGAAATAGAAGGAGCTGGTGCTGCCAAGGAACAGGAACCTCAAAAGTCAAAGGGGAAAAAGAAAAAGGAGAGAAAAAGGCAAGACTTCGAGTAAGTATAATTGGTTTTTATTAGCTTTTGTCCTAGATTCACTATTAAACCAGTTCAGTCCTCAAAATATATTTTTAATCCTTTTCTAGTGAAGATGATATCCTAAAAGAACTGGAAGAATTATCTTGGGAAGCTCAAGGCATCAAAGCTGACAGAGAAACTGCTGCAGTAAAGGTGAAAGACATTGCTGTTTCCCATACTTCCAAGTGTCACTTTTAGGGAGCTGCTTTTAGGAACTCTTGAGCAACATTAATATGCCAGTTAAAAGTTCTATAAATTCTGATGCCAAAGTGGGAAAAGTTTTTAGGAAAGGAAAAAAGTATTTAAAAAACCTTTCCCAGATATAAAATGCTTTATTTGGGAATGTAAAGGTATTTTGTGTTCATAAAATTGGTACATTTGGAGATAAAACATTTCCCATCTATATTTCCAATTATCTGTATTATTTCTTTTTCATCCTTTGTATTTGTATTAGATCATAGTAATGGGAAAGTGGTATTTTTCCTTCTTTCAGTGTTCCTCCTATATGTTGTATTCTATTTGAATAAGACAGTAAATATGGACTGGTGAGTAGTGCTTGCTTCAGAGTACCTGGATTCTGATATGTACTGTGAATATGAGATGTACCTGATGTACTAGCTTCTGGGACCTGGTTTATATTCTTGTAGAAAGGAATTATATTGAGATTATTTTAAGAGTTTTTCTTATGTGTACTTAGTGAAACACTTGAGTCTGAGGAGTTGATTATTTAAAAAATAAAATACAATTATTAATATTTCTAAAAATGTACTTTTTTCAGCCAACAGAAAATAATGAAGAAGAATCCGCCTCTAAACAAGATAAAAAAAAGAAAGGACAGAAAGGAAAAAAACAAAGTTTTGATGATGATAGTGAAGAATTGGAGGATAAAGATTCTAAATCAAAAAATACTGCAAAACCAAAAGTAGAAATATATTCTGGGAGTGATAATGATGATGACGACTTCAGTAAACTTAATAAAAAGCCTAAAGGGAAAGCTCAAAAATCAAATAAAAAGTTGGAAGGGTCAGAAGAAGATGAAGATAACAATAAAAGAACTAAAGAGCGTTCCAGAGTAAATTCTTCAGGTGAAAGTGGTGATGAATCAGATGAATTTTTACAGTCTAGGAAAGGACAGAAAAAAAATCAAAAAAATAAGCCATGTCCTAATGTAGAAAGTGGAAATGAAGATGATGACTCCTCCTTCAAAATTAAGACAGTGGCCCAAAAGAAGGCAGAAAAGAAAGAGCGTGAAAGAAAGAAACGAGATGAAGAAAAGGCAAAACTGCGGAAACTGAAAGAGAAAGAAGAGTTAGAAACTGGGAAAAAAGATCAAAGTAAACAAAAAGAATCTCAAAAGAAATCCGAAGAGGAAGCTATAAAATCAAAAGTGACTGTCGATATTGGAGCAACCCCTACCTCTGAAGAGAAAGGAGAGACTCCCACAGCTGCTGAAGGTTGGTAATATTGAGAAAAGGGCACATTGAGGAAACATTTTAATTCACATTTAGTCTGTTTTGATCGTTATGCCCTAAAGTCATTTTGTTACTGACTGTGAAGGTACTTAATTGTAAGAATCCTTTGAAAAATGACATCTACGTAATCTTTGAATTGATAATCATATTTAAGGTGTTATATATAAAACATGTATTACATATAGTATAAAATACATTCCAAATGGGTTTATAGGAAGATTAGGATTTTTGTAGAATTTTGCTGCTGAAAACAACTTAACTGTTGGTAGACCGGAAATTACCTTATGAAAAATTATTCTTAATCATAACTGTCAGAAAATGTCTGAATTCTTTTTTTTAAAAACCCAATTTAAACTATGATATGGAAAAGTAAAAACATGATGAAATTATAGTTTAAACAATAATGAGCCATGTTTCGGAACCAGAATCACTTATCACAAAATAAGCTAAGTAAGTATTCCCTTATTCAGAATCAAAATAGTTTATAATTCAAATGAGTCACATAATTTTTCTTAGAAAACTTGGAACATTGTATAATGGGATTTTAATGAGAAAATTGTATAAAGGTAGAATTTTTATTTTCTAAATATCTTTGAGTTAAAGCAACATGAAAGCTATATAACTTTGTTTAGCATAATGCTGCAGAGTTCTGGGAGAATGGTTATCTATATTTTTGGGAATGGTTATAATATCCTGTTAAGGTAGCCATCTTTTTTTTTTTTCAAATTTTAATTTTAATTAATATTTAATGAGGAACCATTATTTTACTTCCTTAATTTTTTTGACAGTATAGGCTTTCTCCTCTCAGATTTGATCACTATGGCTTTCCCACCACCAAAATACCTGTAGTCCTCCATCCTAGTTCACTCTGTTCCCCTCTCCCCCATTCCACCTGGAGGTAGGCATCATTCTTATTCCCTTCTTATAGAAGCAAAACTAGCTACAGAATTTAGGCTGAAATTCAGACACTGTGGATTTACAGGTACGTTAGATACAGTATAATGTTTTCCCTGCTAACAAGTTCCTTCTGCTACCTTTGCAACCCTCAGGACAACTCAGAGCAACATCAACATTTAGGCTCCCAAGGAGGCAAAATATGTTGTTCTGAGCTTTTCTGGTTACTCAGGTGCATAAGTGCTCTGAATACTCAAGTTCTTAGGATACCCTGATGCCTAGAGATCCCAGCCTGCTGCCTAACAGCCATGTCCTAGTATAGTCTTAAAAACAGCTGCTTCTCATTTTTGGTAGATGACAATGATGGAGACAAAAAGAAAAAAGATAAGAAGAAAAAGAAAGGAGAAAAGGAAGAAAAGGAAAAAGAGAAGAAAAAAGGACCTAGCAAAGCCACAGTTAAAGCTATGCAGGAAGCTTTGGCTAAGCTTAAAGAAGAAGAAGAGAGACAGAAAAGAGAAGAAGAAGAACGTATAAAACGACTTGAAGAATTAGAAGCCAAACGTAAAGAAGAGGTATGTGTTCATGAATTTGCATTTACTGTGTTTCACTTAAAATTTCTTCTATATAAAATATCTTTCTAATTAAAAACATTTTCATAGTTGTATGGTAATTCAGCTACATTATTTTTCTGATATAAAAATATGAAAAGGTATAGAAAAATCCTACCTTTATTTCCTCAGATACAGACAGAAGTTGTTTATATATCATTACAGACACAGTCTACTCTAATGTGATGTTAATTAGTAATCACGTACAACATTTGAAATATTTTCATTTGTAATCTAGCAATATTTTGCAGGTATCTCAAGAACTTTGTTTGAAATTAGGGTTATTTACATTAAGTTTTACAATTAAGCTAATATTTTATTCTGACATGTATTCTATAGGAAAGATTGGAACAAGAAAAAAGAGAAAGGAAAAAGCAAAAAGAAAAAGAAAGAAAAGAACGCTTGAAAAAAGAAGGGAAACTTTTAACTAAATCCCAGAGAGAAGCCAGAGCCCGAGCTGAAGCTACACTTAAACTTCTTCAAGCTCAGGGTGAGTAGTATTTTTAATTAATTGAACTGTCAACAAGTTTTTTCCAGGCAATCAAATCAGTTTAATGATAAAGGGAGAGTGGGATTGAATCAAGAACTCCTGTGAATATGCTATAATAAAACAAAGTAATAACATTAATCTAGCAAAATTAATTCATTGGTATCATCTGATTTGTGTCTGTTTAATTTTTTTTAATTTGTTTCCAAAATGTCTTTTATAATTGATTGGTTCAAGTCAGGAACAGGACTAGATCCATACACTGTGTTTTAGTATGCTAAATCTGTCATTAATAACCACTATCACCTTTAGTTTTGGCATGCCATTTATTTGTTGAAAATGCTGGATTCTTTAGAATTTCCTGTATTCCAGATTTGTGAAATTTTATTCTGATATGGCTAATATACTTTTTTATTCTTAATAATTTCTTAGATCTATAGATGACTTGCTGTTGGTGCTGTGCATTTCCTGTTGCCTCATGTTAGGAAACACATGATCTGGTTGTGTCACTTATTGTAATGTCAGAACTGATCAGTGGATTTAGGTATTGGCAGAGTTACTCATTTTAAAAGTTCTCCATTTACTTTTATGTAATAATTTTAATGGTCAGTTGATAATAACAGGCAGTTTAAATTCTGTTTTTCCTTCTCCATTTATTAGTCTCTTTCTCTAAAGAAAAACTTTCAATAAAATGCAATTCATATAGGAAAGCCAGGATAAAAATGCTTAATTTTTTCTCTTTTCAAAAAAAAAAAAAAAAAGGCAAATATGTAGCCTACCAATCTACAAAGGTGACCAGTGAGGTTTTTTTCTTTTGATGCATGTTAGTTTATATTAATGAATGTAATTGATGTGTTATTCATGAAATTGGTATTTCATGAAATGGTGCAGCAGGAGCCCATTCAGGTTGTTCCTTGTGACTTTTTCACATAAGCACAGTGTTCACTGACCTTTTCCTTGCTTTTTTGCAAAACAAGATAATTC
Organism: Talpa europaea; assembly: GCF_964194135.1. Classification (NCBI taxonomy): domain Eukaryota; kingdom Metazoa; phylum Chordata; class Mammalia; order Eulipotyphla; family Talpidae; genus Talpa; species Talpa europaea. The sequence continues at coordinate 39,066,461 of NC_140072.1, read as the reverse complement.
TAAGTTCATCTTGCATTTTCTTACCCTATACCTGGAATCAGATGTTTAACTGAAGAGCCAGGATTCTTTTAGTTTAGAGTTCACAACTGGACATACAAATAATTATGTTTTTGACTGTTAAGATGATTTAAAGTCTTGTGTTTGCTCCTTTGAAAAGAATACATTGGGACCTCCTTTAATTTTCTGTACTTACATTTCACAGGATTTGTGTTACAGTAATTTTGGTGCTTATGCTGTAATTATAGTAATAACTACCATTTACTATGTTATTTAGTATGTAATTGATGCTATTATAAACCCTTGATACTGTTTCCTTATAAAAGCTTGCAGATATTTTCTTTCCCATCATATAGATGGTTAAATGAAGATTCAGAGAGCTTAAACAGCTTGCCCTTGAAGTCCTAGAGCTAAGATATAAGCTGAACTGTGTGACTCCTTATTATGCATTTTATGTTCACCTATGAGTAGTAGAGAAACACAGTACCTGTATTTCAGAAAGTTTTATTTTTCTAGATATAGTTTTTTAAAAGATAGAATTTGAGAATAAATTTGAGTACAATTAGCATTCAGAAATCAGATTTTACTATTAGCTATTGGAAAGGCTACTCATGAAGAAATTATAATGCGACCAAGCAGGGTGTAATTTGCCATTATTACAAATAACTTTTAAGGAGTAGCCTTGAGTTTATGAGATTAGATGAAAATTTGTGATTTAAAATGATGAATTTACGTCAATCTTTAGGACAGGTTTGGAAGTGATGGTCTCTCAAGTGGCATCTCTGTCCCTAGTCTCTTAATAAAGTTGAAACTACTTAGCTTGATATTAAAGATCTTCCATAGTTTGCTCGCTTGTGTCATCTCATGAGAAGACACCAAAGTATTGTTTCACGATCTTTTGAAGTTACCTTTTTAGGTAAAGAACAACTGTCACTTTTATCACCTAGAATAATATAAAACTAACCCATTGAATCCAAAATATATTCTTACAGAATATTATTTGCAAATGTTTCCATATAATTAATTACTCTGAAAGATGTAGCAGGTTACCTTTTCAGTATATTCTGTAGTTTTTATCCTGTGACTACTAAGCATATAACAGTCCTTATAAATAATTTGGAATTAACTCACTTCAGGCAAAGAACTTCTATAAGAACTTGATTGTAATGTCTCATTTTGCACAGTGACTGTAATATCTGAACACAAAGTGATTACAAATACAGCAGTTTGTTAACTAGAGAAATAGTTGATTAAGCTGGGGTGTTGTTGGGACCACTTTCAAATTATACAGAGCACAATTTTCCCCCAGGCCCTTGCTTTTATGTACTAGATGTAGGTAGACTGGGAGAACTCTGGGCAACCCAACTATCTTTAATTAGCAGCCAGCTTTTATTCTTTTATTTGGGTTTGTTTGTTTAATGTATGCCTCTTATCAGAGCAATAGCCCTGGTTTTACAGTTATAATCAGTCTCTGCACTTACATACATTCATAATATTAAGGACGTTTTAAGTGACTTTCCTTTTTTTAACAACTTTATTCAAATCCCACAGTAAACAGTTTTTACTGTTATCTTTATTATAAAATTTCTGCCCTTAGTAAGAGACTGTCAGTAACCCAACATATGTAGAACCTCTTTGCTAAGTTTGTTACATGAATGGGGAGGAATGAGTGCAATAGAGAACCATTTTGTTTTCCGCTCTCTAATTTGGGGATTCACCACTAACTGATAAAGATGTAGTCTCCTCAAATTCAATAATGTTACTTGGAAATCAGATTTGATGTTGGTTTGCTCTTCTGTGTCTTAATTTGTTAAGATTTATTTGCTCTTTCTGGGAGAAAGTATTATACACATATTCAGAACTGGATAATAGGAACTATGAATTCAGACAGTAACAGATTATTGTTCTAATACTAAGTTTCTTATTTTAGATAAGTCACTTTTTAATTGAATCATTTGTTTGCTAACCACTAGTCACACTGTCCATAGTGAGAAAAAGTAAACTTACTTTGTTTTTATAATGATAATAAAAACTTTGGTTATACTTAGCATTCGTTTTTTATTTCTGCTGTAACAAATCACCACAACTTTAGTGACTTAAAACAACATAAATGTAATTATCTTACTTTTCATAGATCAGAAGTGTGACATGATTTTCACTTGTCTAAATTGTTGGCAGTTTCCTCTTCTGGAGTTTATAGGGGAGAATCTGTTCCCTTCTTGTCTTCAAGGACCACTCACATATTCGTTGGGTTATAACTTCCTTCATCTTCAAAGCCACCAATGTTACATCAGTGTCCATACTTCCATAGTCACATCTTCCTCTGACTTCAGTCTATATTTCAGTGAAAGAATCTTAACTTTTAGTGTATTGTGAAGTAGGTTGGGCTCATCTAGATAATCTCTTCCACCTTAAAGTCTTTAATCTTACACCTGCAACATCTTTGTTACCATGTTATGTAACCTTTTCACCTGTTTTGGGTGAAGACATGGGCATCTTTGGTGATAGTGGGGACATTATTCTACTTACTATGTATTTTAAACTTATTTTCATTTTATTTCATTACAAATTAAGTATTTTGTGTCATGTTTCACTGTACATTTCAAAGTCCAAACATTCTTTTTTTTTTTTTTCCAAAGATTTATTTATTTATTTATACATGCACTGGGTACAGTCAGAAGCGCGGGAGGGTGAGAGAATTCACCAGAGCCAGAGCGGGGAGCAGAGCAGGCAGAAGGACCGAAGTACACTGCTGAGGGGAGCAGCGGGCGGCAGGAGAGGTCTGCGCGCCATGTGGGACCCTCCTCCGGTGGCCGGGGAGCAGCTGGGGATCGAACCAGCGCTGCAGAGGCTGCGGGCAGCTTCGCAACCCAGTGCTCAACCGCTGCGCCACCGGGGAGGCCCCAAACATTCTTATTAAATTGAGATCAATGAGCATGTTAGTCTGAAATATGTAGCAGTTACTTGACGGTGTTGAGTTGCTTTGTCTTGTTAATTTAGTCTATAAATTTGGTAGCTCATACAAAAGATTGCTAATAAATCAAATTTGTGATCAGAACATACATAACGGTGGCAACATGAGTGAAAATAAGGCAAATGTTAGGTTCATGCAAATGGAGCGAGTTTGTCATTTGTGGCTTGGGTAACTCTTTTTTTTCAGATTTATTTATTCATGTATACAAGAACCGGGGTACAGGCAGATGTGCAGGAGGGTGAGAGGATTCACCAGAGACAGAGTGGGGAACAGAACAGGCAGACTGAAATACACTGCTGAGGGGAGCAGCGGGCCGGACAGGAGAGGTCTGCTGTGCCATGAGGGTATCTTCCCGGCCGGCCAGAATTGAACCCGTGCTGCAGAGGCTGCAGACAGCTTCACGGTGCTGTGCTAACCGCCTGTGCCACCTGGAGGCCCTGGGTTTTTTTTTTTTTTTTTTTTAAGATTTATTTATGCATACAAGAACTGGGGTATAGGCCAGAGGTGGGGGAGGGCTGTGAGAGGATTCAGCAGACATAGATCGTGGAACAAAACAGGCAGATCAACTGAAATACACTGTGGAGGGGAGCAGTAGGAGACAGTAGAGGTTCGTGGAGGGGAGCAGTAGGAGACAGTAGAGGTTCGTGGAGGGGAGCAGTAGGCGAGACAGCAGAGGTTTGCTGTGCTGTGTGGGTCAGCTCCCTGGCCAGGGATTGAACTCATGCCTCAGTGGCTGGCAATTGCTTGATAGTGCTGACTTTAACCCCTTGCACCACCAGGGAGGCAAATTGGGTAACTTGTTACTGTTAGGTTATAAGTTCTCCCAAACTGATCTGTAGATTCAATGCAGTGCCAGTCAATATTGCAGCAAACTATTTTGTGGATATCTGTGATTTCTAAAATATATGTGGAAAGACAAAGGAGTTACAATGGCCAAAGTATCTTTGAGAAAGAATAAGTTTGGAAGATTTCATAGTATCAAATTTCCAAACTTACTATAAAGCCATGGTAATCAGGACGTTGTGATACTGGCAAAAGGATAGACAGATCAGTAGACGACAGTGTGGATGTTTGATAGTAGATGTGGTGTAATATGTATAGTTTTTGAAGTGAGAAATTGTATACCTGAAACCTATACAATGTTGTAATTTAGGGTTACCTCATTATAAAAAAGTCTATATAGGGTATGGTCTTTTTATTTTTTCCCCCTGTATAGTAGTTTTGGCAATAAGTGGTATTGGAACAATTGGAAGTCTGTATGCCAAAAACCCCTTACTTAGTCCTAAAATCTCACTTATTATATAAAAACTCAAAATGGATCATAGATCTAAATATAAAGGAAAGTGTAACACTTTTAGAGGAAAACATAAAAGATAATTTTTGTGACCTTGTGTTAGAGAAGGAAGAAAGGCTTAGTTGTGATTTCTAAAGTTTAATCTGTAAAGAAAAAAATAACAAATTTGAGGAAATTAACTTTGGCTCTGCAAAAGACACCATTGAGAGAATTTATATAAAGTGCTTGCAGATCACTTAATCTGTCAAAAGACTAATATCCAGAATAATAAAAGAAACCCAGAATTCTACTATAAGAAAACCAACTGCCATATTTAAAAATGGGCAAAAGATTTCAGCAGAACAATTATGACTCTTCATATATTACTAATGGGACTGCATAATTTGTAAAGTTACTTTGGAAAACAGTTACTTTGCTGTATATTGAAATGTTTACTTAATATTCTATTATTCCCACTCCAAAATATTTATTCCAGAGGACTGTTACACAAAAACCTGCAAACAAATGTTTCCAGCACCTTTCTTCAATATTGTTAAAAGCTAGAGACAACTCATGTCTGACTGTTGAATGAATAAAGGGAATTGTGGTGCATCAGTACAATGGAATGATACCAGTTAAAAGAAATGATATGTTGGTACATATCATGGTCTCAAATCTATTATGACAGAAGCCAAGCTGTATATACAGTTTCATTTCTGTGACATTTTGGAAAAATTAGATCTTTGGGGATGGATTAGTGGTTGTCAGGAACTAAGGATCAAAAAGCAAATCTTTTGGGGGCCTCCCCTGGTGGCACAGCGGTTGAGCGCTGGGCTGTGAAGCTGCCCACAGCCTCTGCAGCACCAGTTTGATCCCCGGCCGTTGGCAAGGGTCCCACATGGTGCGACAGACCTCTTCTGCCGCTTCCACTGCTCCCCTCAGCAGTGTACTTCGTCAGTCTGCCTGTTCTGTTCCCTGCTCTGAACCTGGTGAACTCTCTCACCCTCCCGTGTTTCTGACTGTACCCAGTGCTTGTATAAATAAATAAATCTTTAAAAAAAAAAGCAAATCTTTTGGGATGGATTCATGGTTGTAAGGATGTGAGAGGGGTCTGACTACACAGAACAGTAATGTAACTATTATTTGCCTTCATTATGATGGTGGCTACATAACTGTCAAAAGAATGTTATGGTATGTAAAATTTAAAATACCTTATATCAAAAGGATGGTTCCATGAATGTTCTAGATTGTAGGGTATGTATCTCTAAAGTGATGAAAATTTTTTAAAGATGTATTTCTTAAGTGACATACAAGTATTATCAACCTGAAGTTTTCCATTTTTATCTCTCAGGTGTTGAAGTGCCATCAAAAGACACTTTGCCAAAGAAAAGGCCAATTTATGAAGACAAAAAGAAGAAAAAATCACCACAGCAGCTAGAAAATAAAGAAGGTTTGTAGAATATCTGGTTATTTAGAAACAATTTTGTTTGCCTTTTCCTCAGAATTTCAAAACTGATTCTTATAAAAAGAAATCAAGTCAGAAATGTATATTGAAATATTTCCTATAACTTGTTTCTTATTAATATTATTCACCATTGTCAACTGAATTCAGACAATAGGCTAATGGAAAAATACTTTTGTTTAAAACATCTGAATTCTACCCTATGAATATCCTTAAAAAAATGGAAGTATCATTTTTTCTTTATTTACTTTTCAACCTCCTATAATTTTACATTTTTTTTCCTTGACTATAAAGAAAAACCAGTGTTTCCTATAAAACACATGACTACTGTTTAAATGTTCACTAAAGTTGCTGAAGAATTTAGGTATGTAAGACTGGTTTTTACGCAATACTTAGGAATATTTTAAGAGGAAATATAGACTGAAAAAATATTAACTTGGTTTCTGTCCTTTTTTCAGTATCTGAACCAATAGAATTAAGTTCTGCTGTAGAAGTTTTGGAACAAGGAATACCAGAAAAAGAGGAGATACCACCTCCTGTTGAACCAGGCCAGTAACATTATCTAATTAATAACTTATTAAATAGAATTGATGTCTTAAGTTGTCTAAGTTATCATTATCAAATATCTGCATAGCTTTCTTTTTTCTAGATGATCGTTTTCATTTTCACTTCAAAAAAATGTGGCACTGAGACTTGAACCAATTTTGCTCTTTTCAGTAGTGTCAACAAAATGTTTTGTACAGACGATAGAGGTTTTTACATTTTTGGATGTTTTTATGGGCCAGAAATCTTAGGTTATGGCAAGAAGTTCTGAAATTACTTAATCCTGCAGAAGCAAATTCTGCCTTCAGAAATAGACTCAACTTACTCATTTTTAATTTGTAGAAGCAGTTTCCTTCCCTTTTTTAGCATAAATGAATTTTCTTAAGAAAAAAGAGAGTGGTAACATATATTTGAATAAGGATGAGCCTCTACCCCTAAATCATACAGTGTTGTAAACCAATGTTACACAATAAAAATATACTGTTTAGGGGCCTCCCCTGGTGGTGCAGTGGTTGAGTGCTGGGCTGCAAAGCTGCCCACAGCCTCTGCAGCACCGGTTTGATCCCCGGCCGCCAGCGAGGGTCCCACATGGCGCAACAGGCCTCTCTTGCCGCGCCCGCTGCTCCCCTCAGCAGTGTACTTTGGTCCTTCTGCCTGCTCTGCTCCCCACTCTGGCTCTGGTGAATTTTCTCACCCTCCTGCACTTCTGACTGTACCCAGTGCTTGTATAGATAAATAAATAAATAAATAAATCTTTAAAAAAAAATACTGTTTATAAATTGGCATGCATGGGTTTTTAAAAATCATATAAAAATGTTATTTCTTGAGACTAGATATTAATAGGAGAGCCAGTGGAGGGTTAAATGTATGTTTGGTCAAATCAAGAGAAGATAGAGTGAGAATTTTGAGAGAATATGCAAACAATTTTTAGAATCCCTAGAAGCTTTTTAGAGAAAAGCTTTCCTCCTTTACTGCCTTCCTGTTCTTACTGTAAAGTGGATCATTTATCTGAGCCCACCTCAGCATAGAATGATGAAAATTAGAGAAGTTCAGGTTGATATGATTGATAGTAGTTCACTATTTTAGGTGTTTGTAGCACTAGAAAGAATTGCTTATTTAGAAGAATATTTTAGTAATGTTCCTCTCATTGCCTCTTCCTCAAGATGGCTTTTTCAAACTTGTTGACAAATAATTTTTATAGGGAAGCAAAATACCACATGTCTTACCTTCATCTTTCATTTGAGAATAGTTTTGTTTGATTGGATTTCAGTTTAAAAAAAAAAGTTGGTCATTTATTAAATTATTAATATTTGAAATGGTACCTTTCTGGTGTTCTGGAGTTATAAGCACAATATTCTGTTCTTACTTTTAAATGGAGTGGTGTGGTAATTTTGTACTTCAGTCATGTCATTTAAGTAGTATCTGTGGAGGTTAAAGTAAAATAAATTTTAAAGTTTAAGGTGAAAGATTAGAAAAAAGATATGTGAAATTTCATTTGTCCTGAAGAACTGAGTGTGATCATATACCTGTTTCAAGAACTGAAGGAACATTTTAGTGTTGGGGTTTCTAACATTTTAATTACTTCAAATACAAAATCTGGGTTGTTTAATGTGCTATATTCCGAATAGGAAATTGTAAAGTTTTTAGTAATAGCAAATTATAATTTGTTAGCTATATTTAAAAGGTAATTCCAAAGATAATTGATTGTATTTTTTTTTGCACAAACATTTCTCTAATGTTCCACTTTTTCCTAAAGGCAATTTGATATTGCTAGATAACTTTTGTGTCTTTGATTAAAACCTTTATTTATAGAAGAGGAAGAAGAAACTGAGGATGCTGGATTGGATGATTGGGAAGCTATGGCTAGTGATGAAGAGAGAGAAAAAGGTGACTAGCTGATAAGCATGTGTTGATAAATCTGTTTATAATTAAAGGTGTATATGTTTAAAGGAGTATTTTCATGAGTATGAAAGCCATGTGAACATTTCTAGGATAGGAGCCATCTTGATCATTGCCATTGCTCCAGAATCTTCATGTGGACCCTCAATTTATGAATAAATGGTTTCTCAGATGGTGACTTGTAAGTTAGCTCCCTAGGATTTAGGATGTATTTTTTCATAGTGATAAGTTTAAAAATGGATTTAGGTTATTAAAACCTATAGGCTGGCCTCTTTGGTGGTGCAGGAGGTTAAGTCTCAGTACTATGACACTATCTGCAGCCACTGCAGCATGAGTTCGATTCCCCGCCAGGGAGCTGGCACACAAGGTGCAGCAGTCCTCTCCTGTCTCACCCACTGCTGCCCTCAGCAGTGTATTTCAGTAGATCCGCCTGTTCTACTCCCCACTCTATCTAAGGTGAATCCTTACACCCCACGCCTATTCCCCCCCCCCAACCTCTGGCCTACACCCCAGCTTTTGTATGTGTAAATAAATCTTAAAAAATAAAACCTGTAGGCTATTAACTCTTAATAAACCTTAGGTTGTTAAGCCATTTCAACTTAAAATATAATACAAAGATAATATAGTCTCTAAGACCACTATGAATGGAAAGTGTTTTTCTTGGTCATTACTTTCTGTCCTTTGTTACAGAAATCTGCAAAAAAATCTTTGGTCCAATTTGCTGATTATTCTCTAAGTTCTTGAGATGGATATTCAGCTTTTTAGTTTTTCAGTCTTCCACCCCCCCCCCAATATGTTTTTAAAGCTGTAAGTTTTCTGATGTGTTTTTACCTCTGTGTTAAATCTCCCACCATGATTGTAGGCTGTCTTCCTGAGTTCTGTTAATTTTTGTTTTATATATTTTGATGCTGTATTATTAGGTGAATGCAATCTTGTGTCTTTCTAATGAATTGATTCTAATCACTAGTTTATTAATATGTACTTATTTCTAGCAATGCCTTTTACCTTAAAGTCTACTTAATCTCACAGTAATACATCTACACCAGCTTTGATTTATACGATCTTTTTCTGTCTTTATTACCATTTCTGTATCACATCCAGCCTATCTTTATAAATTTAACATTTGATCTAATTAATGAAGTATATTGATTTTATGTATCTTATTTGTTATGCCTATTTCTTTTTCTCTCTTAACCATCTTTTGGATATCCTTTTTTCTTTAATTCTATTTCTTTTTCTCCTTTCATGAGCTTGGAAGTTGTGTTCTTTTTAGTGGTTATTCTAGAGACTTTCAATATGCATCTTTAACCTACCAGTGTCTCATGTTACCTCTTTCCACATAATTCAAGGACTGTAGAATATATGAACAATATTTACCCAATTATGTTTATATAACATTACTCCATTTGATTTATTTTAAACCCCATAATAACTTATTACTATTTTATATATCAATATTAGAGTTTCCCCATATTCTTAACATTTTATTATACTTCATTTCTTCCTGTGTTTTTGACCGTTCATTTGGGATCTTCCTGTCTATGGAACACCTTTTAGAATTTCCTGTAGTACAGATCTGTGAGTGATGCATTCCACTGTTAACTTTCCTAAAAATATCTTTGTTTTTATTCTTGAAGGGAATATTTTCTGAGTGAGGGATTCTTTGATGAGATTTTATCATGATTCCCTTTTCTTGGCGCTCATTGTTTCTGTTGAGAAATCAGGTATTAGACTAAAACTTTTCTTGTCTCTTGGGCTTTCAGCAGTTTTATTACAATTTGACCAGTGTAGATTTCTTATTTATTTTCCTTGTGGGGCTTTTATGAACGTAAGACTTTATGTTTTTATCAATTTTGCAGTGCTTTGAGCTATTTTCCTTCACGGATTCCAGTTATACTTTTGATAGACCTTATCATATCATTGTTTCATCTTCCCTATTCTGTATTTTCCGCCTTCTTGAGTCTCAGTTGTTCATTCTAGAGCATTTCTTTGGTCTGCCTCTGTCTTGTTCATTCATCTTCTCAGCTTTTTCTATTCTGCCATTAAACCCATCTCTTGAGTTCTAAATTTTGTCTGTTGTACTTTCCAGTTTCAGAATTTCCAGTTAATTATTTTTTTAATATTTTTTATTTACCTTCTAAAATTTTTAATCTTGTCTTTTGCTTCCTGGATGTTAGAGGTATAGTCATTATATAATTTTGGTTTTACCACTTCAATATATGGTAGTACTGTGGGTGTTCTATATGCTGGCTTTCCTCATGTGACTTGTTTTCTTGTGTGGCTTGCTGTTTTTATATATTGTGCTGGATATTATACTTGTAAAACTGTGGCAATAATTTGAGGTCAAGAATGTTGTTTCTTTGGTGAGAATTTATATATACCAGGAGTCTAAGTGAACTAGTATACTTCTTGTTTACTTCTTGTTCATCCTTACTGCTGGGGTGCAGTTCTTCGTGATTTCATTCCACAGTAAGGGTGTTACCCAATGTCTATCCACCTTCCCTTCCCCTTAGTCCCCCTGACTCTTTGGTAGGCGTGAATTCCCAATGTCTGGACCTCCAAGCACTGAGAGGCTATTAAAAACTGCTTAGCTTTTCAACTGCCTCCTCTAGAATGAGCAAGTGGGCCTAGGGAGAAAGAAGTACTAAGCATTGTATTCACCTCCCTGGGTTTTGTCCTTTCTTGTACTGGCTTAGTAATGAATTTCCTTATTAGAGAAAGTGTGGATTAATGCATTAAATTTTTACTGTTAAATCATAATCTCCATTGTAGCATGTAGACAAACACTTCATTTACGATGCATGAAAGCATTAATTTGGAATTCATGATACAGTGTTATTGCCTTTGCTCAGTATTGTTTCCTTATTGTCTTTATAGAAATCTCTCATTTTAATCTTTCATTTGTTTTAAAAACCCTTTGTTTTCTTGAAAGAAGGAACCACAGTACATATTGAAGTAAAAGAAAACCCTGAAGACGAGGAGGAGGAGGAAGAGGAAGAGGAGGAGGATGAGGAGAGCGAAGAGGAAGAAGAAGAAGTAGAGAGTGAAGGCAGTGAAGGTGATGAAGATGATGATAAGGTGTCAGATGAAAAAGATTCTGGAAAAACTTTAGATAAAAAACTAAGTAAAGAAGTGAGCTCAGAATCTGAATATGACTCTGATGATGATCGAACTAAAGAAGAAAGGGCTTATGACAAAGCAAAACGGAGGATTGAGGTATTTATTTTTCATATTCTCTTTATTCATTTCCTTTCCACTCCTCTGATCATTCGGACTGTACTCTGTACCTGCAGGCTTTTAGTGAGTAGTGCTTCACAAGCACTGATGTTGAAACGTAATAGGTCTTTGACACTTGCGAACCCAGGAACTTCATTCTCTTACCTAAGTTAAACTGGTGCCTGCCTCTTTTTTTTTTTTTTCAATGTTTTACTCAAATTTTAATGTGATCTTTGATGGCTTATAAGTATGTAAAGTATGCTGAGCATTTGCACTCTAGTTATAAATATTAAAGTGTTTGCCTTGCATATTGAGGTTAGTCAGTCTGAGGCATCTGATCACTTTTGTTGTTTAAATCTGCTGTTAATGAGGCTTCTGTTTGGTACAGCCTACATGTAACTGAACTTTTCCTACTTAATGCTGTAGATATCAAGAGAAATTTTTAATTAGTTTACTTGAGGATGCTGAACTACTTAAAACTGTGAGCATTGTAGTTTTTTTTTATGTGTAGTTATATTTTTGTCTTTATTTAAATTTAATTTGCTTTTATTAGATAATATTGGTTTTCTGCATTGTATATGTTCTAGGGGTATAAGGCCGTACTTCTTCAGACGTGTGTTATTACCACACCACACATACAACCAAAGCACCAGTAACTCTGTGCCCCAGTCCATAGGGCCCCCTCCTCCTTTTGATACCCATCCCACCCTTCCCCCTCTGATAGCCTTAGTTCTGCAATCAAATATCTAAGTTTGTTTTGGTTTAGTTCCTTTGCTTTTTTGTTGTTGTTTATTTTCCACATGTGTGAATCATTCAGTATTTATTACCTAATTTTTAAAAATTTTGCTTTTAATGCCTGTTTATCTTTTGTTTGCCTTTAAAAGTCTAGACAGGGATAAGTTTCCTGAATTCCTAAGGAACTAAGATGGTCTATTATAAATTGAGGTTTCTTTTAACCCTGTTATATATATTGTCATTTTGTGGTTTTTCGGTGGGGGGGCTGCTCTATTTTAGGATGTTTAACAGCATCCCTGGCTTTACCCACAAAAAAATGATTTTTAAATGTTGATTTTTAGTTGTAAATGACATTACTTTGGAGTTTTGATCAAAGTCTTTCTCATTTGCCTGCCAGCTTTGTTTTATTAGAAAAACTTGTCATTTCAAAGGATCATTGTCATGTGTTTTTGTTGTCTTCAGGAAATTTAAGTATTTAGGTAAATGCTACAAAGAAATACATTGTGATTCAAGGATAAGTTTAGTGGCTTATATAGAAGTGGTATTATCTTGAGAATGTAGGAAATTAATTTCTCATCATAGACTGAGATGTTAGTAAATACTTATAATTCTAAGTTTTATAAATTTTGTGACACTTAAGTTTTGAAATAAACGGCTTTACTTTTTTATAGTTCTTCATTTAAAAATATATTTATTGAGGTAACATTGATTTGCAATACTATGTATGTTTTATGGGTACAGGTTTATACCTCTACAAATGTATGTTGTCACACCATGCTGACCACCAAAGCCCCAGTTATTATTCTTTATGGTCCATTAATGATTTTTTATGGATGCAACTGTGTATCTTTTTACATTAACCACCATGTAAGTTAGATAAAAGAACCATGCACGAAAGTGTTCAGAAAATTTAAGCTGACACTTGGTACCATTATTCCTGTTTAATGGTGCAGTTTGACATTTGTATAAACAGGTTTCTCCTCCAAAGGTACTATGTTGTAAGATGCAATCACATGTAATTAAGTCGGCAAAGAACTTGAATATAGGCTGCGACATTCTCTTGCTAAGGCAAAATAAAGGAAAATAATGATAGTATGATTTGAAATAATACTTGTGATTTTTTTTTTTTTTCATTCTTAGAAACGGCGACTTGAGCATAGTAAAACTGTAAATACGGAAAAGCTAAGAGCCCCTGTTATTTGTGTACTTGGACATGTGGATACAGGGAAGACAAAAATTCTAGATAAAGTAAGAAATTTTTCTGTGCATTGATTCAGCCTTTTACATTAAAAACTAATTAACATTGTAAAATATTTTTATTTTATTATGAATGAATAATACTTTCTAAAAAAAGCATAACACATTAGGCAGTTCTCTTTACAACAGATAGGTTACAGCTTCCTTTTTGCTTTTGCTTTTTATATTTCAAAATACAAATCTGAATTTGCTGTCTTATTCCAGCTACGTCATACACATGTACAAGATGGTGAAGCAGGTGGTATCACACAGCAAATTGGGGCCACCAATGTTCCCCTTGAAGCTATTAATGAACAGACTAAGATGATTAAAAATGTAAGTAAATTGTATTTTGTGTGTTTTATAAATTATGTGTAAAATACAAACCTAGAAAAAAAGAACATGACAGTATAACAGACCAACATTGCATGTATTATTTTGCCCTGTTTTGCTTCAGATCTTTTTATATATGAAATAAAACATCAGATATTGTAGGAATCCTCATATTCCATTTCTTTCCCTCTTGCTCCAAGAGGCAATAAGTATTCTGAAATTAGAGTATGTCGTTACTCTCCATGCTTGAACATAATCTTCCTTCTATTTAATTGATTATATGTATATTTTTTCTCTAGTTTATGCTTAATACAATACAGTAAAGATTTATGTAAAGCTTAATTATTATAATTCAAATATCTTTTGCGTTATACCTATGTTGAGAGAGAAATTTGCCAGTAATCTCAGAAGCAGTCTATGCTCCTTTCCATTCAGAGCCCTCTTCTAGTACTTTTATGTAATATCTACCTTTTAATATAAGTAGGGATTGCAAAATGTTGCTAGTTCAATCCCATCATCCATCTTTATTGGATTACATAATAGAGATACTCTACCCAACATGCTGTTGGGTTACTCGGTGATACTTAATATAGGAAAGACCTGATCCTTTACCTTTTAAAATAAAGAGTGTGGGCCTCCCTGGTGGTGCAGTGGTTGAGCGCCGGGTTGCGAGGCTGCCCGCCGCCTCTGCAGCGCCAGTTTGATCCCCGGCCACCGGCGAGCATCCCACACAAAAAAAAAAGTGACCAGTTTGGTTCGGTGTTATACACATAGACATTTAAATATCAACTATGTTTTAATGCATTTCTGTTATTATCTTTGTCCAGTGGTTGACTCCTGAGTCTTTTGATAGAATTAAAGTAGTCTTATTGTTCTTTGGTTGCATTCATGGTGTCTGATATAACAGGATGTTCTAGACTCATCTTATATATTACCTGCTCCAGACCTGGATCTGAGCCTTGAAACTAATTCCCTAGTTCTATTATCACAGAACAGGTGAAAGTGGTATATTTGGAACTGAAAAGTAATAAATTGATAACTGACACATACAACATATATTATTACATGCTGGTATTCTCCTTTATTCCTTTTTTAATCTTTTTAGTTTTGTATATAGGAAGGGTCTCTGCTTATTACTCCAGTTTTTGTCTTTTTTTTTTTTTGAGATTGTATTTTACAAACTTTGCTTTCTGGTAAATCCTTATGGAAGGAATAATGGGAATATTACTCAGGTTTCTGAAAATTGAGTTATTTTGTGTCTTCATCTTACAAAGTCAGTTTTTTTTTTTAAGGATTAATTTATTTATGCATACAAGAACTGGGGTACAGGCCAGAGGTGTGGGAGGTGAGAGGATTCACCAGAGACAGAGCGGGGAACAGAACAGGCGGATTGACTAAAGTACACTGCTAAGGGGAGCAAGAGAGGTGTGCTGTGCCTTGTGGGTAGCTCCCTGGCCAGCTGGGGATCGAACTCGTGCTGTAGTAGCTGTGGATAGCTTTATAGCATCTTTACCCTTGTGCCACCAGGGAGGCCCAGAAAGTCAGTTTTGACCTTTGTGTGTTTTGTTGTTGGTTGTTGTGGGTCAGTTTTTCAGTTATGTTGCGTCACATTTCAGTATGTAATTTAAAATACATATTTTTGGAACAGTTAACAGCT
Source organism: Talpa europaea (assembly GCF_964194135.1). Lineage (NCBI taxonomy): Eukaryota > Metazoa > Chordata > Mammalia > Eulipotyphla > Talpidae > Talpa > Talpa europaea. Next base: position 39,051,136 of record NC_140072.1, on the reverse strand, counting down.
TTTCAAATTTGTAATATTAATTGTGGTTGTATTTAATCTGGTATTTCTATGTATTAGAGTAGTTTATTATAGCTTATTCCACCAGTTGCCATAACTCAAAATCTGATGTTATTTTAGAACATAGTTAAAAAGCATGATTTTTTGTTAGGCCTGTATTAAAGTTCTCAGGATAACCTTTATGTGACAAAGTAGTTACAGTGTTTATATTCCATGCACTAAAGTAAACAATGACAATGCTGAATAAATGTTGATTTTAGACCACCAGAATGTGAATTTGCGAAGTTTTGAATTTGAGTCATTTTAACATAGATTAGGAAATAAAATTTTGTAAAGTTATTTGGAGATTGACAGAAATTATAAATGAACAAAATCTTAAAAGTTATGTGTGTTTGAGAGCGAGATTTGAAGCTTAAAAGAGCATGTCCATGTCAGGCGTCTTGTAATTTTTATATACTTTTGTCAAAAAAAAATCAAGTACTTAAGATACTTGAATGAGGCAAGGTCTGAATCTATTTAATATTTTAAAGTCAGTGGGTAAATTTTCTTTAAAAACACACCCTGGGATATTTCTCAAGAGTTGAAATTGCTTTAAAATTGGATCACATAAATTTTCCAAACACTAAGAACATCTTAGTATTTTTTTAGATAATAGATAATCACTCTTGGAGAACTTATGTGTTATTGTTGCTATTAATCTTCTCAAATTTAGACTGTACCATATTTTGTGACTTTAATAAAGGGAATCTTTTTGTCATTGCAGGTTTTTTTGGCAAAACTCTTTAATATTAATGGAAATATTGTGCTTTATTGATTGACTTGTTTTAAAACTGTTCATTTGGGAAAAAAAGTGGTGTGTTAAGTTGTCATTGCAGAATAATTATTCTGTAAAGAAACTTTCAGTGTTTTGACTTCTGTAAACTCTCCACTTTTCCCCACCTTTTCTAGTTTGATAGAGAGAATGTACGGATACCCGGAATGCTGATTATTGATACTCCAGGGCATGAATCTTTCAGGTAAGAACCATTTAAATCTTCTGTCATCAAGCAAATTGCTTGAAAATTTAAGTCTAAAAGTTCAGAGATGGTAAGGTGTTTGCTAGTCATTAATCTTTGGATAGTATTTAAGATCTGTAGTCCCAGTAACTACTAATCCTCATTTGTGCCTCACTGATTTAGTACTATTTTATATGGATACTTGTTTTTTATAGAGAGAAGTCTTCTACTTTGAAAGAGCAAATCCTAATACATACCTGGTCTATCTCCTGTGAAACCCATTACAGGTGGAATTTTATCCTGTTGCCTCTTGGCCATATTCCTTAGCGCAAAAAACTTGGTCAGTAAAATTGGCAGAAATATTGGAGTAACTGCTGGAACTAACTCATTCCAACTGATGTCAGTTCACTGTCAGATAAGCATTTGGCAAGTTAAGGGCTAATGGCACTTGAATTTAATGCATGTACTTCATTTTGTTCTTTTTATTTAGGCTTTACAAAGAAATTAAAAATTTGACAAGTGAAAGTATTCATTTCAAGATTGCTATTTATGTATCTTTTTCTTCTTTTCAATAGTAATCTGAGAAACAGAGGAAGCTCTCTTTGTGATATTGCCATTTTAGTTGTTGATATTATGCACGGTTTGGAGCCCCAGACAATTGAATCTATCAACCTTCTGAAATCTAAAAAATGCCCCTTCATTGTTGCACTCAATAAGGTAAGTTAAGCTCTTTTGGAAAATTAAATTGTAAAAAAAAGCTTCTTAATTTTTGAATGATTTCAAAAGTACTAATGAACTTCTGTATTAGTAAAAACTCATGCTAAGTATACAGTTTATTTTGTCACATTTCTGTATACAAATGGCCATCATCTTTCAGAATATAGAACATCTCCATATTCCCAGAATGTTCTTTACAGGCAGCCTGCCCACATTTCCAGTCCCAAACACTGATCTATCTATCACACAGTCTAGTTTTGCCTGTTTTTTTTAAAATAATATTAGTGGAATTGTACAGCATGTGGATTATATTTGTCATTTTCACTACTCATAGATTTATCCATGTTATTATAGATTTTTTCCTTTTTATGTTGAGTTATGTTTTATTATTTGAGTGATAACCTAGTTTTATGTATTTATGATTGAAGGACATTGGGGTTGATTCCAATTTTAAGTTACTAATGAAGCAGCTACAAACATGTCTGTGTAAGTCCTTTTGTAGACATTTGTTTCTATTTACTTTGAGTAAATATAGAATTGCTAAATCATATGGTATACATATGTTCAATTTTATGAGAAACTGACACATTTTTCAAAAGAGATTCTACCATTGTACATTTGAATGAGCTATGTATGAGAGTTCCAGTGTTTCTGCACATTTTTGCTGACACTTGCCCTGCCTGTAGCCATTCTGATAACTGTATAGAGCTTAAGTACTGTAGTTTGAGTTTCCATGGTGACTGATGGTATCAGATATCTTGTCATGCCCTCTTTTTGAAGTGTTCATTTAAAGCCTAATGCTCATTTTTTATTAGTGTTGAGCTTTAAGCATTCTTTATTTATATTTAAGTCTTCTGTCCTTTATACAATTCACATATATTCTTGTAGCTAAGAACTTAGTTTTTCACTTTCTTAGTTGTGTATTTTAAATAACTGAACATTCTAATTGTGGCAAAATCCAATTTGGGGATTTTTAAATAATTTGTTTCTTGTTTTCTATATAAGTAATCTTTTCCCACCCCAAGATCATGAAGATTTTCTCCACTGTTTGTAGATATTTAACATTTTGATAAATACATTTGATGTTTGTGCTTGATGTGTAATGAGGGTCAAGCTTTACTTGTTTCCACATAAATATTTAATTCAAAATCTTTGTTGAAAATATTACTCTTTTCCCTGTTGAATTACTTTGAAATCTTTGTTGTAAATTTGTTGACAATTTATGTAGCTATATAGATGTGTGTGTATGTCTTAGTATTTATCTTCTTTCATTGATCACTATGTTCATGCCTTTATTAGGTAGTGTTAAGTTCTTCAACTTTCGGTTTCTACAAAAAGCTTTGAGGATTCTGATTGAGATTAGATAATGGTCTAGTTTCACTTTTTGTATGTGGCTATCCTGTTTTGCCAACATCATTTAGATAAAATTCTGGGAGAATTGACATTTTATTTTTTTTAACATTTATTTTTATATGTACAAGAACTGGGGTATAGGCCAGAGGTGAAGGGGGTGAGAGGATTCACCAGAGGTAGTGTGGGGAGCAGAGCCGGCGGATCCACTGAAATGTATTGCTGAGGGGAGCAATATTTACTCTCATGGCAATATTATGTAGTTTCATTGTCAGTGAGTTAGACCAATTTTTCTAAATTTATCTCTAGTATTTCATAGTTTTGATATTATTGTAAATAGCATTAAAATTTGAATTTTTAATTGTCACTTTTACATAGAAAGTTGATTTTTACATATTGACCTTTTATGTTGTGAGCTTGTTAAATTCACTGATTAGTCCTAGTAACTTTTTCTGTAGATCCTGTGAGATTTTCTAGATATGCTACTATGTTATCTGCAATTACTGTTGTATATTTTCCCTTATCTGTACGTTCTGTGAATTTTTTCTTCCTTACTGTACTAACTAGACTTGTAGAACTATGATGAATAGAAGTGATAATAGACATCCCTGCTTTCTTCTTGATCTTAGGGGGCAAGTGTTTGATCCTTCATCATAAGTTTTATCAGTTGTAAGGGTTTTTTTTTTGTAAATGCTATTAGGTTAAGGGAAGTTTCTTTATATAGGTTGCTTAGTGTTTTCTGGCCTTATTTCTTTTGTTATGAATGATGATTTTTGTCAGATACATATAATGCATCTCAATGTTCATGTGACTTTTCTCCTTTATTAACAAAATTGACTTGATATTTTGTGGGGATTTACTAACTTTCTATGTAAGATTTTCCTTTTTTAAGAGCATTTTAAAGTTCCCACAAAAATTGATATTCATACACAAACCCACCCATACACATCCTCCCCAGTATAAGAGTTTCCCTTTCTATTAGAGTGGTACGTTTGATACACTTGATGAACTTACATTTACCTATAAGAATCACCCAAAGTCCATTGTTTACATTAGGGTTCATTCACTCTTGTACATTTATGACTTTGGACAAATTTATAATGACATATATACATCATTATGGTATCATAATATTTTCTTGCCTAAAAATTCTCTGTGCCTTACCTATTCATTCATGTATCCGCTGTCTCCATGGTTTTGCCTTTTCCAGAATGTCATATAGTTGGACTCCTACAGTATGTAGTCCTTTCAAGTTGTCTTCTTTCACTTACTGTTTATGCATTAACGTTTCCTCCGTGTCTTTTCATGGCTTGGCAGTTCATTTCTTTTTAGCACTGAATAATATTCATTGTCCAGATACACCACAATTTATCCATCCACCCCCTGAAGGACAGCTAAGTTTTGCATTATAAATAAAGTAAACATTCATGTGCAGGTTTTTGTGTGGCGTAAGCTTTTAACTCTTGGTTAAATACCAAGGTGTGTGATGACTAGATGATAAAGTATGTTTAGTTTTGTAAGAAACTGTCAAAGTTACTGTATCATTTTGTATTCCCACAACAGTTAAATTCTGTGTTGTTCCACATACTCACCATCATATGGTATTGTTAGTGTTTAGGATTTTGTCCATTCTAATAGCTGTGTAGTGGCATTTTGTTATTTTATGTTTCCCTGATTGTGTTAAGATATGGGACATCTGTTTATGGGCTTATTTGCCATGTGTACATCTTTGGTAAAGTGTCTGTTAAACTCATTGACACATTTTCTAATTGGTTTGTCTTGTTGAATTCTTTGTATATTTGGATACCAGTTTTTTATCAGATGTGTTTTTTGCAAATATTTTCTCCCACTCTGTAGCTCATTGTCTCATTCTCTTAACATGATCTTTCACAGAGAAGTTTTAATTTTAATTGTATCTAGCTTTCACTTTTTCTTTAACGAGTCATCGAGTTGTATCTAACCAGTCATCACCATAGCCAAGGTCATCTAGGTTTTCTCTTATGATACCTTCTAGAAGGCTCATAGTTTGTGTTTTACATTGATGTCTTTGATCCATTCTGAATTAATTTTTGTGATGGGTGTATGGTTTGTGTCTCGATTGAGTGTTTTGTGTGTTGATATATACTTTTTCCAGCAACATTTGTTATTACTGTTGATTATTGAATCTTAAACCAACCCTGCATTACTAATACAAATCCTGGATTTTACTTGCTAATTTTTTAACATTTTTGTATCCATGAGTGGCTTTGGTATATAATTTTCTTGTAATATTTTTTTTGTCTGGTTTTGATGTCATTGCAGTATTGAACTCACAAAGATGAGGTTGAGTATTGTCTGTTTTTTGAAAGAGTTTGTGTAGGAATGGTATTTTATTAAGTGTTTGATCTAACAAGTAAAATCACATCACCACGGAATTTAAGTAGGTGTGGTGTTATTCAGGTATTTTATGTTTTGCTAGTATAGAATTCTATGTATTCTGTGTTCATGGATTGGAAGAATTAACATGGTTAAAATGGCTATATTATTGAAAGCATATGCAAATCCAAAGCAGTCCTTATTAAATCCCATGACATTCTTTACAGAAATAGAACAAAAATAAAAAAATTCATTTGGAGCTACAAAAACCCCATTTAACAAAAATGTTTGAGTAAAAATGTAGGTATCAGATTCCCTTTGAACTATACTGCAAAGCAATAATGATTAAAACAGGTTGGTGGTAGAGTAAAAATAGATCAATGGAAGAGAATTGAGAGTCCAGAAATAAAACACACACATATGGACAACAAATTTACCACAAAGGCGTTAAGAGCTTACAATGGAACAAAGAAAGTCTGTTTAATAAATGATGTTGGCAAAACAGGATAGCCACATACAAAAAGTGAAACTAGACCATTATCTAACACCATACACAGATATAAATTCAAAATGAATTAAAGATGTGGATGTGAGGCTAGAAACCATTAAATACAGAGATGAAAACAAGTTATACTCCTTGATATGAACCTTAGAGATGTGTGTAGGGACTCCAGTGGCAAGGAAGACAAAAGCAAAAAGAAACAGAACTATATCATACTAAAAAGCTTCTGCACAGTGAAAAGTTTACATTAAAATGGAAAGACACTTGCAATGTCTTTCATATCAAGTCCCAAATAACCAAATTAAAAAATGGACAGGGGATCTGAATAGACACTTCTACACAATGAAGACATATGGATGGCCACAAGCACTTGAAAAAAATGTCTTCTCTTTAGGGAAATGTAAATCGAAGCAGCAATGACATATCACCTCATACCTGTGAGAACGGTTGCTATCCAAAAGATGAGAAGCAAGTGTTGTAGAGAATGTAGCAGAAGGGAAACCCTGTTGGTGGGAATGTAAAGTGGTACAGCTATGGGAAGCAGTATAGAGATTCATCAAGCAATTAAAATAGAAACTCCATTAGATCCAGTTATCCCACTTGTGAGTATTTTCCCTCCCACCACCCATACACTAATTCAGAAGGACCTATGAACCCCCATGTACCTGCCACATTACTTATGGTAGACAAAAATTGAAAACAATCTAAGTACCCATTGACTGACAAGTGAATAATGATGTGGTGTATATATACGCAGTGGCATGCTGTACAGGTGTAAGATGCATAAAGGATTTCTAATGTTCAAAGAAAAAGAAAAGATGAAAACTCTGCCATTTCACAATATGGATGGATCCTAGAGGGTAATTATGCTTGTAAAATAAACCCTACAAAATTAATCACCATATGATTTCACAGATATGTGGTATACAGAGAAAACAAACAGGGAAACTAAATAAAAATAAACTTGAACTATTATACTAATTAGTGGCTACCAACAGGGAAAGAGGGGAGTCCTTAATTTGGGACAAAGGGGAAATGGTGTGAAGCATAGAATTGGATGTTCAGTGGTGAATTTATGTGGTACATATATACATTGATTTTTAGTGATGCATACCTGAAACATAATGCAGTGTTATTTCAGTTAAATAAAGAATTTCGTATTTTTAAAAATAACCCTTTTGGTTTTATTGATATTCCGTATTTGATTTTATTGGTATTCTCTATTGTCTGTATTTTATTGGTTTCTAGCATTCATTTTATCATATTCTTCTGTTTCCATTTGCTCTTCCAATTTCTTATGGTGGGGGTTTAGATCATTGATACTTGTTTTTAAGAATTTAAAGGATATTAATTTCCTTCTAAGTGTTGGTTAGATGTGTTTGTGTCTTTATTATTATCAATTTAGATAAAAATATCTTCTGAATATTTTCACTTGATACAGAATTGTGGGTTTAAAAATGTTTTTACTTTATCTTTGCTTTCTGGTATTTACTCATTTTTTGTTCTCATAAGTAATGCTGTCTTTTTTTTTGTCTTTGACTGCTTTTAGGATATTTTAAGAGTTTCATCAATGTGACTTTATAATAGTTTATTTTATGCTATTTGGGTTTGATTTTTCATAGATTTATGGACTTCAAGTCTTCCTCACATTTTTTAAATTCTGGGTTGTTACTCACTGAGATGTTTTCCTGCTCTATTTTCCCACTCTAGGACTTCTCTACAAATTGAGTTATTTCTCTTAATAGTGTCCCCACAAGTAAAGTTTTTTTTTTTTTTTCCCTTTGATCTTTTTTTTCTCCATATGTTCCAGACGGGATATTTTTTATTGCTCTATCTTCAGGATCACTAATACTTTGTAGTGTGTAATTGCTATTAAGCTCATCCAATAAGTTCTTCACTTCAGATTACAAATTTTTAAACTATAGGTTTTATGTTTTTCTTTTAAAGTCAGTGAGTTATAACAACTTTTGAGTATAATAACCTCATGCAAAATATCATCTTTATCATTTGTCGATCTGTGTCAGCTTACTCATATTTCTCCTTAGTAATTTTCAGATTAGTCTCCTTTTTTTATATGATAACTTTAAGCTAATCCACTATATCTTTTTTTTTTGCTTTTACTATTAAATAATTTTCCTCTCTATCATACTTTTGGAAAGTTTGTGAAATTAAGCAAAATTTAATTCTAATTTGATCAGTAAGGCAGTTAAAATGGGCTATTTTCTGAAGTAAGAAATAACTTCATTTTTTACTTTGTTTTCTTGATATATAATTTCTTGGTGATGGTATTTGCTGTAATTAACCTGTGTCCCTGTGTGCTTAATAAAACCACTTTGGATTTCAAATAATGTGTGGTGGTCACATGGTAGTAATACTAGGAGCTTATCTTAAGTCGCTGGGAGCCTCTCATGAACTGGTTGGAGGCTGAGTGCATGATAACCTCAGCTGTTTCTAGTTTAAGAAAATACACAGGCCAGGGTATAAAGGACTTTAGGTGCAATAGAATAATTCATACATCTGGATATGGAGACCATGGTGTGTGTATAGATACCAGGTATACACACACTTGGAATTTTCTGGAGCTTTTAATCTTAAACTCCTGAGTGTTCTTAATCTTTTAGAGGTGTTTCTTACGAAAAGACTTTTCCAGATTGATAGGCTGTATGATTGGAAAAAGAGCCCTGACTCTGATGTGGCTGCTACTTTAAAAAAGCAGAAGAAGAATACAAAAGATGAATTTGAGGAGCGAGCAAAGGCTATTATTGTGGAATTTGCACAGCAGGTAAGAAAGTTTTCCCTTGTTTATTAAGAACCTATATCATAAAATATTTTCTTTCATTTCGTTATATTTACTATAAAGTTAGTATTTTCATCAATACTGGCTCTATTCTAATGGTTATTAGTGTTTTTCATTCTTTCCCCTTATGCTATCCTTTTTTTTAAAAAGATTTTATTTTATACAAGCATTGGGTACAGTCAGAAGCGTGGGAGGGTGAGAAAATTCACCAGAGTCAGAATGGAGAGTAGAGCAGGCAGACTGATGAAGTACACTGCTGAGGGGAGCAGCGGGCGGCAGGAGAGGTCTGCGCACCATGTGGGACCCTCCTCCGGTGGCCGGGGAGCAGCCGGGGATCGAACCGGTGCTGCAGAGGCTGTGGGCAGCTTTGCAACCCAGCGCTCAACCACTGCACCACCGGGGAGGCCCCCCTTATACTATCCTTTATTAATATCAGTTGATAGTTCGAAGATCTCTCTTTGTAGTTTGGATATTTAAATTTTGAAAACTGAGTTGGCTTTTCTGTAATGTAATTAATATCTACAGACTATGTACGATCTTTTCTGGAGGTTTTTTGAGGAGCTTCAGAATGATTAGCCATTTATATATCTAATTTCTAGTTAGTTTCTATTCTTGGATACCTACCTTTGCAGCATGATTTTTGGAATGATTTTGCTTTTCATGTCTCTAGGGTTTGAATGCGGCTTTGTTTTATGAGAATAAAGATCCCCGCACTTTTGTGTCCTTGGTACCTACCTCTGCACATACTGGTGATGGCATGGGAAGTCTGATCTACCTTCTTGTCGAGTTAACTCAGACCATGTTGAGCAAGAGACTTGCGCACTGTGAAGAGCTGAGGGCTCAGGTGATGGAGGTAATAACAGTCAACTTTTCGGTTTATTGCCTTTTAAAAAAAAAATAAGTTTTAGGGTGGGGATGTTTTCTACTTTTACATTTAGTCAAGGAGGTGTATTTTAGTATATATTTCAATCTCTTTGCAATATTGTGTCTCAGGTTAAGGCTCTCCCAGGAATGGGCACCACTATAGATGTAATATTGATCAATGGGCGTTTGAAGGAAGGAGATACAATTATTGTTCCTGGAGTGGAAGGACCCATCGTAACTCAGATTCGAGGCCTTCTGTTGCCTCCTCCTATGAAGGAATTACGAGTAAAGGTAAGCCAAGGTTGTAGTGTTGACACGTATGCACTTGTACGATATTTGTAGAAGCTCTGCTAAGGTGGTTTTCTCACTTTGAGAACTACTTGGCTTAATGTGCAATACATTTGTCTTGACTTTTATTTAGATGTTGCCATAAAGCGAGGCTCATCTGTCAGTGGACATGTAGGGAGGTTCCTATTTGGGAGGTTCCTGTTTACCAACTGAACTTTTTATAAAGATTATATATTTTTTTTTTAATACAAGTGGTGGGGTACAGGCCAGATGCACGGGAGGGTGAGAGGATTTACCAGAAACAGCGGGGTACAGAATAGGCAGGCTGAAGAAATACACTGCTGAGGGGAGCAGCGGGTGAGACAGGAAAGATCTGCCGTGCCATGTGGGATTCTCACTGGCCGACCGGGATCGAACCTGCGGTGCAGAGGCTGCGAACAGCTTCACAGTGCGGCACTCAACCGCCTGCGCCACCAGGGAGGCCCAAAGATTATATTGTTCTGGTTCTTTATTAACTGGTTTATCATTAATAATTCTTTGAAATCAAAAATTCGTACAGTAACATACTAAAAACATAGAGGATAACTTTAACACATTTTTAGGAAGTGCAGACAATTAGGTAGAAAATGAGAACAATGCTAACACCCCACAGTTGTCTTCATGCCTCTTCTTGATCTTAGCTCCCTCTGTAAAAGTTAACTATGCCATATTTTTATGGCAGTTTACTAATATCCTTGCTTTTTAAAATTAGTTACAATACCTGAGAGTGTACCCATAAAAATATGTATGGATATCATAGTGTTCCTTTGTATCTGACTTCTTCCGTCAAAAAATAATTTTAAGATTTGTCAATTTTGTTGCATATAACTATTCATTTTTGTTGTGTGGTATTCCATTGCATGAATCTTACGGGTTATTCTCTTTATTCTCTTATTGATGGAAAGTGTAGGCTGTCTCCACTTGTTAAATTTTTGTTATTACTGACAGTCCTATTCCATTGAACTTCATTGTATTATCTCCTGGAGCAGTTGTACAGTTTTCTCCAGAGTGTGTACACAGGAGTGAATTACTGAGTTGTTACTTATGCTTATCTTGAGCCTTATTAGATAAGGCCACTCTGTTGTCCTTTGTGAATATAACAAGTTACACTTTGAACTGTAGTTTTAGAGTTATTATTTCACATCTTCATCAGCTCTTTGATGCCAGAAGTTTTTAAATTTGCCTTATTGGTGAGTGTGTAGCTCATTGCTGTTAATGTTTGCACTTGCCTGCTTGAAATATGATTGGTCATTATTTTATGTTTTTGGTCATTTAAATCACTCCTTTGTGAAATTCCAATTTTGCTGTGGTATTGTCAGTCTTTTTTTTTTTTTCCTTTAAATATTCATTTTTATTTATGCATGTAAGAACTGGGGTACAGGCTAGAGATAGGTGTAGAGGGTGAGAGGATTCAACAGAGAAAAGAGTGGGGAGTAGAACAGGCAGATTTTTACTGAAATACACTTGCTGAGGGGAGCAGTGAGCGAGACAGGAGAGGTCTGCTGTGCCATGTGCGTTAGCTCCCTGGCCGGGGATCGAACTCATGCCGCAGGGGCTGGCAATAACTTGATAGCGCTGAGACTTTAACCCCTGTGCCACCAAGGAGGCACTGGCATTGACAGTCTTTATTTTAGATTTAAAAGAGTGTTTTATCTAGCCAGGATACTAATTCCTTGTTATTTGTACTGCAACATCCTCTCTTACCTTTTCTATGATGCCTTGAGAAACAAATACTTACTTTTAATATTGAATTTAGTAGTCTTTTGAGATTATTGCTTTTTGTGTCTAGTTAAAGAAATGTTTCTCTACCTCCAAGGTCATGAAAATACTGTCTTATATCAGTTATCTACTACTGCTAATCATTTACCAAATAAATATAACAAAAATTTTTTGAACTCTGTAGAACCAGTATGAAAAACATAAAGAAGTGGAAGCAGCTCAGGGGGTGAAGATACTTGGAAAAGACCTGGAGAAAACATTGGCTGGCTTACCCCTCCTGGTGGCTTATAAAGAAGATGAAATTCCAGTTCTTAAAGTAAGTTATTTTATTATTTTTTTCCCCTCCAAAACTATTTGAGTTCTGCCTTGTGTCAGAGGGTACACATTAGCAATGGTGAATAAAATGGGTACCTTTGTCTTTGCGAAGCCTTATCTGGTGACCTTGTAGCAAAATAAGATGGTGCTCTTAAATTACTTCAGTTTGTACAGTTACATGAATTGGTACAGACATTGGAATTTTGAAGTATGCCTTTTATTTAAATAAAAAATGAAATCAGAAGGTAGAAGTTTGATCATGAATACCTTAATATTTAGACAGAAATAAAGAGAATCTAATTAGGCACTAGGAGTCATTTTAAAGTCTATTTATGGGAGCACGTGACCATGAGTCCATTGTAGTTTCACAAAAGCACACTATGGACCGTAGTTTACTTGCTCACTTGCCAAATAGAGGAAGATCTCAGCACATGGCTGATCTAGTGTCTGGGACCACCATTATTATTTAGGCAATACCAGGTCACTGCCATCAGGGAACTTGCCCCCATGGGGCCAGTGAGAATAGGACAGATGTCTCTGTGACATCCTGAGTATGGCATGAGCTTTTGCTTTAGTGGCATCATCTGTGGTTACAATCTCTGTTCCATCTCCAGAGCAGTAGTGGTGGAGAAAAGGGATGCTCAGATCATGGAATTAGGTAGGGCATTTCATCGTTAAGACAGAGCCTTTAGGCTACCGCAACACATTATGTTTCTGCAATCCTTTTAGCTTTTCAGTGATTTTAATTACTTCATTCTGCCTACACATCAGCATATTTTAATGTTAGTAAACCTTTGTCTAAAGGTGAAATGAGGCTCGGCTCAGATAAAGGTCCTGAATCTCTCCATACAAGCACGGGTTCTGCTATGCTTTACTCGTTCTTAGCCTTTGTTTTGTATTTTCAGATGAGTACTTAATCAAAAAGAGAAAAAATATAGCTTAATTCTAGTCAGCAGCTGGATAGAGGTGTGATTACAGCCTTTGTCAAATTTAATTTCTTTTCAAGGATGAATTAATCCACGAGTTAAAGCAAACACTAAATGCTATCAAATTAGAAGAAAAAGGAGTTTATGTCCAGGCATCTACATTGGGGTCTCTGGAAGCTCTGCTGGAATTTTTGAAAACATCAGAAGTGCCCGTAAGTATTCCTACCCAACTCCACCAGTCACTGGTTGTCATGGTTTGTGGTGCTGATTCTGTTACCTGACACAGGCAGTTAAATTTGGAAACTCTTTTTTACAGTATGCAGGCATTAACATTGGCCCTGTCCATAAAAAAGATGTTATGAAGGCCTCGGTGATGTTGGAACATGATCCTCAGTAAGTAATTTCTCTTCTGCTCTGAAGACTTGTATATTACTCACCTATTTTTGTAGAACTATCCTTTATGACAGTTGAATGAATGATCCATTTTTCATTGAATGACCTTTGTGTTTTGACCTTTCAGGTACGCAGTAATTTTGGCCTTTGATGTGAGAATTGAACGAGATGCACAAGAAATGGCTGATAGTTTAGGAGTTAGAATCTTTAGTGCAGAAATTATTTATCATTTGTTTGATGCCTTTACAAAGTACAGACAAGACTACAAGAAACAGAAACAAGAAGAATTTAAGTAAGTAGGTGATTTTACTGACTCTGGATCTTTGAAAATGAAGTTGATTTGAGAATTACCAAATACTAGAACAGTATGTAGACAGCAGAAGCAGGGAATTTGCTCATGTACCAGCAGCTGCATCCTGAAGTGGAGTGTTATAAACTACAAGTCCTGTACAACTGAGACATTCCAGCAGTATGGGAATGTCCTGTCTGTAATCTTGTTTTTTTTTTTTTTTTTTTAATTTTCAATTTGGTAGCACCAGGTGTCAGTTGGTGAGTCGCTACTACATCTGTGGGCTTTATCTTGCTGGAGTTTCTTATCTGGAATTGCATAAGAGGAAAGTAACAGAATTAGAGTGGAATATTGGGAAATGAGGTGAGACATTCCATGGAAGGGAAGTTCTTTTCCCTAGCAAACCTCATGAGTGCCTAGTACAGGCACTGCTGCAGGTACTGCAGGAGTCAGCAGTGATCCCAAGCAGGTCCCTCCTCTTGGAATTCAGAGGAGAGACAAGCAATAAACACATGAGAAGCAGAGCAGTCTGGCTCTCCTAGATAAAGAGAGAACAGTAAATCTTGTGGTTGGAGGCAACAGCTCATCTCCATAGGGCTATCATTGGAGTAGAGATAACAGAGGGGCATGAAGTGAGCCATCCACACATGTTTGGGGTATCCAGGCAGAAGCGCACTCCTGGCAAATAGAGATGGGTTCACATGGTGAAATTGGTGAAAGATAAGAAATGAGGTCAGAGAAGTTGGCAGGACTGAGAGTATGTTAAGAAATTGGTGAGAAGAGCCTATCAGGAGGGTCCCATAGTCCAGGCAGAATGTAATGGTGGGTCAGGCCAGAAGCATTGTGGGAAGTGATGGCTCCATTTGGGCTCTATTTTAAAAGTAGAGCCACTGGTAAATAATGGGCTGTAGATTGGGATTTACTTTAGGACATGGAATGTGAAAAAGACTTAGATTTGATTAGGAAGGCTGCTAGGACCTTAAAAGCACTTTAAGCATTTGCTAAAAGGGACATAGTGGCCTTTTGAATAACCTATTTGGGAACATGGTGAGGAAAGGAGGATATGGCATGGCATTTCTATGGCCCCCAGAATAGATTACATGCGTGTCACACTGTCATATTTCTGACAGGTTTTGTAAAAGTTCTATCTTCAAGGCAAAGACTCAGATCTTTGATTGTGGGTACAAAAACACTCCTGTATGGAAAGAGGGGTGGGGAGATGATGAAGAGAAAATGAAGCAACACATGAAGGTAGCCATGATCTGTAGCACCTACCTCTGAGGTGTCTGCATCATCCTTGTTGGTCTCCTGGGCCCAGGGACGAAAGCTGCTGTTATCTAACAGGAAACGCCTCATAGTCACCTGTACTTGTTTTTAGTGATTTTTAAGCTTAAAAATTCTTGGATTTTCTTTTTTCCTTTTAGGCATATAGCAGTATTTCCCTGCAAGATGAAAATCCTTCCTCAGTTTATTTTCAATTCTCGAGATCCAATTGTGATGGGAGTGACTGTGGAAGCTGGTCAGGTGAAACAGGGGACACCCATGTGTGTCCCTAGCAAAAATGTAAGTTCCTGTTGTATTTTTTAAAATCTGTCCTCTCTCAAAGCAGCAAATGGGAGTCTAATAGTGGTGACAAACAAAAATTTAAATCCAGGAAAGCCCATCACTTGTAATTTATACCTCGGTATGGCTAAATACCAGTGTTCCTCAATGTTGATTTTTAGCATCTGATATCAGTGATTCAAATCTCTAGTGAAAGTTGCAAATTACTTTAAATTGTTGCCATTTAAACGTTTTGAAACTTCAAAGCACTCACATTCCCTTCTAGATTAGCATATCTAACAGTATTCACTTGATAACATCATATACTTAATGGTCCTCACATTTCATCACTTCTCCCCAAAATGTTTTTAATAATTCCACCTCCTTAACTTGGCCTCAGGTCCCTGAAAGATGCATTGTATTTGGTTATTTTGGTTTTTCTATCAGGAATAGTCCTCTTTCCATTTTTAAGAGTTCAGAACATAACCTGTTCACAGGTTATTTCTCATCTTGTATTTGTTTTCTCATGACAAGATACTGGTGAAAGTAACCCGTATATTGGAAAAGACTTGTATATGTAGGTGCTTCCCGTGTTCTGTACAGGACATACAGGTGGTTTTCCTAAGAGACAGATCTTTCCCCCTTTGTAATTACTCATCTGTAAGGGGACTTTGAGCCCTTGTGCATATCCTGTTACTCAACAACTTTCATCCGAAAGGCTTAGTAATCTTTGGCAATCCTTGTTTAAGTCAGTTATTACATAAAAGGTTGCAAAACTGATTTCCTCTCCCGTTCTATAAATATTCCTCCCTGTCCTTTCTCATTATCTTATATATTCATTGTTTTCTTAAAAATTTGATGTACTAGGTCTATTACCAGTATTTTTGATACCAAAATTATCCAGTTAGTGGGAAGCCATTCAAGCCAGCTGGTATGTGTCACAGCACCTGGGGCACTTTATTCCTTTCTGGCGTAGTGACATGCCCCAGACTCAGCGGCTACTCCCCTGCCTCCAGTGGGAAAAGGTGCTTGGACATCATCTGAGCACTGGCTCATACTGCGTCTGTACCTCTCAGTGGATTGAGCTAGACCATTTATTTGCAGAAATTATCTTCTGTGAGGTTTTAGTCAAACTCTACTCACCTGTTTTCATTTACTATGTTTCTTCATGCCACAAGCAGTAGTGTTTTTTTTTTTTCCTCCTGCTCAGACTCTAAGTGAAATCCGATCATTCGCTTGCCCAAACTTCTTTTCCCCAGAATGAAATGCAGTGGTTCATACTGTGTCCTTCAAGGCCCCGCGTGTCCCCAGTTGCCTCCCTGACTTCATCCCTGCTGCTTCTCCTCCCTTGTTCATCACTGACCACTCTCCTGGCTAATTGTTGATACAGAACCTTTATGGCTGCTGTTCCCAATGAACATGCACCTGTTATGTGGGAGTCATGCAGAAATAGCAAACTGCAGTGGGTTGATAGAACATTTTCAAAGTTTTCCAGAACAGTTAGTCATCTTCTGTTGTCCGTGCAGCCAGCTTATGAAGGCCAGAAGGCATGTAGTTTACCAATGAGAAGGTGACACTGTGGAGATCCTTAGTAATGGGGGTCACAGAGCTAAGATCTTAAAGACACTTCTGCTCAAGTTTTTATTTCAGCTTTCCAGTGATGGCACCTGTTACTGGCATGATTCCTCTGTATACTTTATAGTTTGTTTTTATTTTATAGTTTGTTGACATTGGAATAGTAACAAGTATTGAAATAAACCATAAACAAGTGGATGTTGCAAAAAAAGGACAGGAGGTCTGTGTCAAGATAGAACCTATCCCTGGTGAATCTCCCAAAATGTATGGAAGGCATTTTGAAGCTACAGACATTCTCGTCAGTAAGGTAAGTATCTTAGCAAAACCGAACAGTTGGGTTGTTGGAAAAGTCATGTTTTCTATGTAAAAATGCATCGTGACTTTCCCAACAATCCAGTATTTTAATAAAGAGGAGGTCTTCTCTGGTTTCCTTTATGTAAGAGTTCCAAGGGCTGCAGTTAGAACTTCAGGAACCAAATGGGTCTTGTTTTTTTTTGGTTAGGATTTAATGTGGAGGATAGTCTTGTCTCCCTTAATAGAGTGTTGATTATTCTGCTTCCCAAAATGGCAGGCAGGTTATTAATCTACCTAAGAACAGACTAAAAGGGCCACATGCTTTTTCTTTGGCACTTGATACATTGTTTACTGTTTGTGCTTCCTGCAGATCAGTCGCCAGTCCATTGATGCCCTCAAAGACTGGTTTAGAGATGAAATGCAGAAGAGTGACTGGCAGCTTATTGTGGAGCTGAAGAAAGTATTTGAAATCATCTAATTTTTCCACCTGCAGCAGGAAATGGAGTAACTGCAATATTGTGTTATCACCAACAAAAACAAGACAAAATGGAATGGATGTATCTGGACACTGATGAACTTAAGTATGGAAGGAAAAAAATAGGTGTATAAATGTTTTCCATGAGAAACCAAGAAACTTACACTGGTTTGACAGTGGTCGATTACATGTCCCCACAGTTCCAACGTGCCTGTTCACTCACCCAACTCCTATCCCCACCCTTCTCTACTGGCTGCTGTTTTAAAGTTTGCCCTTCCCCAAATTTGGATTTTTATTACAGATCTAAAGTTCTTTCAATTTTATACTGATTAAATCAGTACTGCAGTATTTGATTAACCAAGCTTCTGCAGATTTTGTGATTCTTGGGACTTTTTTGATGTAAGAAGTAACTTCTTTATTTATGCATATCTTTCTCACAGTGAAATTTTTTTTTTTGTGGGGGGTGGGGCATTCTGCCATATGCCCTTAGGAATTTTTAAAAGTAGAAAATTAGGCATTCTGATATATTTATCTGCTTTGTGTGAAACCATGGTGTAAAGCATAGCTGGCTATTTACTGCTTGTGTAGTCATGAGAGTCCACTGTAATCAGCACAATTCTTAACTACCAATAAAGAAAACAGACATTCACCAGTCAGCTCTGTTAGGCCTCCATGGTAGAATAGCTTCTCACTCATGACTCACCATCCTTGGTTTAGCTCTTGTAAAGGACAAGAACTATTTTATTATCCATACCTTGTGGACTAGAACATGTTAACAACACTAGGGGTTTTTAATATACTGGTCTATTTTGTCCTAGATATCCTATCATGCACACATTTTCTGATGAGACAATCAATCAGCAGTGAATAATTTGGGCTTAGAAGTTGTGGAGACATCAAAATGATTTATTTGTAATAATCTGAATGTAGTTTTATGATTTTTCTGAAGGATGTGGTAAGTGGATCCACATGAGCATATAAACTCCTTCCCCCAAGGTAAGAAATCCATTAGCGTTAATATTCTTATAACAGATCTCTAATACCTGACTATTTATATAGCACAGTATTGAAGTCAGTGTGGGGTATTTGAGGAAAATGTTCCCAAGTATTCACTGGCATAGAATTATAAAGTATTAGGGGATAAAATAGTATAGAAAAATATACATTAAAGTTTCTCAAGGGCCAGTAGAGGCAAAGAGAGCACTTCTTTGAGGAAAGACTTCAATTGTGTGTGTATTCTAATTCAAATATGTAAATTTCCTCCATTTGGAAGAAGTAAAGAAGATTTTCTCAACATGTTCCTGTGTTCATGCTTGGGGATGAGATTACTTAGAACAAGTAGAATCCCAGACTGGGACCTCTCAGGAATTCAGAGCTCAGCATGGAGCCTGTAACAGTAAGTATAATATAAATAGTTCAGGATTTGGTTCTAAAGTTTTGAAAGATTCACAAAAAAAAGACCCTGTACAAAATATACATACAGTTCTTTATTAAACAACTGTAAACACTTCACTGTAAAAATCCATAAAACTTTATAAACAAACATTTTGTAAATAGAATCTATACTACAGTAAAAGAATTAACACAATTATTTACATGCAATACTGACAAATTTGGCACTTATTGAAAAGAAATGTACAAAAACACTTGCTTAAAATTATAAAACTCAGCATTACTATCATGCACTTTGCAAATACCTCACAAGCACTTATGGCACAGCTAGCAGAGAGCACCAGGCTCCCTGGTAATATTTATGTGACTTTTAATGTGCTTCCATAAGTTTGTTGTAAAACCACCTGAACATTGTCAAGAATAAAGTCAAATGCCATATTCCAAACTGATTCCACCGACTGCTGCATCAACCTAAAGGTGGGAAAGGAAGAGAAATATGAGGAAAGACTAATTTCAGAACACCACGGTTTTAAACCATCTAAGGGGAACAGCACTATTTACTACCCAGTTCATGTTTCTCCAGGATTCAAAATAAAGGGTAATTACACAATGTATTGCCAGAAAGTATAAAATTTGCTCAGTGCCTTGCCTCCTTGATTTTGCAATGTCATTTTTCCCCTTTGGCAAGTTACCTTTTCATGTATTTTATAACTAGATCCAGCTTTTCCAAATCTTTTTCCTCTATTAGGTCAGTACAGTACTTCACAACTTGTAGAATGTCTTCTTCCATTGGATCTAGGAAAGGGGAAAAACTTCAAATGAAGATCGATGTATCTTCTTGAAGGACAATTATACTACTGATTTGCAACTATCAAATGAATGGGCTGCAATAAGGAGCTTTTCAAAGCCAAATCCGGCATTCAAAAGGTTACGTAGGATTTAGATGGTGTAAGCTTATTGGAAAGTGATTTTCCATACTTGAATGTTCATGTTTTCAAATCACGGGGCCATTACATCTCTAAGGCTATCTATACCAGCCAAGCCAACCTGAAATAGTAGTTATCCATTCTTTGAGCAAGGTCTTCACATCACTGAACTCCACAGCTCCAGCTAAGTTGGGTGCTTGGGGTTTAGCAGAGCCAGACAAATCAGGCTGCAAACCAGAAAGATTTGGTACCTCTGAAGTGGAAGCACAGCGTTCTCCCTGTTAAGAAAAAAAAAAAAAAAAAAAAAATTGTGCTATATTTAACATAACGTTAAATATACTGATAACAGGTCAGTATTTTAAAGTATGAAGTATATTACCAGAGGTTTCTCAGAAATAGGACCATCGTGTCTCAGAAACCCATCAATTAGCTTCTGGGGACTCCCACAGGCCCCTGGCAAAGTTTTCGCAGGACTATTAAGCAGCTTGTTTTTCAAAGGACTCTGAGTCTTTTTTTGAGGACTGATGGGATTTTTCTTCTTGTTTCGTTTCTTTTCTTTCACCGCTGGTGGTTTAAGCTGAAGTAATGAATTCTTTGGCACTAAAAGGGTGGACAGAAGATTTTAAGCACGTGTCTGGGGAGGGAAAAAAACCTGTGCTACCCAAAGACATTCCTCCCCCGCCCCCTGCCGAGACTGGGTGGCTGTCTTAGTGACAGTGTGTGATAGTACAGGTTCTAAAGTTCCAAGCATCTCTGCAATGCTAACCTGATTCTTGGGAATGCTGCTTCTCTATAATGTGGTGCTCACAAGGATCTGAACTATCTACATAGTAAATGTGTTTGTAATGCATGTTCAGAACCCTAAAGGATACAGGCTTAGTCGTACTTTTTTTTTTTAAAAAAGAATGGTGTTTCTAAGTCAAGATACAGCTACAATGAGAACTATGACAACACTTACCTGAATTGTATACTCGTTCTGTTCCCACAAAACAAAGAGCTCTTAATGTGACCAACAGCCTAGACTGTGGCCATTTATACTACAATGGAACAATGATTTCATTTCTCATCTTCACTATTACATGTCACTTCTAAGGCTTACCAGATGCACTTGCTGACTGCTGATGAGTGGTGGTCTCTCCCTGCCTTTGTCTTTGATCATAAGCTGCTTTGAGTTCTTTTTGAAGCTCAGCAGGAAGGGCAGCAAACACCTCAGGATCCACCTAGTAGAAAAAAGGTTCAGAGTCCAACAAGAGTTTTGACAGCCCAGTCTTATTTTTCACAAAATTTATTGTTTTCAAATCACTTTTTGGATCTAGTTCCTCAAATCAAAACTCATTAATTCTCAAGATTTTAAGGTAGAAAGAAATAACATTTAAGAGTAAACTGACTCTTCCCTTACAGAACAATGAAGGTAAGAAACACTAAAGGTAAGAAACACTAGTTAAAACTGAGAACCAAAACAGGCTGATGTGTAATTTTTTTTTTTTTTTAAGCTTTGATTGTGTTACTGCAAAGTGGCCCAAACATCTGCTCTGACCAATGGCACAGCAGCAGGTTGTATTGTGGGTGGAAGCACCCACATACTATATAGCCTCCTCCTTCATTCCCCCATTGTTCTACTCAGTTGCCTCAAGAGGCTGGTCTTTTAGTCTATGTCCTGCTGCAGATGGTGTAGGGATAGGCTAATCTACCTCTTCCCCCCCCATTAAATGAGAGTTGAGGGTACAAGAGGAAAAGGGAACTGAGGTATGTCTGGAGTATGATGGGTGAGACTATTTTAACTGGAAGGTCCCTAAATTTAACTTGCCTGTGAAAATGCTGGAAGGGCTATTACATTAATTCCTGTGTCACTGTTAGATTCTTGAGGTTCTGGTATTTGCAACAAAACTGTCCCAACTGGTTGTGGCAAAATTCCTGCACTACAGCCATTTATTGGTTCGTTCTTTTTGTCACCATGTGGTTCTCCTTGCTGAACAGCACAAGCCTGCTCTACTTGTTCCCGGAGGTCTGGTGGAAGTGCTTCTAAAACAGACTGATCAAGCTGTAAAATACCATACATACAAGAGTCTAAAGTTAAAGCATGTTCAAAGAAGATGTTGGAAGAGTTAATACAACTTTAATTTCTGTTTGAACATCTGTGGTAATGAAACAAGGGGTAGATACCAAGCCAGGAAAACCATCTCTCATTTTAAACCAGCGTAGCAAGGCATGGAATTTGGAGATGATGTCAGCAGCCAGTTCCAGAGAAACACTAAGTACAAATTATACTCTGAATTTCGTGGACTGGAAGACTATAGGTAGCGCCTTAGTCAAGCTCAAATCTTAGTGGGATCTAAGCCTATGACATGTCAAATTTTGGGACTGGGTAAAAGCCCTGTGTCAGAAGTTTCTTCTTTCCAGCTCAACTATTTTTGGGTAACTCATCAGAAACTAGGACTCACATATGCCTCAAAATTGCCTCTTTCCCTATTATCAGTCCGTATCCTACCACTTGAGGGGAGTAATGGACACAAACTGACTTCTCCAATTGAGCTGAAAACTCAATCCCAGCAATATGCCACATTTACAGTCCATACCAACTGAATTATGTCAGGAAAATCATTCAGGTTGTAAATATTGCAAGAAAAACCTTTGGCACCTCTACTAATGATCAGCAAGGCTGCATTGCTGACTAGAGAGCTCAGTGGACGTGATTACCACTATTAAGAGGTGGTAAAGTGGCTGCTGACTGAGTACAGAGAACTGGCTTTCACTGGTATCTCTCAACCTGCCAAAATCAGAAATTTCCCACTTGGTGTTCAACAGCAGAAGTGTCCCTTTCTTGGCTATACTGATAAAGGAATTCATAAGTCATTCCTATTGTATGACCACTTTTGCACTTACGTCATACTTAGAACTATAAAAATATACCTGGGAAGGTGATGGGACCTCTATACTCAGGTTAAGTCTTGATTTTAAACTGATGGGAGGATGCAGACCATTCCATTTCCCTGAAGACTCAGTGGCTTTGCTAGTAACAGGACTGATACTTGATGTCAGATGTGTAGAAAAAGATGGCAAGAAAGTGCAAGTTCTAGAAGCAGATGATATTTCTAGGTCCATAGCTGCTAGAAACACTGAAAAGTATAGAAAAACAAAGAAGTCTTTAGATCTTGGGGGATGGTATGAACTAATCCATAGCAAGTAAAATTTTGATTCATAATTCAGAACAATTTTTTGTTAGAGAGCTATTGCCTTCCTAAGGATATCAGCAGGACCAAAATGAGAAACACTGCTGAACAAAACTGACCTTCTTTGTGTTCCTCTTCTGTGGATTTCTTAGCTTTTTGAACTTGGAATAGATCAAGGACAGAGTGTGATCCAGCAGAAAAGTGGCTTGACTGAACTGATGGGCGAGTGGGACAGGCGGAAGTATTGGAATTAGTTGGAACCAGTTGATTCACTTGAATCCCAACCTAGAACCAGAAAAAAGAATGTTTCTAGAAAAAGAAGGTAAAGACATGAATCCAAACTAGAAAAATTCCCAGTTAATCAAACTTTACTATTTTTAGATCCTGTTTTTAGAATAAAAGGTTTTTTTTTTTTTTTTACATGAAAGTACTCAAGTAGCTTTCTATGATTACAAAAACTACTTCCATCCTAGCTGGTGAGCAAGTTTTTCACCTCAATCTTAAATATTCAACTGTACCCATATATACTGTAATCTCTTCAAAATCAGAAAATCAAAAAAAAAAGTACATCCTACTGAAGCTCAGAACTAAGGTTTTTAGAGCAAGATTTAAAAAATTTTTTAAGTAGGGACAGATTGGCAACCTACATGTAACTTTTTTTAAATGAAGTATTTTTCAAATAAGGGATGGTGAGTAGGCAGGGCAGTGGGTAACTGCAGGTATCTGTACATATGACTACTCCCCTACACCACTACGAAACCTTGTAACAGTATTTTAAGAAGAAATTTTCATCAAGGCTGGCTTAGTAATAAATTTTTAATCCCTCTGACCAAATCATTATCTCTATTTACTCACATACGTGTATACACATACAACCAAACCTAAAAGGTTAATCTTTAGGAAAGAAAACGAAGGGTTTTAAATTTTTGATGCCCTCTTGCCTTTCTCAAAGGCATCTTCATGTGCTTTTGCTCATCATCAGACATCAGAATAAATTTCTGATGAAGAAGGATATTAAAGGTGTAAGACTTATTTGCAGGTTCACACTAATGATCCCATCTATTTTCAGAGGAACAGGAAGGAAGACTACACACGAAAGATCCAGTGTTTGGTTAAAACACAATTACTATAAAATTCAAGATATAAGATTATTTTAGGTAAATAAAAAAAAATAGAGCTTTCAGGAAAAAAAAAGATCAGGTGAGATGAGAAAGCAGTGTTTTTCAGTTTCTAGTCTGTATCAAAGGTGCTGAAAATCTATACTGAACTCCTCACTACCCTCTATTAACATTCTCAGATAAAGCCTTAAATGAGAAAAATGTCACAGAAAGTGTAGAATGTCGCACACTTACCCCTCTCATATCCGATATATTTAGCTTCATTGTATGAAACATGTTTAGTGTGGCTTTTCCAATGATTTTTGCACTATCTGTTGCCTGATCAAGAGTTACAGTCCTGTAAGGAACAGAAGTTACATTCCATATGTATTCTCCAGTACACTTCAGTATGGAACTGTTTAAAGAGTTGAGAAAAGTTATGAACTTTACAAAAAATTTAATTCAGTATTAAATATTAAGATGCATGAGACAGTCATCCTTCTGGGTAGCCAGTAATTATTACACTGACAGTCGTGGGGGGTGAGGGAGAAATCATATATAATTGGGACTTTAAGATTCAAAACTAGGGCGCCTCCCTGGTGGCTTAGGGGTTAAGTCTCCAGCCAGGGAGCTGACCCACATAGGGCACAGGAGAACTCTCCTGTCTTGCCCACTGCCCCCCTTGGCAGTATATTTCAGAAGATCTGCCTGTTCTACTCCCCACTGTGTCTCTGGTGAATCTTCTCACCCCCTACACTTCTGGCCTACACATCAGTTCTTACATACATAAAATAAAACCTTTTAAAAAAAAAGATAGAAATCAATCGAGAGACCTAGCCACTAAAAATGGGTTAGAATATTTCTTAGTTATTTTAGTTAAGCCATGCAAAAATACGAGCATTAATTACACTGCCAACTAACATGAATTGAAGTGCAATGTGTCAGCTCCTAAGGCAAGTTTTAGGTTGCAAGATAGAAATGATTAATTCCTTTGTGTTTTGGTTCTTGACTCTACTTACATGTGAAGTAAAGCCAGAAATGAATAAAACAACGCGTAAAGGGTTATGTATGACAGGGAATATGGCTGTTCCTTGTATATAACCCAGAGACTAGTAGAATATATGATCCTTAGATATTCAAGAAATCTTGAAGGACAGAGAACCTGCCAGCATTATTAGGTGCCCCAATCTATATTTGTTATTTTTTTCAATATCATGAGGATTTTATATTTTCACATCCAAGGAAAGGACTCATTTCTTGCAGGAAACCATTTACAAAATGTTTCCATTGATTTGTTACCTTATAATTACCTTATGTTTTTTCCACAGATAAATACAGATTAACTTAAAAGCAAATCTTTTAGTGGACCATTTTAAACATGTATTTATCTTCACTTTTTTCTGAATCACCACTACACCAATGAAAAATCATTTTTATAAGGTATGACTCAAAAATGGGAGGGGAGACAAAAGTAGGGGGAAAATGTTAATCATAATTTAAAATAATGAAAAGCAAACTGATAAATGGTAAGTCACCAAATACCTACTTAATGCCTGAAGCAAGGCATTGACTTGCGGTAGTAGCCCCATTAAGAAAAGCTCAGTATTAGAGCTGTCAGATATGTATGGAGGCAGGGGGAGAGAACAAAACTAAAAATATAAGCGAGAAGTAAATTCTCAGAGATTTCCTTCCTCCTTTGCTGAAGTCTTATTACATATGGGAACAACAGAGAAGCTAAGGAATGTCACAGACAGTTAAGTGAAGTAAGGCACCACACTCAGAAGAAACACACCCTTTCTCACCCACACTGCCTCTTCTGAGTATCCAGGATTTGAGCTGCCATCTTTACATCACCCATCCCCCTAGGTAGGAAACTGGAGGGTTTCATTCTGGAAAACCGACAAGCATACTGGAAAAGACTACAGATACTAACACTTGGTTGTGGCAACCAAAGATCAGGTCCCTCCAACCACTCACCTATATAGTGAAGCCCACTGTTCTATCCATCCCACTAAAAGTCCTGAGGTTCCAAACATTTTAGCAAATCACTTGAACAGTCAGTCAAGAACACCTGAACAGATACCTGAAGAAAATCTTTAATATAAAAGACAGCAACAGAAATGGGAAAGAGAACTCATGACAGACTGATAATGGGACAAGAATCTTTAAGAGACAATACTGCATCTGTGAAATAAGGTATTTAAAACAGAGTTTTGAAGTGTTAGAAATAAAAATTTTAGTACTGGCTAAGTATGGAGGCAGAAAGACAAATTCCAGAACCCCAGAGAAGATCCTGGAAAACTCCAGTGAGAAAGAGCAAATGTCCTTTAAAATAGACAATCTTAATATTAATCCTGGGGAAAAAAAGGTAACTATGGAGACTTCAAAAGTTTGAGGTTCAGAAAATGATTTCCAACTCCAAGTTATATAATCTTTAAGAGAAAGCAAAACTATTGAGGGGAGGTTCAAAAAAACTTCCACTTATGTATTCTTTCTCAGTAAGACAGTAAAAGATGAGAAGACGTACTTCAGTAACCAAGATGAGATTAAAGGAGAATCAAGATTCTGGGAATCAAGAGATCTAACACAGATTATAGAGACGTGATATCCCAGGATTCCAATTTTGCAGTATATCTTAAAACTAACCCTGATGGGAGAAGGCTGAGGTTCACAAGAAAGAAATCTCCAAGAAAGAGATGAAACCAATAGACGGCTGATGTATTCAAATGCACTATTATAGCAGGTTTGGTGGTAAACTCAGTGCAAATTTGCAAAGCAAACAAAATATAGTTAACTCCAGAAAAAAATAATTCAACAGCAAAGGAAATGTGATCACAGTGGACAACAGGGACCTCCTATGAAAAGTATGTACAAAACACAATAATATAACAGTTAGTGACTGAACCCAAAACTGAAGACTCTTGAGGACAAAGGAAATACACATACAGGAGAAGAAAGCAACAGATGATGGAAGAGAGAGGGGAAACACTCTCTTTTATAGTACAAAGTCAGTGAATATTGTGCAAAGCTGAAATCTAGAAATGGCAGTGAAAAATAAGGATTTAAATAGAAGAAACTAAAATGTTGAAAAGGATGGCACTTGAGTTGGGGAGGAACAGTGCAAGGAACTGAAAGCACATATATGTTAAAAATGCATATGCACAGAGGAACTTCAAGGGGAAAGTATTTTCCCCAAAAGGAAAATTTCTATGAAAAAGTTTCCTAAGTGATAACAAAGTCACAGATCTGAATCTACAGGTCGCTCTTAGGCATGCAACTTCAAAATCATATTTTTATTACAGTATTACAATGTGAGAATCTGAGTCACATGATTGCAATGCAACATCCAATTAAGGACAATTACGGATTACAGAATTATGGAATGTGGAGTACCACGTCTCAATTTACTCAACGCGGCATTAGACTACAGCAGGGAGCCACAAACTTTTACTGTCAAAGGTCATACAGTAGGGC
Organism: Talpa europaea; assembly: GCF_964194135.1. Lineage (NCBI taxonomy): Eukaryota > Metazoa > Chordata > Mammalia > Eulipotyphla > Talpidae > Talpa > Talpa europaea. The sequence goes on along the minus strand of NC_140072.1, from coordinate 39,023,645 downwards.
CTCCCAGGTGGTGCAGCGGTTGAGCGCTGGGCTGCGGAGCTGCCTGTAGCCTCTGCAGCGCCGGTTCAATCCCTGGCCACCAGCGAGGGTCCCACATGGTGCGCAGACCTCTCCTGCCGCCCGCTGCTCCCCTCAGCAGTGTATTTCGTCAGTCTGCCTGTTCTATTCCCCGCACTGTCTCTGGTGAATTCTCTCACCCTCCTGCGCTTCTGACTTTACCCAGTGCTTGTATAAATAAATAAATCGTAAAAAAAAAAAAGATTTAAAAAAAAGTCATACAGTAAATAAGCTTGTGTTTTGTGATCTCTTTCATGCAGTCTTCATTTTTTCTCACAACCTTTTATATAAAGATTATCCACTGCTCACTTTAAGTCATAAAGGGGTGATGGGGGGGAGGAGGGACACAGCCTAGATTTGTCTCACAGGAAATACTGTCAGTATTGTTAACAATCCTGTACACCAAAATGTTAGGGCTTAAATTTATGCCTTACAGTTGATTTATATCTTGGAAACACAAAATTACACTTATTTCAATAAACCATGTGCTCTTTCTGCATCATCATGTCTCATCCCAAATTATTAATTTAACGACACGGCAAAATACACTTACCTACCAGCAATAAGCAGCAGAGTTTTGAATTACTATGTTTACTAAACAACGAATTCTTGTTTGATATAAAAACCAAAATATTTGTGGAAGTGGGCCTCCCCGGTAGCGCAGCGGTTGAGCGCCGGGTTGTGAAGCTGCCCGCAGCCTCTGCAGCGCCGGTTCGATCCCCGGATGCTCCCCGGCCACCGGAGGAGGGTCCCACATGGCACGCAGACCTCTCCTGCCGCCCGCTGCTCCCCTCAGCAGTGTACTTCGGTCCTTCTGCCTGCTCTGCTCCCTGCTCTGGCTCTGGTGAATTCTCTCACCCTCCCGCGCTTCTGACTGTACCCAGTGCTTGTATAATTCAATCAATCAATCAATCAGTCTTTTAAAAAAAAATATTTGTGGAAGAAATGATATGGTACCTGAGATCTGCTACAGAATAACTGGGAGAAGAAAAGGAAGAATGGTGCCAGGGGAGCTGAGTGTTAAAATCAGGTGACAATTCTATCAGGTGATGGGGACACTGGGAGTTCACTATACTATTCCTTTTGTATTTTTGTATATATTTAAATGTTGATAATGAAACCTTTTCTTTTAATTAGCATAAAAAAGGAATACCAACACTAGCAAGTAGATAAATGCTTATCAGCAAAAACTGAGTATTATCCTTGAATTGGGGTAAGTTAAAATATAATTTATCCCGATTTTTAAATATTGTAACTGGGTTTTCAGAATGCCTGTGTTTCCTAAGAAAGATTAAATGAAGGCTAATTTTTAAAATTAAGATTAGACAAAGTGAGTGCCTAGATACCACTACATGAAACAAAACATACAATGCTGAGTAGCTGTAAGTTCAAAATGCATACATGGCAGAGAAAATTGCCACCAGTTCTCTTTTTTTTAAAAGATTGATTGATTGATTGATTGATTGATTTATACAAGCACTGGGTACAGTCAGAAGCGCAGGAGGGTGAGAGACTTCACCAGAGTCAGAGCGGGGAGCAGAGCAGGCAGAAGGACCGAAGTACACTGCTGAGGGGAGCAGCGGGCGGCAGGAGAGGTCTGCGCTCTATGCAGGACCCTCCTCCGGTGGCCGGGGAGCAGCCGGGGATTGAACCGGCGCTGCAGAGGCTGCGGGCAGCTTCGCAACCCAGTGCTCAACCACTGCGCCACCAGGGAGGCCCACTAACCAGTTCTCTTTCCAAAGAAAAATTATTTTTGGACAATTCCTTCCATGCATCTTGAACAAATAAAATTCTAGGCCTTAAACAGAAAGGTCTTAGAAATTGGATTCCATTTTCATACAGAAATCATGTTTAAAAAGATAACTATATTTCTGAGCAAGGGCCTTAAGAAGTGACCATAACACAATATTTAACTACCATTTAGTTGATATAGGTAAAATTAAGACTTATTAAAAAACAGGTAAATATTCAAAATTATCAACTACATAAAAATATTTTATAAATTATGTTTAATGTGTAATTTATTATCCCTGTTTTCATGGTGAACAAATGTATTAATTATAAAACGGGAAGTTTTTCCTAGCACTCACAACAATAGCACTATCTATACATAGATGTAGTAATGTGTGTGGCTGCCATGACCTAATCCTTAAACTTGATTTTAGAATTCCTCTCATGTGGTTTTAGGGTAGAAAAAATACCTCAGAACACTGGCTGATTGACAGATAAATTAAATGCATTGTACCATGTAATAACGTAAAATGGCATACTAAATTAAGACTTTTCATATTAGTCATAAATCTTAGATGAAGTTTTAATTAGTGGCCCTTACATAAAAAAAGGGTCTTAAAATGTTTTCTGTCTGTTGTCACAGACTATGAAGATTTAAATTTTCACAATAGAAATTATACCTACTTAACTGAAGCAACTGTGTCATTAAAATCTCTTTCTTAATTACTGTACTGAAATTTCCCTCAGGGACCCTTTCATCAAGTCCATAATTACCTTTGGGGCACGGGTCTTTCTGTTCATCACTCAAGTCAGCAGCCTGACAAGTCCAAGGAAAGGTTGCCAAGGTGGGGAGCACACTGCCAGATTGACCTACAGCTACACACCTGCTTGTCTGACTGAATTCAAATGGCCTGGGGCTTAGGCTAGCACCACAGACTCAAATAACCCCAGAGTTACATATCTTTATTCAAATTATTCCCTGGTCTCCTTCAGTTTCTATTAATAACCTACACTGAAACATTGATATCTAACATCCTCTTTAAGGTCAGCTTACCTGGCAATGTTATCACAAATTCCATGACCTCCGAATTTTGCAGTTTCTACAGGAGCCCCTGGCTTTCGTACCATGATTTTGAGAGTTAAGCGTTTACCCTTCATGCCAGCAGCTTCAAGCCGTCGTTGGATTTCTTCTGAAAGATTCAGAAGAAAAGCTTCTGCCTCTTTTGACTACAGAGAGACAAACAGAAAAACTTCCATGTTATTTCTACATGCTTATTTTTGTCAAGCATTTTAACTTTCAAGATTAAATCATTTACTTCCCTGCTAGCTAACCATCTATTAAAAACAAACCTTGTGCAAATTATGGAACTAACAACAGTTTGAAGACTTAATTCAAGAGTGTATGGTCTAATTGGAAAGATAGACTAAGTGGAAGTATGAAGAATGAAGTAAAACCTGTTATCAGTACCTGTGTAAACCTTATTCCATAGTTGATTTCAGCTGAAACAGATTTTCTTTCTTTTTCAGTTCGAACTGGTCTATCATCCAAACCACGGCAGAACCTATAAAGCATCTGACCTGTTTTGGGACCAAATTCTCTTTGGAGTTTTGCCATGGTCATATATTGCAAGTCTCCACAAGTTCTAATTCCCAAAGATGTCAGTTTGGATTCCATTGAACGTCCAACTCCTAGAAGTTACAGACAAACTATTAAAAGCAATTCAGCAATATGAAATAACTATCACTCATGCAGAAAACAACTAATTTAATCTCCATTAAAATTTTAAAGTGACAAAACTGAAGCATCTTAAAAAATTTTTACACTTGATCTTATTAGCCAAAAGGCTGAGAAGCAATTTAAAAATTTTTAAATGTGAACTCTTAGTAGGATTATTGCTAGAATGTACTTATCAATTTGGATTCCACATCTAGGTATACAGAACTTATCAAATATGTATCACAAAAATTGTGGGCTTTATTACTGAGTAATATCAAGATTTCTATCTTATTCCCAAACTCAGCTAAGTAATAGACTTGTATAAATGAGTTTACAGACCTATTAGGACTTACAGACCTCTTAGGACACTCAGAGAATGTCTAGGTCACTACTATAATTTTGCTGAAGAAGAAAATTTCAGAATAGTTTTATTCACATTTTTAAGGGTCTTTTTAAAAAATTTATTTATGCATATAAGAACTGGGGTACAAGCTAGAGGTGTGTGTGTGGGGGAGGTTTGTGTGTGGGGGAGGCGGGGAGAGGATTCACCAGACAGAGTGAGGAACAGAACAGGCAGATCTACTGAAATACACTGCTGAGGGGAGCAGCAGGTGAGTCAGGAGAGGTCTGCTGTGCCATATGGGTAGCTCCCTGTCCAGCCACGGGATCAAACTGGTGCTGCAGTGGCTGCAGACTGCTTCATAGTGCTGTACTTAACCCCTTGGGCCACCAGGGAGTCCCCTATTCACATTTTCTCTGAATGGAACTAGAACACAAACTTAGGACAAAGGCTCAAACCCCAAAATGTTATTGGACAAAACAATACCATTGACCTCAGTGGGTATAAGGTTCCTAAGCAAACAAAGTGGCAGTGGGGGGAAAGACAAAGATTTCTTTTATCAACAAGGACGATCTTCCCTAGAAAGATTTTAACTATTCCATAGCTGGGCTGCAATGTTGAAATCCTTATGTCATATGCTTCAACACGCAAGGTATAAGCTTCACCCATAGCAAGTTGTTGAGTTCTGTTGCTCTGAATTTGCTCAAAAGCTTAGCAAAGCTTTACATAGCTAGGGACATCAAAATTCTTATTAAAATGGTCTCCACATCACCAAATAAATATTTTCAATCAGTGAGGAAAAGACTTTTTCTGGGCTGCTGTGGGGTCTTACAGAGATCAGAGTGAAGTCTGTAATTTTCTGTTCATCACTGTTACTGTTAGTTCTGCCTTTTTTGAGTGGTCTTCAGTAGAAGGAACAACCAGTCTAGTCCACCTCTGCCAAGACAACCACTTGAAGTAGATATGTACGACAAAACATCTACGGTTCTAGAGGTAGATGAGATACATTTAACCCAAGAAAAATGTCTCCCAAATGGAAATCAGATGAAGGTGAAAAGGGTACTACTTCCTATTTAGGCCATTTTATAGTTTGAGTCAGAACAAAGGACAAGAATATGAGTGTCTAAGCTAATAACAAAAAATCCTCCACAGGAAAAGCATTCACAAAAAGGTAACATTCTAAAGTGAAACCTAGCTGACTATTTTTCAAGATAGGGAAGAGAAACCCAAGGGAATAAACTAATCATATACTAGGTTGACACTTTAACAGAAAGGATTTTTAAATCTTTATTTTCCTTCCTTCACTGCCCAGCTTCCTACCAATGAAAGGTGACCATGATCTGTCCCTTGCACAACTGGGGGTGGGCTGGGGGATGTAAATCCTAGCTTTTCAGAGTACCTTTAAACACTTTCAGATTACTTAAAGTTTACCAACTATCTGAGAAGTATACTTTTCAGAGTATAATGGAACAGTATAATCATTCAAGTAATAGGTGCAAATGAAAGACTTATCTTAAACCTCACCAAATTCATCATACTCAACCTAGGCTGAGGTACCACCCTTGGGAAGATTCCCTCCACTGCAAGTTAATCTAATGAAATACAATGGCCTGAAGTGAAATGAGGCAGGAAGGCATGTGGCGTAGTCTATCTCTAACCCTATTACACTGAGTGGGGTGGAAAAATGACTACCAGAATCAGCACCAAAAGCCAGAGAGGGGTCCTAGGCTAATTGGTGGCTTCAAGTTAAGTGTCCATCAGGAAAGGAGGTACCTCTAAGAAGAAAGTAGCAGGGTCTTGACCAAATTGAATGTAGCCACATGGGAAGGAAACAGTAAAGGAAAATATGCTAGCTTAGAACCAAGTGAGAAGAAAAAAAACAAAGATCGGGAAGCCCCTGGTCAAACAACTGGAGCAAAAACTGTCATTTTCTTAGAAGGGGACGTGTTGTCATAGAATAAAAATGGCCAGTAATGTCCCCTTTCTGGCAAACAGAACCTGACAGACTTGAAAATTAGTACAACCGAGGCACTGAATTTTATTTAACTTCAATTAATTTAACTTTAAATTTCACTAGCTTCACTTGGTTAGCGCCTACCATATCAGGAAAGTGCAAATCTTTATGAACATCTACACTTATCATTGTATTTCGCTGGGAATGGAAGAAGATGAAAACCAGACGGGAAGCATAAAACCAGCATAGGTCATACAAAGTGCAAAAGGTCCTCACACTGGGAAGACTATATACAGGGCAAAAAAGTATTGCAGAGATCCAAAGTACACAAGGAAATACTATTGTATTTAAATAGTTGTTGAGGGCCTCCCTGGTGGCGCAAGGGGTTAAGACACAACCTATGAAGCGATCTGCAGCCACTGTAGCAGGAGTTCGATCACTGGCTGGGGCGCAACCCACATGGCATGGCAGACCTCTCCTGTCTCGCCCACTGCTCCCCTCAGCAGTGTATTTCAATCTGCCTGTTCTGTTCCCCACTCTGTCTCTGGTGAATCCTCTCACCCCCCCACACCTCTGGCCTGTACCCCAGTTCTTGTATGCATAAATAAATAAATCTTTAACAAAAATAAATAGTTGTTGAGGCTAATTCTTTCTCTCATTAGAAAACTCGCTAGTATAACATAAACATTATTCTGAGGAGTCCCCTAAAACATAAACATAATGGTTTATTTTTCCCACTGATGTAGCTACAATAACTGCCTATTACTGTGTTAGGCACACTATGTGTGCTCAGTAAACATGAGCACAGAGGGCCAAAAAGCTTCTGGAAGGTAAGGGGTGAGATGTGTTATCACTGAATTTCTTCTGGTTATTGAAGCGCAAACTTCCCTCAAAGTAGGTTATACAAGATGTTAACGGATACTTTACATTCATCATATATCTTTGGGAAATTACTAGTTTTTAACAAAGATAAAAAGATTTCTTTATAGGAAGAATTTTCAGAATTTTTATTATGTGAGCCTTTTGCCACAGAGGTTCCCACAATCCTTTTTTTTTTTTAAAGTTTTTATTTATTTATTTTTATTTTTTGTTTTTTCTTTTTTTAAAGATATATTTATTTATACAAGCACTGGGTACAGTCAGAAGTGCGGGAGGGTGAGAGAATTCACCAGATCCAGAGCAGGGAGCAGAGGAGGCAGGAGAGGTCTGCGCGCCATGTGGGACCCTCGCCCGGCAGGCAGGGATTGAACCGGCGCTGCAGAGGCTGCGGACAGCTTCGCAACCCAGCCCTCAACTGCTGCGCCACCAGGGGAGGCCCCCCACAATCCTTTTTTAAAGAACAGTTTGCATTCAGTAGAACATACTTTTGAGAAAAGAAGGCTTACAACACTGTTTCCAGGACAGGGAAAACAACAGAAAAGGCTGACATTTTCCATACCTGAAATGTCCTAATACTGTTTATAAAAAATTGGGGACTTTTAAAATCAGTAATTTGACTTGCATATGTCAGATTACTTTTATAATGAGGAAGAAACCAATCTTGCTAATCCTATCTTTCAGACATCCCTCGGGAAATTCCAGTACTTGCTTATTAAGAACCTAATCAGGACAAGTAACCTTACACTGCCCATCAAGAAATAAATTCCTCTAGCCAGGAAGTAAATGAAAGTACAAGTTAAGATTACTGAGTTAAGGATCTCAAAATTCTCTATTTTTGTGTAAAAACCAACTATAAAACTGATTCAGTTTAAAGATAGTATTATGAACTGAATTGTCTCCTCAAAATTCTTATGTTTGTGAAAATCCTAATTTCTAGCACCTCAGAATATGACTAACTGGAGATAAGGATTTGAAAGAATAAAGCAGAGTCATTTGGGTGGAGCCAGAATCCAATATAACTATGTCCTAATAAGAAGAGGAAATTAAGACAGAAGAAAACACCATGTGAAGACACATGGGAAAGAGTCACCTACGAGCCAACAAGAGCAGCCCCAGGAGAAAACCAACCTTGCTAACAACTCAATCTTGGATTTCTAGCTCCCAGACTCTTTTGTTGTTTTTTTAAAACTTTGTTCTTACATCATTGCTAATTTTTAGACAACATGATTTCTCCCCCTCACTATGAGAATCTTGAGAAAATAAGCTTCTGTGGTTGTATGCCTCCTGTTCTGTGGCATGTTATGGCAGCCCTAGTAAACTAGCAGAGGTACTAATAATATATAATAAACAATCTCCAATTTCACATGCAGCTTTAAATGTACTGTCTTGATTTTTGCCCACCACAAATACACAGAAGCTTAGTGATGTTAACAAGTCAACTGCTAACAGGAGAGGACAGTCTGAAATAGTCTCAAGGGGTACTATATGGTTTTGAGAAATTTCTTAAGAGTTACCTACCACAGAAAGCAGGTCTAAATATTTAATAATTGCGAAATGAGTTGTCCTAGATACACAAAAAACATTACATGTATTTAAGGTCCCCAAAGGGCAACCACTTCTCAATTATATTTGAAAATTTTTCCATGATAAGATTTCTTTTATGCTAGGTTAATTAGGCACATAGTAAATACGGAGAAATATAAAATATACATGCTGCTCCTTAAACAAAAGGTACAGATGAAGTTGTACTTCAACCTCTGAATTGACAAAATATAATACTTCACCTAGGTTTTATTCTTCCTAATATGGTTCATATATTTTCTACTGTTAAAACTATTTACATTCTGAACTCTAAAAACTGTCATTAGTCATACAGGCAATTTTGTAAGTAGGAGAATCAATTCTCAAAACTTTACCTTGACCTGCAAGCACACTATTTCAATTTTATTTCCTTAAAGACCAAAAGTCACTGTCATATATTCCCTTTAAAATAATTTCTTAGGATTCCTTAATCTTGCTTCTTAAGAAATACTTAAAAGTAAAACACACTTGAAGCAAAACAAAGATGTAACATTAAGATCCTGACAAATCAATTAAGGGGATATTCACTGGAATTCCAAACTTTATTTTTCACGGCACTCAGAAGATTACAACTTTTTGAATTCATGTTTTAGGAAAAACCAGATACATTTTGGAACTATGAAAACCATTAATAAATGTTTACAATAAATAAAGTTAAAAAGAAAAACCAAAGATATGCATTTACCTGGTAGATTAGTAACTAGCTGACCTCTGATAAAATCATCTACTTCTTCTGGTTTTAAGTGGTACTGACCATCTGGTTTTGCTTTTCTAGTTGCCATTCTAGCCAGGAGAATATTAGAACCTATAAAGTTTTAAAAGAGAAAGTTGTTCAAGAAATATTCACCACTATTTTTTAAATTTGTTATCAAAGACATTCACATACAGGTTACCGATCAAATTTCTAAAATGAAAATAATTGGCAATTTTGATCATTTCAAATACAGTAAAAGTTGATAGAAGTTTGTTAATTCTAACAGATTATGATGAGTATGACTATTGAACATAAGTTTCTGTTTGTTCCAAAGTAATGTTATTCCAGCATCTCCTTCCTAGATAAAGGAATAGGGGAAAAAAAAAAAAAAAGAGAGAGTCTTAAGGCTGGAGTGGGGGAGTATGGAGGGAGGGGGAGGGAAGGGAACTACAAGTATTGAGGGCAATGATCAGAAATTAGTTTATTTTATGACTCAATGGATCCAGGCTAGATAGTGTAACAAAGTCAAAGGAATGTTATCATATTGGGAAAAACAAGAAAGTCCAAAGAACCAGAAGTCTCACGATTAAGATCAAAATACGCATAGTAAACGCTGATGGTATGAGTCTTCAAAACAAAGACAGATACTGATAGTGAGGTATCTGTCCATCTAAGATGTTGGTCTACACATGGATAAAGTAGAGCAGGGGAAAATGGTACTGGAGACCAAGAAGGTATCAGGGGTCTAAGAAACTAGGATGCTAGGTGAGCTGCTATGTAATTAACAACTACCTGCAGAAAGTATGGGAACTTAGGTAAAGACTACAACATGTTTTCCTAGGGAAAACATACAGATTCATAAAGAGGAAAAGCTCTGGAAAATTAACACCAAAATGACAAGAGTGGTGAGTTTTGGAAAAGAAAAGGGGAATGAGCTGTGGAAACATCAAGTGGGCCTTTCATTTTATGTGCTTAAACTTAAACACAAAAGAATGTACTTGTTATCATTACACTTATAAATTAAAAGTACTATTACAAACAAAAAACTAACATGGGCCTGATACTGGAATACAGTCTAAGTGAATGTTGGACATGATCTGTCAGATGGCATCAGGGAGTAAATAGGTAGGTAAAGCTGGTCACCGGAGAGATGCTGGGAATGTATTAATCTTATTTTTGTATCTTATGATAGTCTGGCCTTTTATAAATCTTGCTGCATTGGGAGAGACTGCCCTCCTGGGCTAGCTAATTCCTAAAGATAATAACTTCCTTGGGACGTTCTCCTATGCGAACCAGTCAACCCCATGCATATCCTTATCAAACTCTCACACACCAAGACAGTACTTCTCCTTCCCTAAATCACCTCACGTTAGGTACCACCCTTATAGTACTACAACTGCTAGAATTATCCAATGTAGCCAAACCTAAGCTCTTTTGTCTGGCCTTTCCCATATAAACCCCAATAAAAGCTTTGGCCTTGGATTTCCCCACACTCCTGCTTCTACTTCCTGACCAAAATGTGGTGCTTCCCTGAGTGGCCCTGAATGGTATGGCATACTCTCTCTTTCTGAAGACATGTAATAAAAATCTTCTTTTAAATGCCTCTTCTTTTAATGTCCTCTCTATTGTCAATCAGTTATTTGCACAAACTAAAAAATATCACAGGCACATGACTGGGAACTTTGCAGGAAGAAGAGCTCTGAATGAGAATGGAGAAGCAATGGTTAGAAGTGATAACGGTAAAATCAGGGAGATTTATTTCTACCTCCCAAGTCTGTAGCTTAGAGTATGGCAGAAACAAACCAGTTTCACTTAACAGAATGGCAAGAGAGGAGGTATCTTGGTAAAAGGTACTGAGTAGGTTCAGTAAGGAGGAAGCTTAGGTAAGATGGAGAGTGTTCCAGAGGGTACAGCTAGAAGAGTTAACAAAAGAATAAATGGTAGGAATAGCTGAGGAAACAAAGTGCAAGGCTTAAAGATATACCAGAGGAGTGGGGAGAGACAGGATCATCACTGAGGACACCTGTTAAGAAGGATGACTTCTTAGAATTGAGAGAGCAAACACAGGGCTGGTTGAGCATTCCAGGAAGAAGTTCAGAAATGATCTGAATTATAAGACTTACTTAACAATTACTCTATACTACCAACCACAACCCACCCCTGCATACAGTTTTAAATATGGCATCTCACTTTTTAAAAAAAATATATATTGTTTACAAATACTGAATTCTGTTCTTCCCATTTTTGAAGAACAAATAAATATTTCAACTTTTTATTCCAAAGATATTATTAACCATGTACTTAAATTTCCAACATTTTGTACTCAAGCATTACAAAAATGCTAAGTGCTTTAGAAGAGGCCTAAGCAATAACAAACAAATCTAAAACTCCTAAAAATTAAGGGATATTCAATGACCCCAAAGCAATGATTTGAGTAAAATGAGTAATACTGGATACAAACCAATTCCAACAGAGGCAGCACATTTAGTCTGGTCTTTGATTTCCATACGGACAGCATTTGCAAATTCATCAGGAGTAAGTCTGGTCTCTGCAAGGATTTCCGTGATGTCTACTAGTGCTTCATCACAACTAACAGCTTCGATGTTATGTGTATAGCTATCAACACCAAGCAAAGGCAATGAATCACCACCACAGCTTGCCATCTAGTGGACTATAAATGTTGCAAAAGTCTTCCTATGGTATCTTTCTTCAAAGTTTCCTTACAAGACTTAAGATGCTAATAAACATTAATATACAAATCTCAATATTTTAATTAAACCAGCCCAAATGCCTTTAGTCATCTTTTAGCTACAAAGTTAGTATTTTTCTCTTTTTCCATCTTAACTACCAGAAATACAGCAGAAATTATTACTCCAATTACTCAACATAGAGGAAACCTTTGTGAACCTCTGAATAGTTGGTAAATAAAGGAGAATTATAACTGTGGTAACATTTAATCTAAAATATTTTCAGTTTACCAGAAAATATCACACAAATGTCAACAGAAAAATCACACAAATCAAGTAAGTAATCACAGCTCTCCTAAATACAATTAAGTATCATTCACTGTAGAAAACACAGGATATTATAGGAGGCTATAATGGCCAATCATCCAAGACCAATCTAGGAGAACACCATTTACATTCCCTACAAGTGGAAATATCTTGAATTTTGGTTTTTGGCCATCCTATATTGTATACCTAAACAAATGACTTGTTTTAATTGGCTAGGGAAAAGGTGCTAGGGCTCCAATGTTAACTGAATACATGACCTATGAATGGGAAGCAACTGACAGGCCTAGGATCATAAATATATCTTCAGTAATCCATTCGGTTACTTATCCAAGGAAGGTCAAGCCTCATCTCTCACTTTTACCTCATTGTAAGTTATGAATCAGATTATTTAATATCTATTTTCACTTAAGAAATGAGAGTTTTGTTTAGACTCAAATAAAAGATGAAATCTGTAAGAGCAGAAAGGAATTCCACTGCAAAATGAGTTTTGCCTTGAGGTATGCATTACATGACACTGAGACATGGTTTCCAGAGTGGTGGGAGGGAAAAGGGGGGGGGGTGCAAATATCACTCAATCTCCCCTCCCCTCCTCCACTACAAAAAGAAAAGCCACATATATGGTGCTGAAAATGTCTCCACAGACTAAAATTCAATCAGGACTAGTATGTGTCATGGCTCTCCCTCATGTTATTCTGGCTGGTAGTTAACTCAAGGGTCTCAATACACAGAACACAAAAGGACCACTAAGCGGCTCATTACCCATCACCCCCAGATTTTATCTGGATGATACTAGAAGACCTGAGTTCTGGAACAGACTTTAAAAGGTAGACCTTCCATTTGGAAAACACCAGCATTCATATATTTGGGGCCTTAAAGACAGCTGTGATTATAACTGTTACCCTGTTACCCTGAATTTTCTCTCTCCCATTCCCACAAAAGCAGAGCTTGTATCTTTATCAAACTAGCAACAACAAAAGCTGATACTAGATAAATGGGTGTTCAAATAATGCTTGAGAAAGTAGAGGAAGATGTGAAGATAGAGGCAAGAAGTCTTATCTCTTAGAACATCAATCCAACCCAAGGGTTGCCCTTGGTCTACTGTTCAGATGCCTGTTTTGCTAAATCAAGACTTAATGGAACCCTGCCAGGACATCCATTCACTAATATATTATCACAGCAGAGTTTAAATTGAGACAAAGACTTTCTCTGGTCCTTCATAGCCAAAATATGCTGAATCTTGCCTTAGAGCATACATAGCTTATATCTATATTAAATTTTGAGTTTTGAATATTGAGTATACCACAATAAGTATACATTTTAAATTGATCTCCTTTTCTCAGTCAACTAATCAACTACCTTGAAACTTATTAAATTCTAACTTTTATAAAAACTAACTTTTGGCATACCTAATAATTTTAGAAGATAAAGGGTTTTCATGAATCTCTACTTGTTAACTCATCAGTTCTAATTTCAAATGAAGCTATAATTCAAATGTACTAAAAGAAAATAAACAGGTTAAACAATTCTAATCCTTTACCTGTTCTTCCATTGGAAGAAAACTAGAACCACTGACCTGATGCTACACAGACAGAGAATACGATTTTATATCACCATCAGGAAACAGTTTAACAATTTTACCAATGCAAAAATATCCCTTATGATTGACCTACCAATTACTGGAGTTGCAAAAAGAAAAAAGGAGGAGGTTGATGTACTGGGATGCTGAGTAAAGAGAAAGAGATAGAAGTCTTATCAAGAGTGACCCTGACAATAATAAAGGAAACCTGTCTTGAATATTAGAAAAAAGGTGTAGGAAGAACAACGCAGATATAAAAAGTGACTACAATATACACAGTACCTTGCCAACGTTTCATACATCATTCGTGCAACTTCCTTATATGCATGAAAATCATATGGAACAGCTTGAAGATTAGGACAAAGCTGCTTAGCTTGCCCAAAAAACATTCCATTCTTAATGCCAACTTGTCTAAAGAAAGAACAGAACACAATGGATGTTACAGAATTTTTAAATGCAAAATCAATTATCAATCATGTTGATAATATCTCCCCATGCCACTAATATACAATTTTCATTTATCCCATTTTTATTAGGGGTAATTATTTAAAAAACTTATAGGTTGTTTTACCCCCAAAGGAAAATTGCACAATTATCTGATTATGTAAATGATATGCATAGATATGCCAAAATATGTTGTTAAAAAAAGACCAGGTTTGGCTCTAGACAGTATCTTTTCTCCTAAGATTCAGACCTCTGGCCCCTTTGCAGAGATGCCAGCATGACATATGCTGGTGATATCACAACCACCTTAAGAGCAGGAATGTGCCATCAAAAAGAGGTTTTCTTCCCCTAAAACATGGCACGATTTGGCCAGGGCTCATCCCCCAAAGACAAAAAAAATAAATAAACAAAGAGAACTACACAAAACAGTGCTATGTGACAAACAGACAAATGTACTCATCCTATTACCACCCAATTCCCAAATGACCAATTCCATGCTCCTGACTTCAGGCTCCACAGTGGTTGAGATGCCAACAGCATTGTATATGGTAGGACATCATTCTGGGCAGGAGCCAGGGTTCCAGAACTTTGAGGGACCTAATTGAAAATGGTAAATTTTAAATCTATTGCTTGTCTCAGTGCCCCATATTACCTTTGGTGTTTGGTGCATTCAGCACAAAACTATAATTATGGAATTGTTACAAAATTGGTAAAATACCATTTTACCACTCTATAATGAATCAAGAAAAAAATACTGAAGTAAAAGCAGCACAATAATGTTTCACCAGATTGCATACTCCTCTAAGAGTACATCAAATAGTTATTCTAAAATAGACAAAGATAGTGAAAATTTACTAAATGCTGACTTGGTATGGTGTTTAGGAAACATATGCAAATAGTCTCCAATTGCTCAGAGGCCTCTGGCACTGTCTCCACTCAAACCACCCAGCGAGAGCTAAAAAGTGAAAGAATCCTCCAACTTACTGAGTTAAATACAATATCATATGCACTTCTTTTTTATGCAAAAATGGTAATACAGAGCCTCCCTGGTGGTGCAAGGGTTAAGACACAGCTATGAAGCAATCTGAAGCCACTGCAGCACAAGTTCGATTCCCGGCCAGCCAGGCTGCAACCCATATGGCGCAGCAGACCTCTGCTGGCTCTCCAGGTGCTCCCCTCAACAGTGTACTTCGGTCAATCTGCCTGTTCTGTTCTCCACTCTATCTCTGGTGAATTCTCTCATCGCCCCCCTACCCCCACACCTCTGGCTTGTGCCCCAGCTCTTGTATGCATAAATAAATGTTTTTTTAAAAAAATGGTAATACATCATCTGACTGCAAAGCCCCGGGTAGACAAGTTATAGAAAGGAAAATGACAGTAAAGAAAATGGCAGCTGATAAGCAGCAAGGTAAAGAAAGCAATTTTTCATTTATTCAACAAAAATTTCTCTTAGGCATTCTGCAAGATGTTGAATAAAAGATGGTGGACAAAGCAGACCTCATGATGTTCATGAAGATGCCCTGTACTCCCCCAAAGGAAAAGAGAGAGTTAAATGGAACTTTAGTAAGGCAAGGAAGTGCAAGTATAACAGTTTAGGAGTCTATATAGAAATACATAAGTAGTCTTAGGACATTTTCAATAATGTTAGATATACAGGTTTGGCATACAAAACACTTACAAATAAAAATTTCATTTTCAAAATTTTCACTTATACAAAGATTTTCAAGGGCATATTACTTAGAAAAATTTAATACCTGTACTTATGTACTTCTGCATATATACCCCCTAGAGAGGAATGTTTAGGAGTCACATCACTGTAAAGAAACTACAAATACAAAAATGAAAACCAAAGAGGAATTCCCGTAACGAAAGAAAGCAAAATAGCTTAAGATGGTGGTTGGGAAATTAGATTTGAATCATATAAAATAAATGAGAAAAGACAATTACAAAAGCAGTGTAAAGTGACTCTTTTTCCCAACAAAAATCTTATGCAGGATAAACTACCAATACTTCCTAAGTATATGCTGTAAAAACATTTTTTTGCAATATGCTATGTTCAGACAATTGTATTTGGTGTTAGACAATATCAAAAAACTAACCAGTAAATCATTGTCATTGTACAATATACTAAGAGACATCCATGTTATTAGTCAAGAATACTGAAGGGGTGAAAACAGATATAAAAATGATGTGATATAAAAACCTTTAATTCTAAAATATTTGTATATCCTATCTGTTCATTAACATACTTACTTTCTCACTAGGTAGAAGCTTATTTTTTATGGTAAGTATGGGGTAAAACTGATAGTACATATCATACTCTGATCTATATATACACAACCTTCATCACATATTTCATTCCACTCTTTGTTGATGCAATTATTAGTGTATGTCTACTGAAAGCTCATTTAATACACCAACTGGGATGAACACACCCACAACCCAGTCCCCACTCTAACCTGAGAAGCATTTCTCTCATGCAATTACAGCTTAAAAAAAATTCTCACCTAAGGAAAATGTAACTGTTAGACCAAATAAGGATACACAGGAAGTTTTTTTTTTTTTTGAGACCTTCATTAGAAATAGCATTCTAGAAAGTGGAAAATTACGATTAAAAGAAAAAAGTCCCCATTGCTGTGGGTGTTTTTTTTTCCAACTCAAATTTCTTTACTTATTTTTATTATTTTCTTACATCACATCTTTCTTCATTTTTGTACAATATCTGATTTCTCCCCTCAGGTGTACCATAATTCTCCCACCGCCACAGTTCCTGTGCTCTTAGTCACCATCACCATAGTCCCCTTGTGCTCTTCCCTCCCATTTTGACTCCTTTCCATCTCCTACATCTTGCTGTATGCCTCAGATCTATGGTTTGCCTGCAAGTTTTTTTTTTGCCCTGACCCTCTGTTCGGTTTCCCTATATTCCACCCATAAGTGAAACCATGTGAGGGTTTTCTTTTTCCTTTTGGCTTATTTTGCTTAGCATAATCCCTTCCAGTTCTATACTCAAATTTATTTTTATCCTTGTATGCATTTCCTTAAAATAAATATGTGTCATTCAAGGTGCATTAAATGACTTACATTAAATGGCCCTCATATGGTATTAATCCAATTACTCTGTAATAGTTGAGCTCGACAGCCAAAATCTATGGTACAATACAAATAAATACACTATCCAAACACCAATATAAGCCTACAATCTAGAAACAACAGCAGCTACAAGAGTTCAAAACCATCAGCAGCAAGTAATGCTTCTACCCTTGAAGCAGCTTTGACACTTCCCATCCAGCGTTCAGGTTGGGGAGTGAGAAGAGGGATCCTGAAATGGCAACACAGAAAGAGAGGAGCTTTCATTTCACCAATGAGCAAAATACATCATCAGGAACCAAGTGGTTTCCTTACTCCCTGGACTACTCCCTGGACAACAACTGTCCAGCCATCAGAAGCACAAGTCATGACTCGATAAAACTTAGTAAGTAAAGAAGAGACAAGCCTTTTGGGCACAACATAAAACCAACTCTGAACTGCCTCCATTAATAAAAATTTAATAATCCAAAATGCATTTGCATTTGACTTATTTTTTTAATGAAAAATTAAATTTCAATTTTTTGGCTACATTATCAGCTAAGAATGAATAAGATTAAAACAAATTCTGTCAATGAGAACGGTAAAACTAGCCTGGGAATAAAAGTTTGATATACCTAAAGAGGGAAATAATTTAAAATATTTTAATTATGCAAGCTTAGACATAAAGCTTTTTCTTAAACATCTTTCTAAAATAACTGGCAAAATTTTAAACAACTTAATATGGCTAGAGGATGCTGAATTAAAATATTTTTTGTTCAGATTAGACTGTTTGAAGAACCCTAGGTTTCATTCAAGACTATAATACACATATCAAATCATTATGCTGTGTATCTTGAAACTAATGGGTCAAATTATACCTCAATAAAAATATATGAATGACAAAAATATAAATATACTACCTAACTTCTTTTTTAAAAAAAGGGCAAAACATAACTGGTAAGACACTTTTTTAATGATTAATAAATATCTAAACAACTGCCAACAACATGTTGTTAAATGCTTATTGTGGTATAAAGATAAAAATATCTGTGTCCAAGTTATTAGGGAGAAAAAAATTTAAATAAAAGACCACTGCTTCCAATTAATTCATTATTAGTCCCTTTACGTTCACAGCTATTACAACCAATTATTTTTAAATGATTAATTTTTGAAAGCAGAAGGAACATGTGTGCGTCTGTGTATAAAAATGATTTCTTGGGGCCTCCCTGGTGGCGCAAAGGATTAAGCACCGCGCTATGAAACAATCCACAGCCTTGGTAGCATGAGTTCAAGTCCCTGCCGGCTAGGGAGAAACCCATATGGAGAAGCAGACCTCTTCTGTCTCTCCCGCTGCTCTCCTCAGCAGTGTGTTTCAGTCAGTCTGTCTGTTCTGTTCCCCACTCTGTCTCTGGTGCATCCTCTCACCCTTCTGCATCTCTGGCCTATAACCCAGCTCTTGTATGAATAAATAAATCTTAAAAAAAAAAACAAAAAAACCAACTATTTCTTCTCATATAGAAATAAGGTTACTAAATAAAGACCTAAAAACAAAGTTGGTGCTAATAAGGTGACAACACTGCAAATACGAGATTATAAGGTATGCCGATACAGAATTACTTACTTGTTTAATAATTAATCAAATTTTAACATAATTTTACAAAACAAGTATCAGATTTAAATTAAAGGATAAAAGGATTTTTAATCCTTTAAAGGATTTTTTCTTAGCTGAAAAAAGGAATGATTAGAGTAAATGAATATTAAAGGCCCTCTCACATTCAAAAATATCCAATTCTTTAATGCCATGCTTTCAAAGTCACATTTTCTTAACCACAAAATCTAATTTCTTTTGATTTCCATGATAGGACCTCTTGGTTCATCAGGAAACTAAGTTACTTTATTTAAAGGAACGGACAAATTAAGAATAGAATCATTTCTTTCCATAGCATGTCTCTAACATTTAAATTATCGGCTTGACTAACATGTCTGAATTGACTTTGAAAAATTACAAAAAAAGTTAAGTAAAAAAACTATTCACAAATATAACCATACTTAATTTCTACATACCTGGCTTCATAACTACAAGATGCAATTTCAGCCTTTGATAAAACAGAATCAATTCCATTTGTTTGAGCAGAATCTTGATTCTCCCACATTGATGAATCTGATATATCTGCTTTAAAAATAATAAAATTCAATGATAGTTTGTTAAAAACTGATTTTTCCTGAACTTTTAGTCAAGAAATTTATTTTCATACATAAATGTTATAATAAATTCCAGGTAGTTATCTCCACTGGTATTTATCTCTTCATTGAATAAAATGGACTATAACTCTAAAATGGTTTGCGCTTCAATTATATTCGTCATCAACAGTCAGATAGTTAGAATAAATTGATGAATGTTCTATTTGAATAAACTTTTAAAAAAAAACTCCAAAAGGTAACGGGAAATAGGTAATGCAAGATATGAATTTCTCTGAATGTTCTTTGCTGTTTCCTAAGAGAACTACCTGCAAAACTTAAAGTTGCTCAACAAGCATCAAATTCCTGAAGTCATTCAATGAATAATTTAGATCACATACCATAAAATGGTTTCATCCTAAATTTAAGATTTTTCTTGTATGCAAAAATAAATAAATCTTTAAAAAAAAGATTTTTTTCTTTTTGACATAGACAACAGTGGAAAAGGTTCATAAATTATCCCCCTTTTCAGGAAATTCTACTTTTGGCTTAACAATACAAGCTCAATTAGAAACATTCAAATGTGATCCGAATGTCAACAGCTTTACAGACTACATTTCTAGCCTAAATAGTTCAGCTCACCAATATCTCTTAATATCCAAGTCAAATTTATAGTTTTACACAAGAATATCAAAGCAGAGTCTGAATACCTACTGACTGCATGCCACTTAACTTCCTTAGCCACCTTTATTTCACTAGTAATTGAGATATAGATTAAAACAACTTCAGTTATAGATCTCTTGGGATGCTACTACTGAGTTCCAAGAACACATTCTAAAAAACACAATCACAGCCATAGTTTTACCTCATTAACAAAAGTATAATCAGTTAGTAAACAAGACCAAAATCGACCACTACAGCACACTGCAACAATCTATAACAAACCCAGTATTTATCTTGTTTATTTCATAGACATAAAGTTCCATGAAAAATCAGTCTAGTTAAAAAAACACCGCCAGAAAAACATTGCAAAGTGTCTGACTTTGTGAACTACAGCAACTCGTCTTGGTTTGAGTCCAGTAATCATCAGCTTTTATCCAACTATGTAACCCATAAGCATTTTTGTATTCTAGCACTCATATACACAAATCATAAATGAAAATCAAAATCAGTATTCGCATTTTAATAGGGTCAAATCCCACTAGCATCACAAATAAAAATAGCAAGAGTATACAATGAGCTATGATTTCTGATATGTCATGATTAACATAGGACTAACTGTGACAAATTAAAGACAGAATGCAGGGCAGAATACCCAGTCTTTCCGATGGGTTTTAGAAGTCTAAGTATTAGTTTTAGTTGTTCATTATTCTAATCTGAAAAATCAAAGAACTTTAAAATTGTCAGTATCAGAGTTTAACAGAGGCTGCTACTAAACCAAAAAAGGAAGAAGTGAAGCTTGAACAGTCACAATCAGGTGCCTTTCAAAGGCATAACCATGAGTTATGCCTTAAAAGTTGGGGAGTTAGGTGATATATTTGAAGGGCTAGTTAAATAAACTAAGGTACTTGTCTTGAAAATTACAGAAAAATCATGCTTGAGGTGAGAACAGTGTCTGTAGTCCCTGTGCTGATGTCCCCTGCCTGAGGGGCAGCACCTCGTGTTTCTCTTCACTGGGCTGGCTGACCTTTTCCACAGTGCAGCAGAGTGCGTGATCCCTCCACGAGCGCAGTGAGTTGCTTCATGGGAGATTCAGGGAAATGCAGGGACACACTGTCCTCACTGGAGGGCAAAGTAGAGAACTGCTCATCAAAACTTGACAAACTAGACGGGCACATGGAGAATGTGGAGGAACGGTTGGAGAAATCAGAGGCCAGGACCCAAGTCTGTGAAAAAGAAATCGCTGAGAATAAATCTATGACTAACACGATTTGTAAAACTGTTGTTCTTCAGAATGAAATTTGGAGTTGTTGAAGGGATAGAAAACATGTGCATGTTGGAATCCAGGAAGGGATAAAAGGTCCCATCCTTGAAATCATGAGTATAAATGGATTCCAAATAATAGGATCATCAATGAAAAGTGTCACGACTGGGTACTGCCCCATAAGCAGTTTCCAAAGAAAGTCAGGAATGGAGATCCCCTCGTTATGCTGGTCTGATTGAACCAAGAATTTCTGAATATGACAAGCAAGAAACTAAAGTTTCTATAAAAGGCTAAAGATGCTATTTGTTCTAATACTTTGCTTTGATTACAAGCCAAAACATTAAAGTGAATTTTCTTAAAAGAATCTTTGGCTCCTGCCAAATTCCTAAATTAATCCTCAATATTTTCAAATGTGGTGTAGTATCTGAGGGCCCAGAGAAAGAAAGATCAGGAAGTAACAAGGAAAGAGGAACAAAGACATTGAAAAAGTTCAAAGTATAAGCTCAGTTGCAGCTGAACTTTATAATAAGGAACAATCTATTTGCTTTATATGTCGCAAATATTTTAGTAAGCTCTTAACGGGTCAAAGGCTTAAGATATGAAAGTGAATGACATCGAGTTAAAGAGAAAGCATAAAAGTATCATATTCACCTTCTCTAGTGAAAGGAAAAATTATTTGACAGCTGTCAATGGCAAATAAAATTTCAGTATTTCCCCTAATATCTACCTTCTAGTTTACCACCCACATTTAGAAGCAGAGGATATGTAAATTATAAAAGGTTAACACTGTTAATCCAGTGGCAAAACTGATGAAGACAATTAAGTAGCCAATGCCAATATTCTATTAAACTGTTTACGGTCAGATCATCAGTGATGGAGGAAAGATGAAAGAGAAGTAGTTCTCTGCTGCGCCTATGGAATGTGTGCTTGCCAAGGACTGCTGAAAAGAGGACATGCGCAGTAATCAAGATTCCACCCTGGAAAAAACTGAGCACTGAGTGACAGTCTACTCAACAGTGTGAACATGGCACTTTGTCCTATTTCAGCATTCATTCAATAAGTTTTTACTGAGTGCTCAATATGTGACAAGTATTATGCATTTCCTTAAGCTAGTTGTTTTCTAGAACTTACAATTTCATCTTTTAAATGATACCAAATAGAAAATAAAAAGAAAAACCAATCTACCGCAAAACCATACTACCAATACTTAAGAAACCACCCATATTGTCAAATACCACAGTACAATTGAATCTCAACAAGCTTGATATTAGCTACCCCAAGATCTAATCATGACACACAAAATGCTAGAATCTCAAAACCTGTTAAAAGATTTAAAGACCAAGAAAAGCTTTAGGGAATCTAGAAAATATGGGTACACATGAAGTATAAAGATACATCTACAATTATTTACTTTTGTACTTATACAATGTTAAACACATGATCACAACCAACAAATGACTAATCCCCAAAAAGTTCTGGGATGGCACTGGCTGTGTGTTTGACTTAGTTTCGTTATTTCTAACATAGATTTTATAAGTGAAACCTAGGGTCCTGAAATAACTGGGCTGAAATTAGACAGCATGCCTTCAATTCTACTGTCTTTCAAACAACTTTTTGATGAATACTTCTCTGAAAAAGCTAATTTAAACATTTTTTTGGCTTTGCAGACATTCATGAGGAAACTAATCAGTGTCAATAAGTTAAATTTCTGAGCAAATATTTCTCAGGGAACTTAGGGGGGAGAAGATATATGAAAATCTTAATATTATCATGTTTAGTATAATTTATGATTTTTTGTTTACTAGACAAAATTTTAAAGCCAGAGTGGCAGGAAGAGTTTCTTATATAAAACAGTTGGGTAAGTGGAATAACTGATCTTATCTCATTTCACTAAACTGAAGTTCTGTTTATTTCACTGTCTCATAGAAAATCTTGAGAGACGCACGCAATCTTTGGTGATCAGTGACTGAACTAGTAATTAACTCTGAAATTAAAGGTTTCCACAAAATGATATCCATAAATTTCATCCCCAATCAAAAGTTATACAAAGCAAACTAACCATCTTTTAAAACGTTCTAACCTTTCTGTCCCATCATTGAATTCAACAAAGTATAACAATAAACCAGTCACTTGTATTACATTTAGATTTTAAAATGTCACTGACACCCTTAAAAACCGTATTTGAACTTTCATTTCTGTAACAACAGTACCAACAGCAAAATTCAGAAGTCTTCAGCAGGACCACTATTATTTCAGAGAGCTCATTTGTACCTGCTTTGCCTTTCAGGATTTTATTCTGGTAATACTGCCACTCCAACTGGGGATTAGTGCCAGGACGTAAAGGTGCCCTTCCTGTGCCTCTGTTACTCGTAACAGCCACAGGTTTTCCTGTGGGGGGGAAAAAAAAAAGCTTAAAATTTAAGTATAGTAAAGTTAACAACTGACATTACTATGTCAAAGTTTTTGAGTTATTTTAATATGTTTTTTCTTTAGCTTTAGGCTAAAGGAACTAAAATCTTTAAAGATTATCAATCACCATGCAAAGGTCATGTAGTTTCCCAGCACGCCCGCTAAGGTAAACTATTTATGGCAACTGTGATACATTTATTTAACTTAAAACCAACACTATCACTTAGCTTTCCATGTTTTGTTTTTTTTTTTTTAACATTACAAAATAGGTAGTCTGTATTCTAGAGAAAAAACTTAAGTCTAGACTTTCATATTTCTGATATCAGAAAAGTAGGCTAACATCTGAAGTAATTTTTCTCAATTTTTAACAAGAACCATATATGCAGAGGAATCAATCTGGCTTACTATATAATAAATGAATATACAGTCATTCAGTTTTTGGTTCAGTTATAAGACTTTTCATGTATTTGTTAAGTTACAAGATAATTTTTACTTCCTAAAAGCAGTAACATGAATAATTTATTTCTATTTTATGGAATACACTGGTTGTGAGTACAAAATTTAAACAATGCAGCATAACTCATGGGCTAAAGTCAATTCTTTAGTATTCCAACAATCCTTTCAGAGCTGAAGCGTCAACTACTCATAACAAAAATTAATCCTGGGTAGTAACCAGCAGCTTTCTGGACTTCCCTTAAAGAAGAACTGACTCTCAGAAGTAAATGCTAATAGTTATTTCTTCCAGACACAGAGAGATCTACTAAAATATCCAGAAAAAAGTTTCTACAAGTATTGAGTGGCTCACAAACACCTCAAATTCCATTAAGACAGAAGACTTTACATATTTTGGCAATATTCAATAACACAAAATTACTTTACAGTCAGGAATTTGGATATGATCACTAGCATCAAGGTAGTTAATCATTTAATCAAGAGAAAGGCAATAGTGACTCAAGTCACGAAGACTCATGCTACAGCTATAAAATCTTCATTTATTAACAAATCAACAGCAAATTTAGGATATGTCTAATGCAGCCTGCCTATGTTAGTCTTATAGAGAAATCCTTCAGCTGAAGATAGCGTTCTTCCCTAAATAGGCTTGATATCTTTAGAGAGAATTAAACCTTCTCTAAATTTCCTGTATCTTTCTTAATAATGGTGTCTGGAAAATTTGGAGGAAAAAATCAATCTTGCCAGGAAAATCACAACAAGTATTTCTTAAAGAAGATCTTGTGATCCCTTAGAATATATATAACAATATGCTGATTTTCTAAAAAATATAAACAAATATACAGACCTTTGAGATCTGGTCTATTTCGTATACCCACTGACACAAAGAAGCAATCCATATCAACATGCATTATACAGCTCTGATGTCTGGGTGAACTCAATACTGACATATTTCCTGGAAGGAAAAAAAGAACATTCAAACCCCAAACTAACTTTTAATATTAAAAAGTCAGGTCTAGCTAGTCTTAGAAATTATATTTTTAAATTCTTACAAGTAGAAAAATGTCTTTAAAATACAGAATCTACTACAGGTTATCTCTACCACCTCCTCAAGAGAAGTCAATTTCAGTTACTTTGGCTCTAAAAGTAATTCGGAAATATAAATTTAGTTTCTAAACATGATTTTAAGTAAATTGTAAAGATACCATGTTTTCCTAGTCTATTCTTTATTATATCTCAAAATTTTGTCTAAATACTTATCAAAATTATTTGTATACTCACTATTCTATAAAATATGTGTTATCATGTAATGTTTTCATGGGACTAAGTAACTACAGATGATTGCTATTTCATGTAGTCTACAAATATTCCTTGATTAAAAACTATTTTATTGAGTACTTGACAGGTGTCAGACAGTTTTAAGAGGTTTACATATATTAATTTATTTAAATTCTCAAAACATCACTATGAAGTCAGTAATCTTATTATCTCCATTTTTCTTTGCTTGACAAATTAATAATTTGCTTGAGTCATACAGCCAGTAAGATGCTGAATTCAATCCCAGGCAATCTGATTTCAGAGCTATCACACCACCACAGGTTGTTTTGAATACATACTGAAAAAAATAATTTATAAAACAAGCTATACACAAATGACACCTTTCTCCTTATGTTATTAAATACTACTAAACATCAGCTCTGAAGCATATATGCCATTTTATAGCGATAAAAGCAAGTGTACTCTCCTAAGGAATTTGGCTTCTAATCACTCCTAGTTATAGAAATTATGATTATTTTAACTCGAATCCACCTACAACCAAAGAGTTCCTCTATATCCATCTTACCCTTAGCCTTATTTTCTGATCCTCCAAGATATATATAAGAGCCTTATGCTTATAAAATGTTCTGATCTCATAAAGGAGTTTTTCTGTGATAGATTTAAACATACTAGCACTGAGGGTTAGGTTCCATAAAGGGTTTCCAAAAACATACAATTACTTCCCAAAAGGTTAGGACCATTCCATTGACCAAACTGTGAATGGGTAAGCATTCACCTGGTTCTCACTAAGTGAGATCTGGTCTATATCATATACCCACTGATATAAAGAAGCAATCCACACTAACATGCTTTATACAGCTGTGATGCCTTTGTGCATGTTATTTCCTTAAATTCACAGCTTCATGAAATGAATATTGTGGGAAACCTGTTACTCTGCGGAGAGGAAACAAACTCAGAGGTGAACTAACTTGCTCATGGTCCTGTGCCATAAAAAGTGGGAGAGGTGGGGCTGGGATTAGGCTGTTCTCTAATTGCAAAGCCATGCACTTACTTGCTAGCCTCTGTAGTACCTCAAGAAAAAATTTATAAATCTTTCTAACCATACTTTACTGTGTAAAGTATTATATACACATAAACCACCCAAAAAATCCTTAAACATTCAAGTAGTGGAGAATGCATATACCAAATGTCTACTTAAATTGTTCATACCATATGAAAATTATTCTGTTCCCATTCATGGAATTCACAGTAATTCTTTGAAATTTTCAAAATTAATGACTTTTAGGGCCAAGGCATGATATAAGGTTAATCTCATAACTATGACATTATTCTGCAGTATTTCGTAAGTAACAAAAAGCATTTAGAAGAATACATCGCACACAGCAAATTATAATCCACTCCCCACTCCCCCCCCAAAACAACAACCCACCTGGAGAGACTCACTTTCTAGGACAAAACCAAGAGTTTCTCTGTGTCTCAGTTTCCAAAGTTATGAATTAAAGGGAGATCCCTCCCCCTAAAAAAACCTCACATAAATTGTAAAAAGCAACTAAAGCCTCAAACCAGATACTATCTTATAATGACTTCTTTGATATTGTTTTTGATGACAAGTATTAGAGAACAAAGTACAATTACCCAATCTACTTATATATGAAATACTTAATATCTCACTATAAGTTTACCAATGTAATTCCGTAATTGTGTCAAAGTTATTTATTTAAAAATCATGATGCAAGCTTCTGGAAATTAACATTTACTCTTACCAAACCAATCCATTCTTACAGGAATTTAAGCACTGAATATAATATACATTATATTTTACACAGTTCAAAAACTTTAACAACTGATAAGGTCTACATGAGGAATGAATGATCAGAATCCCAACTTTGTTACTATTTAAATTACCTGAAAATTTTACTTAGTCACAAATCTAACCTTAAGAATAGTTTAATATATTTTCTATAATTAAACTTATATAACCTGATTTCCCTAAAGACTTATGAGAGCACAGTATTGATCAGACTAGCAATGATAGCTTAAGAAAAAAATGATCAAGTATGACTATTTAAGAAAACAATTTTAGTATCTACCTGTGTCAGTTACAACAAGTGCAGACCTGCCTGTTTTCATTTTTTTTAACTTTTCCCTTCCTGGAAAGATACCACTACTTTGTCTTTGCAGGGTATTGACAAACTCAGTCAATTCACACTTCCACATTGATATGTGATGCAGTCTTGAGTGAGAATAGAAGTCTGATATAAAACTGCAGTCTGAAGGTTTGGATGGCACTGAAGATGCTGCCTTGCTACCAGCAGGTACTGAAGAAGTGCTTTTTGTGCTTGAAGGCCCCTGAACCGTGGAGTGGTGAGCACCATTTATTTTAGTGTTACTGTGCAAAGATGATAACGAGAAGGAGTTAGTTCTGTGTGGATTCCGCAAAGCATCTGTGTTTCTGGGGCTTTGCTGCAACTGTTGCACAATGCAGTCTCTGAAGTCAGTGGTGCTCTTCTCAGCTTTCTCCTCCTCCTGAGTAGGGTCTGGAGAAAGCCTACTGGCAACACTGTTGGCCATGGACACTAAGCAATCCTGTGTCTTTAAGGCACCATTAGAGCTATGAGTGTGTCCATTAAAAATGGCAGTGCTGTCTCTGTGATGGGGAATTCCATTTTGTTTCCTTTTGGGAAAAATCTGCTCCAGTTCCACCAAGCTAAAATCATCACTTCCATCTTCTTCATTCCAACTGTTCATTCCATTCACTTTGACTTCATTTTCTGTCTCAATCTTCTTAATTACGTGATTTCTAAAGCAGTAAAAAAAATTTTATGTAAATTACTAGTGGCTGACTTTACAGGTTAAAACATTTTCATTTAAATATTTTCTTAGCAAAGCGAAAATCAAAATCAACAAAAAACTATGAACCAGAGACTTTTTGGGGGGTGAGGGGCGGGAGGGGAGGGATTGGGGTCAGAATGGGGGGGGGGTTGCAATTGTATGGGGAATATAAAAATAAAATTTATTATTTAAAAAAATATATTTTCTTAGCAATATACACTTTGGTATGTCACCCCAAAAACTGAAAAATTAAGTCATAAATTTATATTCTCTCATTCAACAAAAGGTGTATTTCTTTGCTAAACCAAAGTAGTAAAGTAACTAGTAAAACAGCCTTTAAAGTTTCTTTTTTCTTACCTTCAGACACCCTTAAAGAAGAAATATAATGGAGTCTTTTCTAGGTTGAAGAAAAACCCAAACTATTCTCAGTTACTTTTCTCATTAAAAATTATTCTGAATCTTTTAAGTTTTATATTGTGTACAACACAGTGCCTGGCATTTACTATCAATAAGTATCTGCTGAATTAATATACTATGAATTTCTCCCACAAAAATAGGTAGAAATTTTTATTTGGATTCTCATCCCTATCACCCTCACTTTAGTTTTATGTAAGACACTATTTCCGCACATGAAAAGCAACATTGCTATAATCCTGAGGCCAGTTAGTATCAGTCAGGAAAAGAACAAACTATATTCATCAATCCGTTATTGCAGCCAGCTGCTGCACATACATATAAAAAAGAACCAGATCAATATCTATGGGTAATTCAGTAAATTTACACCTAAAAAATGAGGACACTTGTCTTATTGACAAGAAAAATAGCATTTTATTTCTAAGAAAGGCATATTTAAATACCAATGTGGTCCAAGACAATATGGACCAAGTTTCCTAACTGCAAAATTATAAATGTAGAACTATGGCAAATGTTAGGCTAAATTTAAATCCTACCTCCTCTAGATGTTTGCTTGGTAATGTTCTGTAATAAAGACAACATTTGCACTCATGAGAATCTAAGTAACAAAAACAAAAACCTCAGTTGTGGAGCTAATAATTCATTCTACTTAAAAACATCAATCCCATTATCATTCGGGTCCTAGATGAGGGTGCCATCTATAGCACCAAGGCATAAGTGAGATTACCAAGGTATATTACTAAATTTTAACTCAAGTCCCCATCCTAATACCAACTTGGTATAATGATAATGACAGTCTGACTACTTAGAAAAGTAACACATGACTGAGATGTAAAACATTACCACCCATTTTTTTGGTTGGCTCTGGCTTTGCCTGACCATCTCATAGAATATGACAGTCAACTCTGAGTAGGTCCAATCCTCATAGATGATTACGCCAATGGAAGTGGAAAAGACTAACTAGAAATGATTAAAAGAGTAAAGAAAGAAAATCTAATTCGTTAGATGTCAGAGAAAGCCTGGTCTTTAAGATAAAGAGAAAACAAGAGAAGAAGTTATTTCAAAAAAAAATTTTAGTATGTATTGAACATACCAAAAAATAAAGATCACAGAAAGTAATAAAAATGAAGTCAAAGCCTTACATCTAGTTTTCTAGTGTCAATAATACTAAGATTCGTTACATGTATACTAGGAACATAAGCACATATTTGTAAGAAAATACATTCTAATATACATTCTTTCTGTACTATAGTTTTTCAGCCTAGACAGAAATATTTACAAAGTAGTTGCACTGGAAATCATGACTGGTAAAAAACTTTTATCAGGCAACAGAAAAAAATATATTAAGAAGTAAAATCTAACAGGTAAATTTTTCCTGAAGCTGACACAAAGAATGCTAAAAAAAAAAAAAAAAGGCATCTACTTTCTATTTTTATTAGTGTGGGTAAGAAAAAAATATGAAGTTATGCATTTGAAAAGGTTTTCTGATATTTGTTGTACACCTTGATAGTACTAAAAAATTAAGTTTTAGGTAACATGAAAAACATCTGAATAGGTAAATACAAGTTAAAGAACAAACGACAACAAAAACTATAAAAGGTGATGATATGGGATCCTCCCAGATTAATTAGGTTCTTGGCCTTTTGGAAAAATATACCCAACTCCCAAAGCAAGCAATTTAATAAATGAGAAGGCTAATGATAATGAACCACCTGATATACAAGTTAAGGCAACACACCAATTAATTGTGAAACCAATTTACCCAGGATTATTGCAATTAAAGCTTACATCAGCATATTTTAAAATATCAATCATATGGAATAAAAGTCTAGATTCACCTAATAAACATGCTTGAGGGCCACCAACTAAATTTTCATTGGTATAAAATATTTACATATGCAGAACTATAATGAATCTGTTTTTGAGATACTTGTGTAAAATAATTACTTTTAAGAAAATTCATAGAAAATTTTACTTTTAATAATGTATACGATCCATTAATTTAACATACAACTTTAATCTGATTAGAAAAGCCTCCTTGTTTACAACTTGTATTTGAAACTTTCATAATAAAAAAAAATTAACGACATCCACATGCAAATTTCAACATATTTAATATAGCTGAATGGCCAGGTCTCCTATTTTTTTCTATCTCCTGCAGTGTAGAGGCCATGGCTAATGCTAAAAAAATCAATTTTGTGGTACACCCAAATATAGACAAACTTACACCCTGTTGTTGAGCTGTTTGGCTATATTGCTTGGACCTGGTTCAGGATCCTCAGGTTTGCACACAGGATTAAAGTTGAGACCTTTTTGCACACTGGACGGCTTGCTGTATAGCTGGTATGGAATGTAGGACAGGAGTCGTCCAGCTTTGATGCTGAAACAAATAAATATTACCAATTTAAGAGATCAATACTTGTGAAAATGATCTTCATGAAAAATCAATGTGCTTAATGATAGCAGTATTTTCTCAACAATAAGTCATCTGTTTTTCCAGCTTATTACCTTTACCTCTTTTTTAGTAGTGCTAATACATACAATCCTATTTAAACATGTAAGAATAAGACATTCCACCCATAAAGACTTCTAAAAATTAATGGTCAAAAATCTTAATGGCAAAAAATACTACAGAATAAATAGGAAGAGAAAAAACCACAAGGGCAGTTAGATATTTTAATTATCAAAACTTTATTATTTACCACAATTCCCCCTCAAACAATTCACACAGAATCAAGACTTACTCAAATCCCATCTCAGACAGTTTTTCCAAAATAAGTACAGTGGATGAGGAGTCCCAATTTCTATAGTTCATTAGGTCTATTAAATGTGAAAAATTGCAAAATAGAAAAACAGGACAAAAATAATCTCAACTTGAGTAACAATTTATATTTTTTTGTCCAAAGTGAGAGACAAAGCCACTTGAGGATCTGAATTCTAAGAGAGCAAAAGCCACCTGATATATTTTCTTCCAAGTGTTCACACACAACAAACATTATTAGTAAAAATCAGAGGAACACAAGCAATATGATATGGTACTGGAACATTAACGATTTCCACTTATACTTCAGAGGAAACACTGATTAAGCTGTCTTAAAGCAATTCTTGCTTTTTAATATATGAGTTACAAGCGATTACTATGTTTTCAAAATGCCATTTTTACTTCAAATTTAAGATAGCCAAACAATATACTTATGCTAACATCCAATTTTAAAATAGGTTCTTTACTGAAAAATATTTCAAATACATCTTAAGTTTTCAACCTAAAATATATACTAAGAGAAGTCATTCTTAAATTACTTAGGAAAAAAATAACACACTAAAAAATAATTTTCTTATTGGATGATAAATCCAAGAGTTTGACATTTTCATTTCCTCAAAGGGCACTCCAGAAAACCTTAAAAAAATTTAAAACTACCATGTAAGGAATGACTTTCTTACAATGACTAAGCATTGGCTTAGAAAATTAAAAATATTGAGTCAATAGTTATAAATACAAGAAACATACTAATGATAACCTCTAAAATTTGCACTATGTTAGAGACTATGTTCTTGATGTAATTACATCATTATGTATTTATCATTTCCATGGAATACTTGAATTATAACCAGATATTGAAACTATTTGTGACAATGTATTTCAATTTTCATGTATCTTTCATAGTTTTCACACATGAGATTTATTTTCAGGCTAAGTTTTATCAAAGTTACAAATTACATTCAAATATCAGAATCAAAATTTTAAAGCTAGACAGTTTATTGATTTAGTTTAGTCTTATCAAACTACCTTTTCTTCTTTTAATGGTTTCGGTATGCATCTCTGTCCTCTCATAGAATAGATTATCTATGTTTCCTGCTCCCCACCCAAAAGCAGAGGATCTTAATACCTAAAGTAGAATCCTAATTTTAGCCTTCTACCACTTTTTTCATAGATTAACTAAGAATAAGTAGAGTGAAACTGTGCCCGGTGTACCAGCTGCACAACCTAAATAAGACCAATGTGTAATGAAGAGAGGAAATGCCCTATTATCAAGCTTGCTTCTCTTTCCCATGACAGTATGCTGGAGTGATGCAGACTTTAAAAGGGCTCTCTAAAAAAAAAAAAAAAAAAAAAAAAAAAAAAAAAAAAAGGGGGCTCTCTATGGTCAACAATGTTCAAACATAAGGGTGTGTCCAATTCCTAATAAGAGTCATGTGTATCGCCAGCAGAATATTTAGGTTTATATAACTAAGTCCATGGAGATTGACATAAAATAAGAAAGCCAATTTAAAATACTGCAGTCTCAAGTCAGACATCCTGAGAGATACCTAGAGTAAAAGGAATTGAAGCCCAAAGCACTAAACTAATGTTAGACTAGAAATTCTTTTAATTTCAAGCACAACACTATCAATTTACCTACCTACAGGTAAAGGAACAGAAACATTATCTGAAAGTATGTGTGTGTGTGTGTATATGTGTGTGTATATATATATATATACACACACATATACGCACACACATTTTAATCTTTTAAAAAAACCCTCATGGATTAATTTCTATTATTTTCTATAATTTCACTGCTATCCTAAGCACGAAGGAATTGAATCTATTTTTCTACTATTTTTATTTTTTAAAAAGCCAAGTATAAAAATCTGAATTTCAAAATCCAAAGGAGCTTCACTTTACTAAAAGATATTACTATATGGTTTCTTTATATACTGAGCTTTTCAGGTACACTAAAAATGCATTCTGACATATGTGAAAGAGTTTATAATTATACAACTAATAAGCCACATTCACTATTTTAGGGAGTCTTAATTCTTCCTTTATCCTACAGTAAAGTTATCTCTAAAACAAAACTTTGTATATTACAGTTCTCTAAGTCATTTTCTATTTCTGTCAAATGATAATGAATTTACACTGAGTTATATAACCAGATAATGGGAAATTTTACAGAAATAAAGTAACAGCAAAAATCACTACATTAATTTCTGTTCCAATCTTTTAATTTTTTAAATTTTATTCCAATTATAGCTTTTAGTAATAACATTCTTTATATGAAACAATTCTGCACACAAATACTTTTATGGCCCCAGTCATTTTCTATTAGAAAAACAGCATCTTCAGCATCTAACACTATTATACTTATCTGCCCATTCCATTCTTCTTCCTTAGTCAAAAGTGAATTTAAGGAAAGAAAAGTTCTAAGTGCTAAGGAAAAAGTGAGCATTTTTTGAATTTTATTCCACCCTTACACATTCAAAATTAAAAAACCCTTTGCCCCACATGCACTGTCTAAACCTTACAACCCCTCAGCAAGACACCATGAGCTCAGAAAACCAAAGAAATAGGTATACAAAACATGTATACTACTTCTTGTCCTTTTCCCCATGAGGTTCAGATTAACTGCAGATACTGAGTTGAACTTTTCATTCTTTGTCTCCTAAAGATCAAGGATATGTTTTCTAATAAAATTCAAATCATTAGTGAAATGTGTGTTGGTTAGACAAGTAAAAATAATTTCTAAAGAATTCTGTAGTGTGACAGAAAAATGCAAATGACTCCAAGATTAATTTTAAAAAAGCCAAGTCCACACCTGAAACTAGTCATGCACATTTTGTATTAAGAATAAATTGAGGGGAAACACAAGAACACTGGGGAAATAAAAAAAATGACATAAAATTGCAATCAACTTGTGTTTAAATGAATTGAACAAGCAATCTAATATTTACACTGAATGTAATTAGACATGTAAAATTTTAGCCCACATGAAGTATGAGATCTTCAGAGTGTCATATGTGTATGACAAATATTCTAGCATATTATGGTTTGGGGGGTTAAAAAGAAAAGACATATGGGACTCAAACACTCCTACTAAATCACACTGAGGTGACATAAATTGGAACACTGCCATTCAACTCACTGCACACCTATGTGAGAATCTAACCATAGGAGGTAGGTTCCCATGCTACAAAAAACTCAACACAAAAATGAACAAAAACAAAATTGAGCTGTAATAACTTAGGAGAATGTGTTAAACAGCTCCACTGTCCTTCTCCTCGGTCTTGAAGAGTCAATTGGGTGAGAGACAATAGTTTCTTATTAACTATTCTACACTTCAAATTTCAATGTAAAACACTCAGAAAAAGGACTATGATAAAATTTTGAAATTTACTGACTTATAATACACACTATATAAGTGTAAGATTTACAAGGCAATGGTTTCACTAAATAATCTCATCTTAAACTAATGCACATAGACTTCTCATTAAAGGACTCCCCTGCCTCATAGAACTCATGGCCACATAATCATGTCTACATTAACTCAGGTTTAATGGCACATACACAGACATCAGGGAATTCTAATCAAAGTAATCACCCCACATACTTGGAGGTGGTAGTTGCTTTTTAAACCGTTCAAACTGAAAACATGAAAACTAATTGTAGGAGAGAGTATCATATATCATCCATTAAATAGCTAATATGTTTTAAATTTTAATTATAATAAAATCTCATTAAAACACTGCTGAGAAGGAGAAGAGATAACAAGATTTGGTTACTGTGTGAAAGAAAAACAGACCTGTTATTTAACCAAAAGGATTCCATGCTATGACGTTGGGCACTTACTTTATATAATAACATCTATGCTCAGACAGATCCATTTTCACATGGGCCAACTCATCTATAACAAGCTTAATGTCCATAAGCAGACTCAAACTGGAGTCAGAATATCTGGATTTTCAATCCTGCAGTTCTTTTTTTTTTTTTTTTAAATAGAGGCATGTTTTATTTATATATTTATTTATTTGTTTGTTTTTTGTTTATACATGCACTGGGTACAGTCAGAAGTGGG
Source organism: Talpa europaea (assembly GCF_964194135.1). Taxonomy (NCBI): domain Eukaryota; kingdom Metazoa; phylum Chordata; class Mammalia; order Eulipotyphla; family Talpidae; genus Talpa; species Talpa europaea. The sequence goes on along the minus strand of NC_140072.1, from coordinate 38,988,274 downwards.
GGAGGGTGAGAGAATTCACCAGAGCCAGAGCGGGGAGCAGAGCAGGCAGAAGGACCGAAGTACACTGCTGAGGGGAGCAGCGGGCGGCAGGAGAGGTCTGTGCGCCATGTGGGACCCTCCTCCGGTGGCCGGGGAGCAGCCGGGGATCGAACCGGCGCCACAGAGGCCGCGGGCAGCTTCACAACCCAGCGCTCAACCACTGCGCCACTGGGGAGGCCCCAATCCTGCAGTTCTTGAGCAGTAAACCTTATTAACTTATCCCTGCCTTCTTGTATACAAAATGAAACAAGTCATATACTCACGATGCCCAAAATTACTTCAGTTTCAAACAGATAAGATTAAGCTTAACTTTCAACTAAAAATAAAATCCATTAAGATCATTTAAGACATACAAATGCCTATATTGTTTTTCCTCTTAGAGAGAGAATTCTCTCTAATGGCATTCACGGTAAGAAAGCAGAGCCGGTGTAACTGAAAAACACCCACTTTCTAAGCAAATCAAGCCCTAGCAAAAGCCCCTTTCACACTTACTTTCCTGCTATTTGTTGATCTGATCTCCCTTCCCATGCCCTCCAAAGTCAAACTAATATCCCTAGGTATAAATTCTAGCACTAGCACAATGATAGCACAGTCTGTAACTAACAACACAAGCTCAACCCTGGAAAGATACCTTTTTTTTAAGATTTATTTATTTATACAAGAACTGGGGTACAGTCAGAGGCACGGGAGGGTGAGAGAATTCACCAGAGACAGTGTGGGGAGTAGAACAGGCAGACAGACCGAGGACACTGCTGAGGGGAGCATTGGGCAAGCAGGAGAGGTCTGCTGCGCCAGCTGGGAATCAAACCCACGCTGCAGAGGCTGCGGACAGCTTCACAGCACAGTGCTCAACCCACTGCGCCACCAGGGAGGCCCGTTACTACCTTCTTACATTGCAAACTTCAGTTTATTTTTAAGGAACACATAGCTAAAAGTCATATTCTTTGAGTCAGGGAAATGCAAATCAAAACCACAATGCATTATCACCTTACACCAGGAAGAATGGCACATATCAAGAAAACTAGCAACAACAAATGTTGGCGAGGATGTGGTGAAAAAGGAACTCGCCTATACTGCTGGTGGGAATGTAAACTGGTCTAACCACTATGGAAAGCTGTATGGAGACTCCTCAGACTACTAAAAATGGAGCTACCATATGACCCAGCTACCATATGATCCACTACTAGGGATATACCCAAAGGACACAAAAACACCAATTCAAAAGAATACCTGTACCCCTATGTTTAGAGCATCACTATTTACAACAGGTAAGACTTGAAAACAACCCAAATGTCCAAAAACAGATGACTGGATCAAGAAGATGTGGTACATATACACAATGGAATACTATTCAACAATCGAAAAAGATAAACGAATGTCATTTGCAGTAACATGGATGGAGCTACAAGGGATTATGCTCAGTGAAGTAAGTCAGAAGGAAAAAGAAAAATATCAAATGGTTTCACTTTATAGGATGAATATAGGAGAACCAAATAAGGCATTTGGGAAAAAATAGTAAAAAAAATAACAAAACAAAAATAAACAGACAACTATAAATCAGAGACATACTCAGGGGAGGGATCAACTGAGGGAGGGAAGCACAAAAGGGACTATAGTGATGATGCACGGGTGAACTGATGGTGGAAATTCTATGGGGACTACACCTGAGAAAAGAAAGCAAACACTATAAAAAAAAAGAGCCTCCCTGGTGGCGCAGCGGTTGAGCGCTGGGTTGCGAAGCTGCCCACAGCCTCTGCAGCACCAGTTCAATCCCCGGCCACCAGGTGAGGGTCCCACATGGCGCGCAGACCTCTCCAGTGGCCCGCTGCTCCCCTCAGCAGTGTGTTTCATCAGTCTGTCTGTTCTGCTACCTGCTCTGGCTCTGGTGAATTCTCTCACTCTCCCGCACTTCTGACTCTACCCAGTGCTTGCATAAATAAATAAATGAATGAATGAATGAATGAATGAATAAATAAATAAATAAATAAATCTTTAAAAACAAAACAAAAAAAATTATACAAAAAAGAAAAAAAAAAGAAAAATGATGTAAAAAATATATATATAATTTTTTTAATCATGTTCTTTGATTCTATATAATGAATGGACAGTATTAGGTCATAAGCATACAGCACAAAGAATTAATGAAATGTCACAGAGATGGACCTTCAATTTAATATCCCAATTAAAGTTAGATGCTTAATCTGTAAGATACATTTGGTTTTCTGCAACCAAGATGCACTTTTAAAAATGTGCCTTTAACCTTTTGGAATTTATTTTCTAATACTTCCCAATATTTATAGAATAAAAACAATAGAACTCCTTACATATTATGCCTCTACAATACACCAGGCATTATACTAGGTAGTTTGCATGAATTATTTCCAGCTGTCCCATAACTATAGCAGGCAGATATTAACTTTCTTTGACAAATGAGGAAACAAAGTTCAAAAGGGCTGCATGCTGTTCCCAAAGTTACGGGGATACAGATTGCTTAATTCAAATGTGAACCTAGATATATCTCCAGAGAGGAAAAGCCTTTCCACTACTGTGAATGCTGCCTCTCACTGTCTCTATGCTGCTCTAGATGGTATACAGAGGAACAGAGTAAAGCTCAATCTGCTGAGTAAATGGAAGATATAGGAAAAAAGCTTGGCAACTGACAAAAAAATAACTTCTCAGTTTATTTATCATTTCATTATACAATCTGATCATTCCTCCATAAAACAACTATAGTCTATACACAAAATCATGATTTTAATATTTGCACTATTTCATTAATCTAGCAGTCACACATATATATTAGATGACTTCAAAATAAAAATCACTTAAGTTATGGCTTATCACCAAGGTTCCAGAGATAGGATTTACCATATATCAATCCCAAAACAACAGCAGAGGAATAATATAAGAACTTAAAAAAAATCCATTAATAATATTGCAAACTGCTCTTCCTCCTTGTCACCAATCCAGTATCCAGGTTCACATTACTCTGATCATCTTTTTTCCCCTTAGCATGTATTAACTTTTAGAACAGGATATAATTTTCTCATATATTAGCATATTGTTTATTATCTGCTTCCTCCAGTAGAACATAAGCCCCAAGAGATCCAAAGAAGTGGTCTTTGTCTTGTTCATCGACATATTCAAGTACACAGAACAATGCTTAAGCCTAAATAGACGCACAAGTACATGTTAAATGAGTAACATGACTGGAGGCACTGCAGAGGTTGCAAAAATACTAAAATGCCGATTTAATAGGATACCACATCCTAGGGTAAATGTATTATCAATGTGAGGTTAAAGGGTAAAGCAGCATTGTTCAAAATGCTAATTACTTTTCACCCTTAAGAGGGAATGTTAGATAATTATTGTGTAATTATGATACAAATAAAAAGTACTCCATTCTTAAAACTTACCAATTTAATTAAACTTACCTTTCTACAATCCATTCTGGTCTAATAACTTTTTCTCCCTTTAATTCTTTAATTTTGGCATTAGGAAGATTTGTAGCAATAATGTGTGTTGTTTTGGATCTGGAATAATACACATGGTACTGGCCCCCATGCAACATCATTAGCTTCCTTAATTCCTCGGCAGAAGGATCTGAAAAAATATTAAAATGTATTAATAGTCTTACACATAAGAAAGGAGAGCCCTAACTAAATAACCCCTTCAATGGCAAATTTAAATAACAGATAACTGGTTCACTTAATTCCTGACTGCACTAACAATAAACAAAAAGTGAAAAATGGGACTAATACTACAATTCAAGTACTCAATTCAGTCAAGCCATAAATTAGAGGCCATATAATATATGCACAGACTCCAAATACAGACAGACTAGGTTCAAATCCTATTTCTAACCCTTGCAAACTGTGTGGACCTCAGGCAAGCTACTTAACTTTTGAGGGTCTCAGTTTTCTCAGATGTAAACTGGGGATAGTAATAGTGCCTCAGAAGGCAATTGTGGGATTAAAAGAGCTAAAAATTATAAAAAGCTATGAAAAGTGCTTTGCACAGAGTTAAGAACTGTGTCAGCTATTGCCAATATTATTACCATATCTTATATCCCAAAGCAGGAAAAGGGAGAAATTCCAGGGCTGAGAAGTATTTCTATCTCTGTATCCTCAATTTTTTCCTATCCAAAATCACTCCTACAAATCATTCTGTTACCCATCCTTCAGTATCTTTTTCCTCAAGAATGTCCTTGATATACTCCAAGGAATAAGAAGGAAAGTGAAAAATCAAACAAAACAAAAACACATTCAGGGAAATTCAATCCTCCAAATCTTTACAAATGATGTTACACTCCAGATAAAGTCACACTACAGAGTTTTGATATCTAATGACCATTTCATTTCCCATATTGCTATAAATAAACCTAAAGTTAGGCCGACTGGAACCATCCCAAATAGTTAATAAAACTAACATCTCTCAATCCCCATTACACACACTCATTGTACCTATTTTTAAATATATTTCAGTATAAAGAAAGACAATTACCAACAAAACTACACATCACCACTGACATTTTGGCAATCTTTTAAATGAAAGTGTCTCTGAGGCTCAGTAGCTCGTGAGGGTGACTTCAACAAACCAGAAAATAAAACATGCATCTTGGTTCTAACAAATATATTTTTTAAAGGACATGTGTCATTGAATTGCTTCCTTAAAGTTCTAATACATTTTTAAGCAAGCAAATTATTAATACATTTAATAGTTTCTAACAAGTAGTACCAATGTCAAGTAGATCAGAGAAAAACAAATCAAAGATGGAAGAGAATGAGGTAACTTTCCACAGTTACACAGCTAGTAGTATTTAATTCAGATCTAGATTTGTGTCTCCAAAAACACATTCGTAAATCAGCCTTACCATGCTATAACTCTAAATTGAAAAGTCTGGTTTTCAGTTGTTGATTAATACTGAAAAGTGGTATCTTGGGCAACTGACTCATCTCACTTACCTCAGTTTCCATCATTTACAAAATGAGGGGCTAACTTACAAAACTTATAAAACTATTGTACAGTTCCATGCACTAAAACCATTATCTCTAGCAAAAAAACTTAAGAATATTTCACAAGATTGTGAGGGAAAGCAAAGCAGGTGAGATCACACCCAATTTTACAGATAAAGGAAATAAAGCAGAAAAACACAAATGAGGAAAAAGATGCACACACACACATTACTAAGACACTAGAAGAGTAAGTTAACAACTCACACATCTTGATTAGCTAATAAACTATAATATCTTTTAGCTATCACAGGTACAAAAAATTCAACAAAGTTAAAGTAGTTTTAAAAAAAAATAAAAACTATCATTAACAGATGACATGGAAATATGCATAGAAAACCCTAAGAACTACTAGAAATAATAAATGAATGCAGTATGGCATGAGGGCACAAAATTAATATACAAAAATCAGAGGCAAATCTATACACAAATAATGAATTGGAGGAAAGATAAATTAAGAAAACAATCACATTTATAATCCTATCAAAAATACCTGGAAGTAAACCTAAAAAAATAGATGAAAAACCTATATACTGGAAACTGTAAGACATTGCTAAAATGAAATACACGACAAAGAAATATAAATATATTCTATGTTCATGGACTGGAAGAATAAACATTGTTAAAATGCTCAATTTACAGATTCAAAGCAAACCCTATCAAAATCTCAATGGCAATTTTCAAGAAGAGAAAGCAAACAATTTTAAGATATGTATGAAACCACAAAGTAATTCTGAGAAAAAGTAATTCTGAGGAAAAAAGAAGAGGATGTATCTTACTCTCCGACTTCAAAATATACTGTAAAATAATCAAAACTGTAGAGGATTGGAACAACACAGACCTTTTTTAAAAGTTACAGATTTAAGAAGGCAGTTGAATTGGCATCCAAGTGAAAATACTCTAACATTCTATGGTACAAATACAAAACCTTGTTCATTCATTCACTCACTCAATATTTACTGAGCATCTTACAATGAATTCTAGGCCCTTAGGATGCAGAAATGAACAAGACTCATGTCTATCCCATTGATACTGTAACAGGGTGGTCCCCAGGAAAGGGGGAGGTTCCCTGCCCCACCCAAGAGAGGGTGGAGCTAGCAGGGAGAGGAGAAGCTGCAGAAGAGACTGAGGAAGGAAGCAGGATGGAGCCAGAAGGAGACCTGGAGGAGGCGCATGGAGCTTAGAGACATGTGAAAAAACTGCGCTTGTCTTTTGGTCGTGGACTGGGTGACACAGATGTGGGTGAGACCCGTGGGGAGGTGACAATGACAGCTTTTATCTCGATGTTGATTTTGCTCTTTTCCTTCTGGGCTTGTCTGGTTGTTTCTGACCCTTTTCTGTGGGTCCCCACTGGAAGACGCTTTAGACTTGTGGCAGGCTATGGGGCAAATGTTGGCGAGGATGTGGAGAAAAAGGAACTCTTGTGCACTGTTGGTGTTTGGGGCCTTGTTCTGGGCCAATCCCATATGGATGGACTTTTACCCACGAGGGGACGGATAACTTTGGGTGCTTGATTTAGAAACTAGATTCTTTGCCTTTCCTGTATTGTTTCCTAATTGTATTAAAGTTCCTTCCCATTAAAGTCTCGTATGTTTTGTGTTGTTGTGCAGATGGCAGAACCCATTTAGAATAGGCAGGTTTGCGGGGTTTGGGCTGCCCTCTCCCTGTTCTATAACAATACTTCTACTTCACTGGGCAGACAACTGAAGTCAGATACCAGTTTAGGTACAAATAAATTCTATGAAGAGGAATAAAGCAGAGTAGAAGGGTAGGAATAAATCGGGGAGAAACAAGTGGAGGTATGACTATTTTACATAAGGGTGGTCAGGCAAAATCTCTTGGAGAAGGTTAACATCTGAGCAGAGATCTGAATAAAGATGACCTGGGGAAGGCAGAAAGAATAGAAAATTTAAGGACCTACAGTGTTATATCTGATTCTTGCTTGGCTAAGGGATACTACATAAGCGGATTTTCAGATTTTTTTTTTTAAAGATTTATTTTTATTTATTTATTTATATAAGCACTGGGTACAGTCAGAAGCGCGGGAGGGTGAGAGAATTCACCAAAGCCAGAGCGGGGAGCAGAGCAGGCAGAAGGACCGAAGTACACTGCTGAGGGGAGCAGCAGGTGGCAGGAGAGGTCTGCCTGCCATATGTGACCCTCCTCCGGTGGCCGGGGAGCAGCCGGGGATCGAACTGGCGCTGCAGAGCCTGCAGGCAGCTTCCCAACCCAGTGCTCAACCGCTGCGCCACTGGGGAGGCCCTGATTTTCAGATTCTTAATGGATAAATATAATTCCAGTTCACAGAAGTGAATAAAGGAGCTTTTCATCAGAGGCAAAAGCATAAACACAAGTAAGAAATGGGTAATACAAAGACAAACCAAAAATATTTGAATAACCATGTTGACCAAAACTATGAATGAAAGATAAAAATGCTGGTTAGAATGAGGACCAAATTGTCTTTACCCATTCTAATACTGAAAATGCTTTACCTATCAAGACCAAGCTAAAATGTCAATTTCTCTTCTGAGGGATTTGCTATAACTCCCAAAGGCAATTACTTCTCTTTTACGTAGTACTTTTTACTGTTCACGTCTAACTCCCAGAGATTATGCAACATAAAACCCACATTCTCCAGCAACCATCGTATCTGTTCAAAAAACGTAAAATCAGCATACAAAATATATTTGTTCAAAGATAGTAAATTAAGATGGAAGGTACAAAGATTGAAAAACTCAACAAAACAAAGATATTAATTCTCCCTAAATTGATATACAGATTTAATGTAATTCCCATCAAAATCTCAGCAAGGCATTTGTTTTGTAGACATAGAAAAGCTTATTTGAAAATTTATATTGAAAGTCTCAAGTCCTAAAATAGCTAACAATCTTCTCAAAGAAGAATGAAATGGAAAAAATAACTCTAACACCCACCACAAAGGTACAGTAATTCAAAACAGTGTAGTTACTGTTGAAGAGAGCACTACATACATCAATGGACTAGAGAACCCAGATATAGACCCACCCAAGTATACCCAACTGATTTTCAACAAAAGCACAAAATTAATCCAATGGAGGAATGTCTGTTTTTTCAATAAATAGTAGTCAAGCATTTGGATATCCATAGGTCATCAAAAAAAAAAAAAAAAAGATTAATGCAAAATGGACTGTGAATTTAAACATAAAATTATGAAACTTTCAGGAAAAAACTAGAAGAAAAGCTTTGGGACCAAAGACTAACCAAAGATTTTGATTTGAAAGCATAATGCATATGAGGAAATATGATCAAAGAAACAGACCTCATCAAAACTGAACACTTTTGCTCTGCAAAAGACCAAATAAAGAGGATACAAGACAAACTAATAGAGGGAGAAATATCTGCAAATTATTTATCTGACGAAGAACTGGTATCTGGAATATATAAAGAACTCTAAAAATTCAACAGTAAAAAAACTAAACAATACAATTAGAGAATGAACAAAAGACATGTACATACAGTTCACTAAAGAGGATTAGTAGTTACCAGGTGTTAAGGAGAGACTGAGAGCAGAAGGGAAGTAAATGTGGTGATAAAAGGGCAACATGAAAGATCCTTGTGGTGTGGAAATACTCTGTTATCTTGATTTTATACCAATGTCAAGTTCCTAGCTGATACTGCACTACAGTTTATAAAATGGCATCATAGGGAGAAAGCAGGCAAAGGGTTCATGCTATCTCTGTACTACTTCTTAAAAATGCATGTGTATCTGCAATTACTTCAGAAAAATCAAATGAAAAAATAAGATGGAGGGCAAAATATTAACTTCAGTAGGAAAAAGATTTTTTGGGGGGCAAAAAAAGGGAGGGAGAGATTAGGCAAACCAAAGCAAAATATCCAGAAGATAGAGATTCTTATCTCTAAGATCAAGTTCAATGTTAACTGGTTTGAAGGGATGGGGATTATCAAAGAGAAGTTCAGATGGCAGAACTGGGAGCCTTATTTATTTTTTAAAAAGATTTATTTTTATACAAGAGCTGGGGTACAGGCCAGAGGCGAGGGAGGGTGAGAGGATTCACCAGAGACAGAGCGGGGAGCAGAACAGGCAGATGACCCAAATACACTTCTGAGGGGAGTAGCAGGCGCAACAGGAGAGGTCTACCACACCATGTGGGAATCTCCCTGGCCGGCCTGGAATTGAACCCGAGGCTGCAGAAGCTGCAGACAGCTACACAGCACTGAGCTCAACCCACTGCGCCACCAGAGAGGCCCTGAACTGGGAGCTTTAAAGGAAACAAGAACCTTAGGAATATTAGTAAACATCTATGAGGAACATGATGATTAAAAAAATCTACGAGGGGCCTCCCCAGTGGCGCAGCGGTTGAGCGCTGAGTTGTGAAGCTGCCCGCGGCCTCTGTGGCGCCGGTTCGATCCCTGGCTGCTCCCCGGCCACCAGAGGAGGGTCCCACATGGCACGCAGACCTCTCCTGCCGCCCGCTGCTCCCCTCAGCAGTGTACTTCAGTCCTTCTGCCTGCTCTGTTCCCCGCTCTGCTCTGGTGAATTCTCTCACCATCCCGCGCTTTTTTTTTTTTTGTAATAGAGGCATGTTTTATTTATTTGTTTGTTTGTTTGTTTTGTTTATACATGCACTGGGTACAGTCAGAAGCGTGGGAGGGTGAGAGAATTCACCAGAGCCAGAGTGGGGAGCAGAGCAGGCAGAAGGACCCAAGTACACTGCTGAGGGGAGCAGCGGGCGGCAGGAGAGGTCTGCGCGCCATGTGGGACCCTCCTCTGGTGGCCGGGGAGCAGCCAGGGATCGAACCGGCGCCACAGAGGCCGCGGGCAGCTTCGCAACCCAGCGCTCAACCGCTGCGCCACCAGGGAGGCCCCCTCCCGCGCTTCTGACTGTACCCAGTGCATGTATAAACAAAACAAACAAACAAATAAATAATAAAAAATAAAAAGATGCCTCTATTAAAAAAAAAAATCTACAACGAAACAGCATTTCCTACTTCTTTTACCACATCCAACAGGTTGCTGATTCTGTTTTATCTATAAAGCTGTGAAAGCCGCTAAAACTGAAAAATCTTTTGCAAAACAGTATCTCCAGAATTTACATGTCCTTTTGAAATTCAATGTAATAAAATTTGACTTACAGATTTATAATGTAATCCTAGCAAGAGTAAAATTTACAGGAATAATAATGGGTCCAAAGAGAAAATATTTTATGGCCACACAAAATTAATGACCAAAGTAGTATTAGAATTTTCTCCTTCACTCACTGAATTTCTTATTCTTCCTTTTATGTGAATAAGGGTGCCCTTGTAAACTGAGGACGTCCAGTAACTAGCTAATATAACACAATGTTTATATCTTTTTATTAACATTTTTAATCATTCATAATACATCTCAGAAAAGTTTATGGAGCTTGAATGCTCCACGATATCTAAATAGAACAGTAGCAAGCTTTCTGCATGTGAACTTCCCAAAGCTGTACCAGCACTCATTTTGAGATAACAGAGACTAAATTCATTGTCAGTGAGGTCTGACAAAACTCACCCAGGCCAGTATGTCAGTTAATACTACTTATTTTTTTTAAAGATTTATTTTTATTTCTGCATAGAAGAAGTGGGGTGTAGGCCAGAGGTGTTGGGGTGGGGGTGAGAGGATTCACCAGAGACAGAGTGGGAAGAAGAACAGGTGGATCTACTGAAATAACCACTAAGGGGAGCAGTGGGCAAGTCAGGAGAGGTCTGCTGCACCATGTGGGTTAGGTCCCTGGTCAGGGATGGAACTTATGCTACAGTGGCTGGCGATAGATTGACAGCAAGGAGACTTTAACCTTTGTGCCACCAGGGAGTCCCAGTAATACTTAACTTTAACGCAACAAATATTTCCTGAGTGGCTATGCACCGTTACTGTGGAGGCACCTAGGATACAGTAATAGTAAATTAACAACTATAATAAAATGTAATGAATGCTAAGATGAGGATATACAAAAAGAGTCACGTCCCTACAGGAGGATAAGATTTCAGTTATACCAACAGGAAGACAATCAGAAAATCAAGGGGAAGTAGCATGTAAACAGAGACCATAAATATAAAGCGTTATCAGTTAGGTGAGAAATGGAAAAGGAAAATTATAACACACTGACACAAGTATTTGGTCATTAACTTTAAAAAATACACTAAAATGATCTTAAGAGGGAGAAGAATCCACAAGAAAATGAAGGAAAAACTTTAGCAGGAAAATCTGATAGCTAATAGATAAGTGGTAACTAACTGAAAATTGGAGAAAGTTGGCTATGGAATCCCAGAAGAGATACTGAGCATCTCCATAATTTGCTATTAGATGGGTCATAGAAAAGGAAGCTTATATCTGAAATCCTGTGCAACAGGCAAATTACAAATCCAGATTGCCTCTCCTACTCATAAAGAAGACTATTCTACTCCTGCTTAATACTTGACTCAGTGACAACAGAGCAGAAGGGGGAAGAGAGATACATGGAATGAAAAATAAAGGATAGGCCAATTAAATCAAATTATACTTCCTAAACTCTTGAGAATTCTGGTCTTTTCCTTCCCTCTGTGTATTCAAAACCCTGACAGCTAGGTTTATTCCCTTCTCTAGGTAAGATTCTGGGAAATCTGACACACATACCAGCAGGCCAAAAGGATCCTGAGCTTACAGCTGGAGATTCACCAATGAACTGGTGTTACCAAATTCCTCTGTGTCAAAGTTCAGAGTTTATAAATTCCATACATGTGATGGGCACGCCAATCAGCTATTTAAGCAAGATAACTACTCTTTCATTTTAAACCTCATTTGTGTTTTAAAACTGTACTTAGGAAAAAATTAAAATAAAAGCCAACTGTAGGTAGAGGCAGAATGGAAAGCAAAAGTACCAGGAGTATCTAAGTAGATTTATGTTTAGCAATTCTATACATAATTAAAAATAGAAATCAAAACTCTCAAAATTCTAATACAAAAGCACATGTTAAAATGGGGTACCTAAAAAGTTAAAAGTACTCAACCTGTATATCCATTAACATAGATGGCAACGCCACTAAAAATCGTAGATGAAGCTCCATCCTTCTGCATAGTAGCATCTGATTGAAACTGTTCCTCCAATTTCCGGACCTTGGCAGCCATATACCCACCCTACAATTAAAGAAAAAGTAAACTAATCAAAAAAGTTATATTTCTTCCACTCATTCTAAAGAAACTTATTAAAAATAAGTTGATCTACCTAGAGACTAAGGTATAATGATGATATAAGGTAAAATGATAAGCATAAACTATATGGAAGGCAGTAAAATCTCAAGGGAGATTTTTCCCTCTGTAAATTTATTTTATAATAATTTTGTCACAGTCTTGTAAGTTACTTTAAAAGAAGGCAAAGTTAAGTCAACAATTAAGTTTAATTCCACAAAATACTGTTCTCATCTACAAAATCAAGCCAGTGTAACACCAAAGTTAAAGCCAATTAAAATTTGACAAGTGGTCAATAAATATACTTTAGGCTGAGTTCCATTATTTTCCATTGCTAGCAAGCTTAAAATAACTTCAAACAAAATCAAGCAGTTCAAAAAACCAATACGGTCCTCGATATATGTAGCTAATAAAAAAAGGACCTAAATTCTGAATTTAATCAATGTAGCTGACAGTAGTACTAATTGGATATTATCAACCTTTAAAAAAGTAAAACATTTTTTGCCAGAGAGCTTTGCAAATCTTTGAATCCAAACGTTTCCTGAAATAATCAAATAATCAATCTAAATTATTAGGTTTTTAAATTACAGCTATAGGTGTCTAGAAGTGGTACATATTTCTTCCAAAATCAAAATGTCTTCACCGGTTTTGATTATTCAAATATTATATGGACACTGATCAAAGTGGCTTTTTCCACAGGAAATATAAACAAAATAAAAATTAACTCTGATCCCATTTATTTTTAACATGTTGAGAACTTATTATCATCAAAGATTATTTCTATGTGTGAAAGCATAGAGGTTTTACAAAACAGGATCCCACATGATATTTCTTTATCATCTACCTTTTTAGGCAAGGCCATTTTACCAAGCTAAGAAATAAAACTAAGTAATACATGCAGTGTTCAACTATTTTGGGACAATTTATTTGACCAATCATCTGTTACTGGGTTTCTGTGTTCTCCAGTTTTTCAGTATTATTAGCAATGCTGCAATAAAATTTATAGAATAATTTTGTGCACTAGAATATTTCCTTAGAATAAAATTTCTGAGGGTAAGGCTTAGGGGTTCAATTGAAACTTCCAATACACTGTGAAATCTCACAGTTGGTATTTAAAGTGACTGACAATTTAAAACATGCCTTAAGCAATATTATAAACTACAAGAAGAATGAGAAATACCTAGACAGTTCAATATAATTATTTTTATTCTTTTAAAACACACCCATTTTTCCCAGCCATCATTTTCAGCTCGCTTCCTCCATCCACCTCGTCTCATGGTGGAGCTTCTGTATTAGGAAAAAAAGAAACATGTCAATTTTATAATATAATGTACTACTATGGATATTTTATTTCAATATCAAAGATGAGAAAATAAAATATTCAAATGTTCAAGTGATGAAAGTTAAAAACATACTGAGAAAACCTTTCCCCAAAGTTTATCATCTCCTGTTTAAAAAATGAAATTTGTTCCTATAAATCCCTCCTAAAGGCATTAAACTTTAGTTATAATTTAAACCTAACAAGAAAAAATTTTATGCAGTCTTGAGCACTGATACTAACATGCACTTCGTAAATAAATCACAATATCTAACATGGTTGAACTTATGTGTTAACATTTACTACCACTAACACAACCTAAGAAAATATCTTGATTCATGAATTGCCCTACTACTCTTAAATTCTATCATACACTGGATATTGAAGAATGCTCTCATAATGTAATTCATCTATTATGCAAAAAGCAAAAAAGAAATCATTAAAAAAATACAAGTAGGGGACATGATGCAGAAAGTATCATTGATAATAGTAAATTTGGCATTCTTCTTATGGCAACACTTGACCAATTATATTATAAAGCCACCAAAATGACCAAATGATGGTTTGTTTCAAATATTAACTGGTTTAGAGGCTAGAAAATGTACACTGACTCATAAGTTAGAACAAGCACTAAATGCAACTCCTTATAGAGTAATAGTCTTTTAACTCAAAAGGCAACATTTTGGGATATGACTGCACAGCCCTGTACAAAATTAACATGATTTCAATTTGGGTCTTTTTCTCCTACTAACTATACAGGTTAATGTCAAATGGCCATAATATATCACCAGAAGCATTACACATTATCCAAGTTTTGATAGAAGGATCTTTGATATAATTGAATAATATCTTAAAATATGATAATTAATCCACACACATCAGCAGATATTTTCTTTCAAATATTTCTACTTTTGGCATAATGTGGGATTTATAGCTTCTCCTTGTTGATATTTACATTATGTATTTTTACTATTTAGTCTTAAAAGGTACTTAAACAATATACACAGATATTCTGAAGGAGTTAAATCCAATAGAGACACAAGGGGTTTGTGTAGAGAACAGAGATCAGGAGGCAAAGTGATTAACCCTAATTAGGTGCTATGGAGAAGAGTTTTTTTTTTTTTTAAGTTTGACAAAGATAGGCACATAACTACCCAAAATGTTCATCATGAGACCCAGAAATGCCATATTTGCTGTTAAATATTTCCTATATTTTTAAAAAAACTCACTTTATCCTGTCTCTCACAGGTGTCTAAGAAATATATTAGCACACAGTTCTTGACCTTCATATAAACTTTGCATTCACACATCTGCTTACAACGAAAGAATTTAGGAATTCTGGTTATTTATACACTAAGAATGAATACTCAAAAATTAAATGCAACTATCAATCTGCTAAATGAAAGTGGAATAATAAATTTTAAGACTTTGTTTACCAAGTCATTTATTTAACAGCTTTATTTAAGGTATATGGGTACCTAATGCAAAAGGTCAATATGAGAATTCTTATCAATGGCTTAATGAGGTTATTAGACAAATATAAGAAAGTTGTAATAAAAAACAAAACAAAAAAACAGTTATTAAAGGCTCTTCCCCAACTTCAAAGTAGTAAAGTTATCCCAGACAAATGATGAAAGCTTTGAAAAGTAATAGGAGTTGTAAGGGAGGCTAAATTATAAGACTGCTCTCAGACCTCAGAGTACACAAAAAGAAAAAAAAAAAACCACTTATCTTTTTCTCTCTGAGGCTTGTATTTAAAGCTGTGTAAAGCAACAATCTTGACCTGAGCCCCTGGGCCAGATAGAAACTAAAAGCAATTAAAAAAAAAAAAAATTTGGCTTCCCAAAGGTGGAGCACCTTAAAAAAACTGAATCCTGGCCCTGGATTCCTGTTAAAGCCTTTTCTAATTGGTTTGGCTAGATCAATGGACTCATTCAGTCCTACAGCTGTTAGTAGAATATGCCTACTTCTTTTGATCTTTGGCCATTGTTTCTTATATTATTTAGTCTCATTTGTATCCAAAAGGTTGTAGAATTTAAAGAAGTCTAGGAGAATGGCTTAGAGGATAGTGATCTTTGCTCACTTACATGAGTTACATAGTTACTCATACTTCTTGTGGTGGGGTCTTGTTTGTTTAAACTCTTGGTGTCAAATGTTCAACAAATGCACATAAATGATGCTATTACAGGGCTTTCAACCTGTCTCTCTCTCTTTTTTTTTTTAATAGAGGCATGTTTTATTTATTTATTTGTTTGTTTTGTTTATACAAGCACTGGGTACAGTCAGAAGCGCGGGAGGGTGAGAGAATTCACCAGAGCCAGAGCGGGGAGCAGAGCAGGCAGAAGGACCCAAGTACACTGCTGAGGGGAGCAGCGGGCGGCAGAAGAGGTCTGCGCGCCATGTGGGACCCTCCTCTGGTGGCTGGGGAGCAGCCGGGGATTGAACCGGCACGGCAGAGGCCATGGGCAGCTTCGCAACCCAGCGCTCAACCACTGTGCCACCGGGGAGGCCCTCAACCTGTCTCAAACCAAGAGCCCTAAGTCTCTCTCTCTCAGAATGAGACAGCTGTAGGCAGCGACTACAGTCATGTTCAGCAGGAAGTAGCAACAGAAGATTGAGACCACTGTCCCTTTACCCTATTAAGTATAATAATAAAAAGGATGAAAGATCTCTCAGGGCAAATGAAGCAGAAGGGGTTTCAGGACAGAGGGAAAGGACTCCAGACAGAACTTTGCGGTTCCCATTGTTTTCATCAGGCTCAACGTGAAAGGGACTAAAATTTCCGAGGGGGAAATGAGGTAAGCTACAGTCCCGCTACCACTCAAAATCCAGTAACGAGGAAAATGTCTATGCACATTTCAGAAAAAGATAACCCAAACCCTATTTGTTTAACCTCCAGTGTCTTGTCATTGGGGATAAAAAGGGATCTCACACTCCCCCCCCCCAAAAGAAATGTAGTCACAGTTCTATACTCTGATATCCAGCAACATTTGACAACCTTGCTTCAAATGTTACAGAGAGGGATCTCTATAAATAGGGAAGGTTGTTTCCTGCCCCACCAAATGAAGGGTGCAGCTGAACAGGGAGAAGTTAGAGAAGACGTGGAGAAAACTTAAAAGAGGAGAAAGAAGACGGCACGTGAAGCAGACACGTGAAGGAGGCGCACTTGTTTCTCAGCTTTGGACTTGCACCAGTGACTTGAGAGACATGAAAGGAGACACATGCAGCAGAGATATGAAGAGACATGGGTGAGAGACACAAAACAAGTGATTTTGCTCCTTTAACCCAGACTTGCCTGGCTCTTTCTGTCCCTTTCCAAGGATTCCCCACCAGAAGGTGTCTTAGACTTGTGGCAAGTTTTCAGGCCCCAGCAGTCTCGCTTTGGGCCAACCCTGTTTGGCTGGACATTTCCCCACAAGAGGATGGGTAATTCGAGTGTTTTATTGAAAACTATTACCCTTTCTTCTCTCTATGCACACTAATCCTATTAAAGGTTGTTCACACTAAATGTGCTATGTCTTTATGCAGTGGGTGGCAGAAACCACTTTAGCATACAAGTTTGGGAGACCTAGAGTGCCCCTCAGCATGCACATTAACATGAGGACCAGATAAGATCTGGCACATCTCTGGAGGCTTGGGAAGAAATCTGTTAACTACACTTCAGCATCCCCATCCTGACACACACACACACACACGAAAAAAGGAAGCATTGTTCAAATTTCAGGAATCTAGGAGTGAAGGGAGTAAGGTATTCATAATTAAAAGGAACCCCTTCCTACTCCAAAAGAAAAAGATCATAAAAATCCTATTACTTCAGGTCTCAGGGTAGTACTTTTAGGGACAACTCTAGCTTTTCTGAGACTACCTTCTTGTGCAGTGTTATTTTCACTTTCTATTTTTGTTGCTAGCTTTATTCTATATAGTCATGGCATTCTTTTCTTGAAAGACACCAAGAACCATCCATTGTCACAGCACCCAAAAGGAATGAAGGAATGAATACTGTAATTTCATCATTTCCATAATTTGACCCATGTACAGCAAACTCCTACTGGTCCATAATTCAAATATTAAGAACAAACAAGGGAATAGGAAACCAAAAAAAAATTTCATTTCATACAGTCAGACTCTACATTTAAGAAAATAATGACTAAACTTTCTAAAGCTGATTCAAGATACCAAATCACAAATTAAGAAGCCCAATGAGCTCCAAGCAGGAAAAACAGGTCTATACTCCTACATGTAATAGTTAAACTATGGAAAATTAAAGATAAAAAATTCTGAAAATAAAGATTCATTCAAAAAACTAAAAGGAGGGCCTCCCTGGTGGTGCAAGGGGTTAAGAGTTAGCACTATGAAGCAATCCGCAGACACTGCAGCACAAGTTCAATCCCCAGACAAGGAGCTAACCCACGTGACACAGCAGACCTCTCCTTTCTTGCCTGCTGCTCTCAGCAGTCTATTTCAGTCAATTCGCCTGTTCTGCTCCCAACTCTTGTCCCGACCCACGGGATTTGAGAGTCACGGAAGAGGGGCTGGGGATGAAATGAGAGGCTGACACACTGGATGAGAAGCTGCAAAACAGGGGACCTTTATTTCCTCTAGCACATGCCTTATATACCCTGTGCTGCGCCTGCGCTTTGCCTGTGTCTCATGTTCAGGCTGTGTGCTTCTTTTTGGTTGGTACTTTCCCTGCATGCCTGGCTCGTGCACATATCGTGCTGTACACATGCGTTCATCCCATTGGCTGCTTTGTCCCACTGGCTGCTTGCTTAATGATATGCATTCTTACTGTGCCACAGCTCACCATGGCCCTGAGCAAACTCTGTCTCTGGTGAATCCTCTCACCCTCATCCCTCGCACCTCTGGCCTACACCCCATCACTTGTATGCATAAATAAATAAATCTTAAACTCAAAGGAGCAGCAATTAAACAGTTTCATTTTTCAACAGAAACAAGAGTCAGAAAACAACCGTGCTGAAAGAAAACAACCACTAAGCTTTGAATTCCACAGCGAGAAAAATTCATTCCAGAAAGATGAAATAGCATTTTTAGATAAGCAATAACAGGAATTAACGATGCCAGCAAACTTTCTCTAAATGCAATCCCTTAGGTGGAAAGAAAATTCTCTTACAAGATCAAAATTATAGGAAAGAGTAGGAGTAAAGGGAGCTGTTTCCAGCCTAAGTTCTACCACTAACTGGCCTTACTGGTCTCTGGTAAATCTCTCTAGGTCTCAATTACTAAATTATGAGTCTTTTACTACAACTGTTAAATGATTTGGGTAGTTGGGTAGTAGAATCCCCTTGGTGCTGTGTATAAAACACACTGAAGAACTAGCTTCAGAAACTAAATATAAAAAAATCAAAACTATATTCATATACTTTAGCAATGTACATCAATTACAGAAATTTGATTATGTAACAATTTTGGTGCTTTACATTTTTGCTTTATTTATGCAGACCCCTTTACTTATTCCAGAAAAGTTTTAAGGCAACTTGTTCTGTAACAGGGTGGTCCCCAGGAAAGGGGGAGGTTGCAGGTTCCCTGCCCCACCCAAGGGAAGATGGAGCTGAGCAGGGAGAGAAGCAGCTGCAGAGGAGACTAAGGAAGGAAGCAGGATGGAGCCAGAAGAGACCTGGAGGAGGCACATGGAGCCTAGAGACATGTGAAGAAACTCTAGGCTTTTGGCTCTGTTGTGTTCCCACATGTGACTTAACAAAAGGGGCTGAAAATACACAAACCCTTAAAAGGTTTATAAGCTAATCTCTCCTGTAAGTCCTTAAGTAATATTATAAAGGCCAACCAAGGTAGAGGCTGTCAATGTGGTCACATCCAACCCCCAGTGTCAACAGATCCTAACAGCTAGCCAGTCTTTTGGTCGTGGACTGGGTGACACAAACGTGGGTGAGACCTGTGGGGAGGTGACAATGGCAGCTTTTATCTTGATGTTGATTTTGCTCTTTTCCTTCCGGGCTTGTCTGGTTGTTTCTGACCCTTTTCTGTGGGTCCCCACTGGAAGATGCTTTAGACTTGTGGCAGGCTTTGGGGCCTTGTTCTGGGCCAATCCCATATGGATGGACTTTTACCCAGGAGGGGACGGGTAACTTTGGGGGCTTGATTTAGAAACTAGATTCTTTGCCTTTCTTGTATTGTTTCCTAGTTGTATTAAAGTTCCTTCCCATTAAAGTCTCATGTTTTGTGTTGATGCAGCAGATGGCAGAACCTATTTAGAACACGCAGGTTTGCGGGGTCTGGGCTGCCCCTCTCCCTGCCCTGTAACAGTTCTAACTATGTATGGACTTAAGATGGCCTATGACAATGGATTAATGGTAAAAAAAACCTAATTGCAAATCTGAGCTTTGCTAGGAGTAGCAATTTATTAGCCCTGTCACTGATGGATGGTATCAACTGTGTAACTTTCTTTGGTCAGTGGATGCTAGGTCGGTCAGTATATAGTTATATAGCTATTTAATACAGATAACTATGGCTTCTAAAAAATAAGTCAGAATCCACGTTTAAAAGACACAACACAAAGGACTTAAAACTCAAAGTTAACGAAATATTACCATAAATAAAGCATAGTATACCAGGCACTACAGACACAAATAAGCATTTATATAAGAGCAAAAATTTTACAACCTACATAGAAACAAGCACCATTCCAGGAAAACACTAGCTCTACAAACTTGAGGGAAAGATTTTGAGTAGGAAGAGGTGGGCAAGGGAGGAGGTGGGCTGTAATGAAGAAAACCCTAGCACATAAAAGCAAAGTACCAGAATGCTGATACCCAAAACCCAAAAACACAATGCTGGCAAAAAGAAGAAACAGAACCACCTGGCATGCAGCAAAGCAACCTCACAGTCTAGAAGGTAAGCTTGAAAAAGGGAAGATTCAGGTTGACAGGAATCACAGCATAAAATACTGCATAAACTCACTCATTTCAGAGATCCACACCCATCTCCTTTCTGATACTCAAAACATTACAGAATGAAAACATGAAGGATATGCTATATACAAAATTACCATTAATCTTGCAGAGGGTAGGAAACCAATACATTTTTCTTGAATTAAAAAATGAACATATATGTAAGAAAGCATGGCAGTAACAGTAATATGTCCTAATATTAATATTGGAAACTGTACTTGCATATTTAAATTTTACACACTTTTTAATTCTCCTATTTTAAAACACCAAACACTAACAACTAAATTCTGTGCTGCTTAGTGGACAGTAATATTTAACAGATATTCCCTCTCCAAAAGTGGAACAGAACAAGATTAGCAAAAGATACACAATTTTTATGCTAACAAGAACCACACCACAGATGGATTAACTACAAATAATTTAGATGGTTCTAAAGACTACAGTGTTTCTTCTGCAGTGTGAAATCAGGAAAATATAAAACCCTATTCTAGGTAACTGGTATGTCAAGAAGTAACAAAGGCTTAACTTTTTGCTAACAAGTAAAGATCTTCATGGGGCCTCCCCGGTGGCACAGCGGTTGAGCGCTGGGTTGCGAAGCTGCCCGCATCCTCTGCAGCGCCTATTCGATCCCTGGCTGCTCCCCAGCCACCGGAGGAGGGTCCCACATGGCGCGCAGACCTCCCCTGCCTCCCGCTGCTCCCCTCAGCAGTGTACTTCGGTCCTTCTGCCTGCTCTGCTCCCCGCTCTGGCTCTGGTGAATTCTCTCACCCTCCTGCGCTTCTGACTGTACCCAGTGCTTGTATAAATAAATAAATTAATTTAAAAAAAAAAACTGTTAAAAAAAATAAATAAATAAAGATCTTCCAAAAAACAGGCTCTGCCAAATGCCTTTGAAGCCATATCCACAGGGTAAATCATTCCACTCTAAACAACTGCTTCTTCAAACAGGACTTCTCCTAGAATGGAGGAGAGCATTAACTTAGGATACCAGAGTATGACAGAAATATCAGTCCAAACAAATTTCTAAATTATAGTGTGTCTCCTTAACACTGCCCACTAAGAAGAGAATGCCCTTTATTGAGAACACCACTGAGCCTCACATTTCATTATTTATAAAACTGGTTAGCAGTGAGTGGAATCCTCATGGAGCCAGGAAGTGGACATGAATGGATGCGGGGGAAAGAAAACTGGGGGTAAAAATAACAAGGACGTAAGACCACTTCAATTTTAGCAGCTCTAATTTTACGTCTTAGACTAGTTAGAGGCTGCATAAGATTGTTTTTGAAGGAAAAACTCAAATTGAAAAGGACTAAAACTAATGAACTAAAAACTAACTCTAGGCTTTTGGCTCAGTTGTGTTCCCACATGCGACTTAACAAAAGGGGCTGAAAATACACAAACCCTTAAAAGGTTTATAATCTAATCTCTCCTGTAAGTCCTTAAGTAATATTATAAAAGCCAACCAAGGTAGAGGCTGTCAATGTGGTCACATCCAACCCCCAGTGTCAACAGATCCTAACAGCTAGCCAGGTGGTGCAAGTTTAAGGCAAATGGGAAGCTGCTGTATCTACAGTGAATCCAAGGACTCAGAATGCCTACAATGCAACAGATTTCCTGACTCTCCCATTTTCTTAACAGGGATGTTTACACTATGAAGAATGCCAATAAAAATTAGCTTAATAAAAAATATATCAGAATTACATATGCATACTTTCATTTCATTTCATTTTCTGCTAAGCATATTTTTTTTGTTTTTGTTTTCTTAAACATAGTACTTTTTTTAAAAGATTTTTTTATTTATTTATACAAGCACTGGGTACAGTCAGAAGCGTGGGAGAGTGAGAGAATTCACCAGAGCCAGAGCGGGGAGCAGAGCAGGCAGAAGGACCCAAGTACACTGCTGAGGGGAGCAGCCAGGGATTGAACCGCCACTGCAGAGGCTGCGGGCAGCTTCGCAACCCAGCGCTCAACCGCTGCGCCACTGGGGAGGCCCTGCTAAGCATATATTATCTGGACTTACAATGCACATTTTAAAAGACTGGTCAAATCACATTAAAAAGAACTTCATTTGCCTGGTTCACATTGATTACTGCTGGATTTTAATATCCATCCTTGGAATGATGTTAACCATCAGGCGCAATCATTTTCATCAGAAGTGGTATTTCATATACTTCCTAAAGCATTATTAACATTGTAAGTTCCCACACAGTTCATCAAACACCAGCAAAATTCCCACTACAAGTCCAGTAAATATCCAAATACATATTCATTAGTGTCAATCTACTGGTTATATAGCTGAAGCTTCAAAGTATATTGACTATTAAGTACTGAAACTGAAGGAGAGGATTTATTGATTACTCTAGTCCTAAGTACATGTAGGGTTTATCTCACCTTCACTTAACAGTGATTTAAGAAATAGTTGCTGAATGAAATGGAATATACAATGGATAAATAAATGCACAAATACATCAGTACAACTCAGGAACATGATACATGCAAAAAAAAGCAGACAACCAGTAGGCAAGGGCAAAATAAAACAAGTTTATTTACCTTTGACTCTCTCCCATATGGCTATTCAACACCTCTTCCTCTTCTTCCAGTAAAGTAAACTTTCTTTAACTCCGCTGTCAATTCTCTGATTAGTACTAACTAACAATTAAGGAACTAGTTAATAACTGGCTCAAGGTATGATCCACCCAGGAACATGTGTATTTGAACTTCTCCATGATCACTTAATGGGAAAAAGCACAGTCTTTCAACAAATAATGGAGGGGATGGGATTGAAAGTTGGACTCTAACAGAAGATACAAAAATTAACTCAAAAAAGACCTGAAAATAGACCTGAAACTGTAAAACTTTTGGAAGAAAACATGGGGGAAAGCTTAGACCTTACAAAGATCTCTTGGACAGGACATCAAAAGTACAGGCAACTAAAGATACAACAGACAAGATAATCCAAATTTAAGACTGTATCAAAGGACACAATCGACTGAGTAAAAAAACTCTCAGAAAAGGAGAAAATATTTGAAACTCATCTATATGATAAAGGGTTAATCACACAAAATATACAAAGAACTTCTGTAACTAAACAAAAAACAAGTAAAATGGGCAAAGGACTTAGGCATTTCTCAAAAGAAAATATACAGAAGGGGCCTCCCCGGTGGTGCAGCGGTTGAGTGCTGGGCTGCGAGGCTGCCCGCAGCCTCTGCAGTGCCAGTTCGTTCTCCGGCCACTGGCGAGGGTCCCACAAAAATAAATAAATAAAAGAAAATATACAAAATGTCAGTAAGGCCAAGAAAAGATGTTCAACATCACTAATTATTAGCAAAATGCAAACTGAAACCATATTGAGATCTATCACCTCTTATCCACTGGGATGGTGTTTAGCAACCATCCCAGGCTGGGTAGGTACACTGTTGGTTCTAGTGATTTTAAAGAGAATTTTGGAGTTCGTGGTATCATTTTCACAGGTTTTAACCAGGGGAAACAAACCAGCAGGGAGACAGCAACTTGAGCCCCCCACAAACCTCTATCAGCTCTTTTCTCTGGTGTTTTCTTGTGGCCTGTTCCTCTCATAGCCGTAATTCGTAGCATTCTGCTTCCCAGGGCGACGCTGCCCTTTTAGCCCTTCTCTCCCAGGCACAGGTGTGCACACTTGCACATGCACGCACTCACACACATTCAGGAGTCCACAGTCAGGCACATGTGCCCCACTCCCCCGCACTTCCTAAAGTTAACAAGATCAAGGCCGCAGGTGATACTACAGAGGTCAATGATGTAAAAAGCCTGATCAACTTCACTTACCCTACAGATGGCTACTATAAAAAAAATAAGTGTTCACAAGGATGTGAAGAATCAAAACTCCTGTGTACTACTGAGGGTAATGCAAAATGGTGCAATCACTATGAAAAACAATACAGTGATTCCTCAATATCAAAAATTAAATTACCACATGAGCCAGCAATTCCATTTCTGGGTATATATCCCAAAGAACTGTGCAAGCAAGATCTCAAAGATGTGTCTATATATCCATATTTACAGTAGTATTATTCACAACAGTCAAAGATGAAAGCAACCTAAGCATCCATGAATGGACGAACAGACAAGCAAAATGTGGTGAATAAATAAAATGGAATATTATTCTGTCTTTAAAAGAAAGCAAATTCTAACAAATGCCACAATGTGAATGAACCTTGAGGACATTATGCTAAGTGAAATAAGTCAGTCACAGAAAGATAAATATTGTATGATTCCACTTACATGGGAAATTCATAATGACAGAAAGTGGTATGGTAGTTGCTGGGGCTGGAGGAGAGTGGAGATGGGGAGTTACTGTTTAATGGGTACAGAGTTTGTTATGAAAGGTTAAAAGAGCTCTGGAAATGGATGGTGGCAAAGGGTGGGAAAGAGTCAAATAGTTTAACAGTCACTGAACGGTACACTTAAAAATTGTTAAAATGACAAATTTCATGTTTATGTGTATTTTACCATCAAAAGTTAAAAGAGAAAGTAAATTGTTTAAAAGAAACAAAGAAAATTAAATGAATAGGGTCTGACACTGGAAACATTCCATAAACCATTGGGATCACAGAGAAGGACTAGCAAACTAGAGGGAAGGGGATAACTGGGATGTTCAGTAAATTACAAAGCTGGGCAAGAGACTGCTTTTCCAAGAAACCAGTACAGCAGTATTCAGGATTTCCTTTGTTGTGACAATGAGCCATTTGCAGAACTTATTTACTAGGACCAAGTGTTTACTTATGAGTGACTAAGTAAATAAAGAGCTAGCACACAGTAGCTAACAAGGTTGGACAATGCCTGCTCCAATGTGCTTTTATTTGCCCTTAAATGGTAAAAGGCTTTAATACCAGATAAAGCCATCTTTATGCAACATTCAGATACACTAATACAGCTGTTTGGAGGATTTGTTTTGACTCAGCTACAGAAACCATCACTGGCTAAGGCTATATAGTTCTCAGATCCCTCAAGCTATAAGGACACAACAAAGATTCTTGAATTTTATAACACAGAGAAGAGAACCTTCTTCCAGACCGATCCCACACATTGCAGTCAGGTTTTGACGTTGAAGAGACGCTCACTAAGCTATTAAAAACAAGCATCAGACACCCGATAAGAGGGCATTATGCCCCTGTAACAATTTCCAAGAAATACAACTACTGGCTCTAGTCTTTAGCATATTTGCTTTTAGGGACTGTAAACCAATCCAAGTTCACCTACTAAGAATAATGCTCTACTTCTTGTATTAAAATGTCTTGTATATATACATATATAAACAAAAGGTTAAGAGATTTAGAACAATATTATTTCTAACCCTATAGAACCCTTTTTTAAAAGGTTTTTAAGCCTGTTTTTTTTGCCTTCAGTATACTGAAACATTTTCCTATTGCCATTTTTTCCCACTGCAATGAGACAATTCCTGTTACATGAGATACTACCTTGACCAACACCAAATACAGAATTAAAAGAATTTTAATTCACCAAAGAAAAGTGGCTACAATACACAGCAATCTCTCTATATACAACAGATTATAAGCTTAAATACATAAACTTCATCTAGGTACATCTTTTCTTGAGACATTCTCTATATTCCTCCCAATTGCTGATTTGTGTTTATATACTGCTTTGTCATGCTGCCAGTATTCAGTCTAGCTACTGCTCCTTTTCAAAAGAGTTTTTCTGCTTGTAAGGGCAGGTCAGGACATGGAGCAGGTTTTCTGATCCCATGCAGACCAGGTAAAGGAGGAGTCAGAGCCCTCAGGGGTTTTGCAGGTCTTTTATTGGGGTTCACCAGGCATATGGCAGGCAGGGGTGCTGAGGGGCCTGGAGGCTGGCAGGCCTCCCAGCCCCGAGCAGGTCTTCACTCTGGGCTCTCCGGCGTTCTCTCAGCTTCTGTTTCTCTTGCTTCTCTCTCGGCCTCTTTTGGCTTCTCCTCGGCTTCTACTGGCATCCCCATGATGTCGCCCTTAAAAGCACAGTATTAGCCCAGGTGAATCTCATCTACCTATGCCCACACCCTACTCCAGGTGCCCGCCATCAGGCATGCATTCAGGACCGCAAGGATCCATCATCTATCCTGATGGCGGGAGGGCAGAAAAGCCTGACATTTTTCCTTACCCTACAGTCTACCCCCCTCAGGGTTTTCTGCCATACAATTTACATATATACAATTTTCTTAGCAAAGATAAACAATGCAGCCATGGCCCACAAAAGCAAATACATCACAATATAACAAAATACAACAGAACACAAATAAGTCCAGGCAGGGCATCAACCTAGTGGCAAAAGACAATTATTGGTACCAGAAGATGAGCCACCACATCTGCTGCCGAAGGCACTGCTCATACGAGGAAGGGGAATCACTCAGACATCTCTGTTACATGGTCTATCCTGTTACAGCCTCTAACAGCAGCTTAGCATGAATCCTAGTGAATATAAGATCTCAGCATTTTAATTACTAGGATTTAGTCAAATCACCTAGAGACAAAAAGAGACAAATATAAGATGTGTAAGAATATTTGGATATATTAAAATTGAAACTGGACAACTGTAATGTCCCAGCTGAGGGTGGTCTTATTAAAAGGAAAGTTTCTCTCCCAAACATTTGAATCCAACAAAGAATTTTGTTACTGGTTATTACTAACAAAAATACAAAAAGATTGATTTAATAAAATCACTCATGAATACAAGATGAAGGAGGTATTTGAAAAGAATTACTAAAAAATTCCTTCCCTGTAATTACAGATTTCCATAGAAGGGAAAGGGAAAAAAACAAAGACCTTTTCAACATGTAAAAATTGTTGCCTTCTCGGACTTTGCAGCATACAGCAAAATTGACTAGCTTCCAAACACCCTTCCTCAATTTTCCTGACCTGTTGAATTCTGAACCATGTAGTCCAATTATTTTTAAACATTTCCATCAGGCAGCCCCACACACATCTCAAAGCCAGCATGTCCAAAAGTAGGGACCAAGCTACAAAGGAAAACAAAACACTGTTCTGGAGATGACATGATAAAAACGTCTAAAAGAAAGAATAAAAAGCTAGTTTATCTATTTTCCCTAAGAAGTGGTAAATGAATGATTACCCGAGAAAAATTCAAGGTTGCAGTAAATCGAGGATTCCAAAGGCCATAGTAGAAGTTTAGTAACAGGAAGGGAATACACACAGCTGGAGAAGAAAGGAGATGTTGGGGGAAAGGATGTCCTGAGCAAACTCCATACTGGCTTTGTGGACTCCATCCCCACTCCATCAAGACACTGGGAACTACAAATCCCATGATCACCAAAGGGAAGGTTGCAAGGACCTGAGGGCAGAGTTAAGCAACTAGGCTCTCCGCTTGAGTATGTAACTGGCTGGGGGGGGGGGGGGGGGGGTAGGGAAGAAAGTCCTCCCAGGTTGTTAGCCACTGATTCACAGGCACGCACATGGGTCTAATCATGAACACACTGTCCAATTTTCCCTCTTTTCTTTTTTTTTGTTTCTGAATAAATCCATTTTGTCTTTTCAATAACTGATTGCTTTTGCCTGAGATCAACAGATATTAATAATAACTAACAAAACAGAACAATTATAACAATATACTGTAATGACGGTTAAATCAATGAGATCTCACTCTGAAAATATCTTATTATACTTAATATCTTCAGAATGAGGGCCTCCCTGGTGGCGCACGGGATTAAAGCACAGCACTGTAAAGATATCTGTAGCCTCTGCAGCACCAGTTCAATCCCTGGCTGGCCAGGGAGCTACCCACATAGCGCAGCAGACCTCTCCTGTCTCACCCGCTGCTCCCCTCAGCAGTGTATTTCAGACTATCTGACTGTTCTGTTCCCTACTCTGTCTCTGGTGAATCCTTTCACCCTCCCCCCCTCCCCCACACACCCGCACCTCTGGCCTGTACCCCAGTTCTAGTATGCATAAATAAATAAATCTTTAAAAATATGTATTTTCAGACTGGTCAACCGCAGGTAACTGAATCCAGAGAAAGTGAAACCTTGGATGAGGGGGAACTACTTTACAGATGTTTAAAAGTAATATGACAGTGTACAAAGAAGAAATTTATTACAATGTGCACTATGTAAACACATACACACACACACACACTAGGAGTAAATGCAGTTCAGGTTTTGGTTTTGATTATACTACAGGTGTCCAGTTCTCTCTGTCCCTGTCTCACACATATGGCCAGGATAATGACAGATGAACTAATAAAGCGGTTGAGAAAATATACCAAGTAACATAATCTCTCCAAATCTTTCCTTTATAACTACACCTACCTTATATGGTGGCTGTGAATTCAAATGAGTGACTGCACTTGGCAAAGAAACTGGCACACAGTATTTAACAATTACATTTTGGAACAAATGTTACACAGAACAGGAGTACTTTTACTTTTTTAGTTTTAGGCCCAAAGTTTAGGATTCTATGAACCAGTTGAAGTTCACACTAAGAATATAAAAGATGTTTTCACAAACGGGCTAATATATTACAGACTTAATGTAGACTACATGAAAATAATTGTTACACAACTGCAATCATCACAGGCAGAGTTGTAGTTTATAAGAATAATTCAAGTTTGCACTGTTTCTAAGTATTTATTATTACAAAGTAATTGTTTGGCCCCATCAATTCTTTCCCTTATTTCCATAACTACTAGAGGGGAAAAAATGGGATTAGGAAAGGAAGAACAGAAAGGAAAAAACAGGGCTTACTACAATCACTAATTAAGAACCAACTATATTTTGGGATGAAAAACCCATAATGAAAGACGGCAGATGGCAGAAACTGAACATGCTAGTGATGATAAAACATTTCTCCTTTCTCAAATACTACAAGACTCATACTTCAACTGAATCTTCAAGGATTTTCCTCTCTACAGCCTCCAGCAAGTCCTTTCATCACCACAATCATATCACCAGCTGAACTTCAAAGAGAAATCTATAAAAGCCACTCTGGTGGGTGGCTGTTGAGATAATCACTCTTAGTATCTTCCAAAGATCTAAGGAAGAAAAAAACCTGACACATTAAAACCAAATACTGGTCACCATTCTCAACAGTTACCTTAATCTATTCTAGATATCCACAAAAATGCATTTATTTTAAAAATGAGTTCCATAAACAAAACTTTGGTAGCCAAAAATATTTAGCAAAATACAAAATTCAATGCTTGCACCTTTATCTCACGCAAAAACACAAAATTCTAAGACAAGGTCTCTGCCTTCTAGTGGGGAAGAGGCCTTGCAGCAAACAATTCTAGTGGGGGAAATTGGTGAGTGAATAGCATATATACCTATTAATAAATGGCATGGAAGAAAATAAAACAAAATGAAAGAATCCAAAGAGTCAGAGGGAGGGGCTGGCTTCAACTTTAGGGATCAGGGCATGACACTTGATCAAGACACTTGGTCAAGAAACAGCAAAAGGATCATGGAACCCAGGCAAGATGATTAAGAAAAACACCAAAGAGGTGATGTTAAAATTGCAGCTGCCAGATTTTGTAATGTCCTGATGGGATTCTAGAGTTCTGATTCAATTTTAAGAGTAACAAGAAGCTTTTAGAGAATTTTGAGCAAGAGAATGACACACTGGTTTATGTTTTTAAAGAGACCACTGCTAAGTGAGGAATCAGGAAGGGAGTAAGAGAAATAGGCACACAAAAGAAGGTACTATTTCAACAGTCTCAGCAATAGATTCTGGAACTTATTAGTGTTCTTGTACTGTTTATAATTAGATTAGATACTTACAAGATCATGTACCTGATTGTCTCTAAAGATATTCCACTTCCCATCATGCCACACTCATGACTTAGCTTTGTAAACAAGATACTTTTTTTTAATATCCATGCAGTAGTCGTTTCAGTTGGTGCTATTATAGGACGAAAAAGTTTAAAAACTAGGTCTCTCACATGTATATTCTGTTCAATATAACCTATGATTTCTAATATGCCCATTTACCCCTCATGCATTCTTGAGAAGAATTTTAAAGCTCTTTTATTTAGGGCTCATTCATTTATTTGGAAACAAAAAGGTACCTACCACCTTTTCAAATTAGTTTTTCCTCACATGCTTTATCTTCAGCACATTCAGGTTCATTCTACACTGTGAATTGTAATAAACAGGTATACCAATGGGAGCAACACTGTATACCAAGGACTCAACAGATGCCTTACATTTAAGAACTCCTTTAACCCTCAGTTACCCTAGACAGGAAAAGAATTTTTCGTTCTACAAATGAAAAAAAAAAAAAAAAATCTAGAGATACTATAACTTGAATTATCCAAGGTCACATAGTTAAAAATAGGCAGAGCCAGAATTTCAATCTACATCTAATTCCAAAGTTTTTGTCTTTCAACAATCAAGAAGGGACTATCAAATATAGATTACATGTAATCTTTCTCATACTGTATTCTTTATTCTTATTGCTGCTAGGAAAAAGTGTCTTTCTTTACACAGAATCTGAGTTTTGAACTTGGGAGGGGGAGAAATGCAGTGGTCTTAAACACCTCATTTTCAAAAATTATTTTCTACCTGAGAATTCATAGAAATTAATCTGAAAAATCCCATTCCCACCTTTTAGAAAAAAGTTTTAAGTATATATTGTTTGCAATAAAGTTCTATGACAAAAACAGAAGTTCGGCACAGCTCCGCCCTCCAGCAGCCTCGTAGGTAGTCAGAGAGATGGACAGATAAACCAACAAAGCACAAGAAAAAAGACAACTGAAGAACAGAAAGGAGATCTTTGTAGACCTGAGGAAGACACTTGGAAGAAGAGAGACTTTCTGTGAGTTTTTAAGAATCCAGCATAAGGAGCATAGAAAGAGGAGGAAGGACTTAATAGCCGCATTTGCAGTGGTAAGACACGGTTATGTGGGAAAGCACAGCTCGGAAGTTTAAACAGCAAATACAGTTAGCGCTACTCAAGACAGTATCCCCCTCCCCCCTTAGGGCTACTCCACTGGAAGAAACAAGATTATTGTACCTATCCCATCTAAAGAGGAAATAGCTAATTCTCGAAGAATAAAGGGGCGAGGTCAGGGACAACGGATCGACACACAAAATTAAGAATTGCCACGTAAAATCCTTAATTAAGAATTTGTTACAAGCCCTTTTATGGTATGTGCTGGCCTATCTTATTTTCACCGATATGATACAGTTTCTACTCTGTACATATCTGAAAAGGCATGAAAAACATAACGAATGACACACTTTTTTTTTTTCCCCCCAAACAAGGGGGGAGCCCATTAAGGAGGGTTTCTTTACAAACTGGGTTTAGGTCCTAAGAGCGGTGCAATAAATAATACGGGAATCGACTCTCTCCGTCTCCAATGCGGCTGAATCATGTTGTCGGTGAGTGGAAATGTGACAGGGATACTTGTGGAGACATCTGGAGACAGGGGAGCAGCATATTAAGGCAACAGACAAATGGACAAGGAAAAACAAGTGAGTGAAAACTGCCTTCGAATAGCTCTATTCTGGGCTCCAGTGAGGGGATGGGGGATGGCTGTTAGGGTTAAGGGGGTGATAGGGTGGCGGGAGGTCGGGCGGCCAACCCGAGCGCTCGGCCCCAGCCAACCTTCCGCCCCGCTCGAGGAGCCCGCGACCGAACGCGCGCCTGAATGAATGGCGCGGAGCTGAGCGGCCCCGGCGCCGGCGCAGGAGGGAGTTCGCGGCGCGGGGCGAGCGGGGCCGGGGGAGGCGGCCGCCGGTGGACAAGAGAAGCAAGGAGGGAAGGGCCGCAGGCGCGAGTCGTCGGCGCGGCGCCTCTGCGGGCCGGCCGCGCCATGGCGGAGGGGGAAGGGGAGGTCACGCGTTACATAACCCGGCAGCTGCCGCGCTCGGGGCGCCGCGGGCCTAGGACCGCCCGCTGCGTCCGGCCGTCGCGCCCTCCCGCGCCCCGCCCCGCCCCCGGCCGCCCGCACTCGGACGCCGCCGGGCGCGACTACGGCGCCTCAGGGCGACGCGTGTCAGGTCCGCCCCTCCCCCACCCCGCCGCCGGCCCGGAGGTCGCTCACCTTCCGCGTTGCCCCACACCACCATGCCCGGGCACCGTCGCCGCCTCCGGCCTCGCGGGCCCCGCCGCCGCACAGTGCCCTCGCCCGGGGCTGGCGAGCAGGGCTGGTGGAAAGAGTGACAACGGCACCCGCGCCTCGCTGCGGTCCACGCTCGCCCCACGCTCGCGGTAGCCGGCTCTGCGCGCGCTCCGCGGCAGCTCCCGCCCCTCCCCCTCCGGCGGGCGCACGCGCCGCAGCTCCGCCCCGACCCCCCACCCCCGCCGGCGGCCTGCGCGCTCCCTGGCTCCTCCCCCGGCCCTCCCCGCCGGCGCGGCCTGCGCTGTCCCGGCGGCTCGCCCGCGGGCTTGGCAGTTCCGGCTCCCGCGCGGCCCCGCGCGCACCACGCGCTCTGCTCGCGCCCGGCCCTGGGCTCCCCGGAACGTTAGGCGCGGAGTCTCGGGGCTCTGCTCCGGCCGGGCCGCCCCTCCCGGGCCCCGCCCTTCTCGCCCGCCGCCGCCCGCAGGGGCAGCGCCTCCGCCGCACGTGACCGTCTCGCTCGCGGGGGCGGGGAGGAGCGCGGCGCGAGCCCGCCTACTGCATCACGCAGCCCGCAGCCCGCGCGCGTCTACACCCGGCGACCTCCGCGCCTCCCGCTCGGGTGGCGGCGCTTCGGGGCCCGCCTGAGATGGGGCGCTGGTCTCGCTGCAGCTAGTCCCGCCACCCGCAGCCCCGCCCTGGTCCGGGCTCCCCAGTCTGGGGGATCCCGGGCAGACACTGACCACGCTGAAAACCCTGGCGCTTTCTGAAGACCACACATAAAGCACTCGGGTCCCCCTCCACGAGCGATTGATTTACAGTGACATCTAGTGGACAATGGGACGCATGCACGGACAGGTCCCCAAGTCGGGGAGCAAGCGGGGATCAGGGCCCACGTAGGTTACTGGGAATGAACACTGCGCAACGGGTTTGGAAAGGGCTTGGTTGCCAACTCCTGTGGGTGTACAAACACCATTCCCCGTTTTAGGGGTGCCCGCCCTGAATTGCACCTGGGTATTTGTGAACCTAAGGCAGGCGTCCTACCCCATGTAGCGCGCCCAGAAAGCAAATTTGTACTAATGTAAAGGAAAAAAAAAAAAAAAAAAA
Organism: Talpa europaea; assembly: GCF_964194135.1. Classification (NCBI taxonomy): domain Eukaryota; kingdom Metazoa; phylum Chordata; class Mammalia; order Eulipotyphla; family Talpidae; genus Talpa; species Talpa europaea. The sequence continues at coordinate 38,954,638 of NC_140072.1, read as the reverse complement.
CCAAACACCTCATAGGTGCATAAATACAGTTTCCATTGAGGGTCTTTCAGCAAAAGAAAATGGTCCCATGAAGTCTATTTCCCCACTCTTGACATGGTGAGTCAGGAGATCCCACATTGTTGTTATAATAGTCTATTGTTATAACTCACAAATACAAAACTAATCTCCGCGCACAGGTTCAACAATTTTTCCCTTATTTTCTGACCTAAGCTACTTGAGTTCGCAAGAACTCTTTCAAAAACTGATTTTGCAAAGCTGAGGCTTGTTTATTAGTAATACAGACTAGTTAAGTAACTTTCTTCTTCTGAACCTTTTATTTTTGCCCATTTGTAGACGTATAAAGGCACTTCGGCAACAGTATTCTTGTCACCATCCCAGCAAACTCAGGTTGCATGCTCTTCTGAAACGTCATAATGTAATACAGATGATGTCATTTCATAAACGCTCACGAGCAGTTGCTGAAAGCAACATTAGGGTTATCTACAGAGATGACACAGAAAAACAGTGGCAACTCCTTATCAATTATGCTTTTTATGTATGTCTCAAATGGCAGTATTTCTATTAACATGAAACGGCAAAACATGATTTTCAAATTGAAAAATAACCTGTCACTCTACAGGAAATGTAACCTCATATTTCAACTTTCGTTCCCACTCTCTAGAATTCAAGTCAAAGGTCTTTTTTTTTCTTTCTGTATTTTCTTAAGAAACACGAACAATGAGCTAACTGCCCTTGCAGCACCACAGGATATGGTAAGGTGGTATCAACTGGGCCTCCCTTGGTGGTGCAGTGGTTGAGCGCTGGGCTGCAAAGCTGCCCGCAGCCTCTGCAGCACCAGTTCCATCCCTGACTGCTGGGCGAGGGTCCCACATGGCGCGCAGACCTCTCCTGCCGCCCGCTGCTCCCCTCAGCAGTGTACTTCATCAGTTTGCCTGTTCTGTTCCCCACTCTGGCTCTGGTGAATTCTCTCACCCTCCCGCGCTTCTGACTGTACCCAGTGTATGTATAAATAAATAAATAAATCTTAAAAAAAAAAAAAAAAAGATGGTATCAACTGCACTTTGGTGCAAACTGGTAGGCAGCCTCCTCTAAGGAGGAAAAAAATTTCATTACTCTCTAGATAGAATAAGATTTAAAACAGAGAGAGAGGAAGTGCACATAAATAAAACAAATACTAACTCAAGATTTTTGATACAATTTTGCCAAGGTTTTATTTTTGCCCATTCCAGAATATTCTGTTATATTATCCCATAATATATTAATTATAATATGTCTGAAGCAAACTTCATTTCCATTTTATTCAATCACCTACATTCATTCATTCATTCATTTATCCACTTCCCTTTTTTCTCATGTGTACTCTTTCCCAGTATGAGGGGAGCTGGCCTTTCAATTGGTTATCTCTTATGGCCACTGCAGACTCCCACACTTAGAACACTGCTTGGGGGCCCCCACACATCATTCCTTTTTTCTGACGTCTTTAAAATTCACTTTTGAAATTTCTATCATTACTGACATCTCACGAAGCTTAGGAAAGATTCAGACCCATGACCCTCTTCAGGCAGCCATGGGAAAGAACAGCTCTGTTATCCACTAACCTCTGTGTCCAGCATGAGGCTTTTTTAGGAAACATCCACATCTAGTTTCTTAAATACCAAAAAACAAAAAATCAGAACATTAAACTATTGAAAAACAAAGGTTTGTACTCAGGTCCTCTGGGTGATATACACTAATAACTTATGTGATTTATTCATAGAAAAGAGTCATGGTGCTGAATGGTATAAAGCATTCAAGGTATTATGCTGATGGTTGAAAAAATAAGGAAGAATGAACACAGCCCACAGAAACTTAAAAGGAAGTTGGAATTTTACTCTCACATTATCTGTTTTTACAGTTTTTTATGTTAAAAAAAAGACCATTGACAAGTATGTATATATCTATTTTAAAACATCATAATTCACTAAATTCAGGATGCTTCAACAATTAGTTTTTATGAGCAGTCTGAATGACAATCACAATCAGTCAGGTCAACAATAAACAATATGTATTTTTCTGCCCTTAAAAATTCTCCAGTGCAGTAAGGGAGGCAAAGTAAATTGAAGCTGCAGTACAGGTTCAAGACCACAACCAAAGAATGTTCTATGGTGCACATAGGAAGGGTGGGTGTCAGGGAAGCTTCCTAGAAAGTGTGACATCTCCCTCAGGACTGAGGGACTAGTTGAGTTTGCTAGGAGTACACCATTCCCCAAAGAAGCAGTAAAATGTGCAAAGGCAGAGAAGGAGAGGAGAGCAGAGATCGTCCAGAAGTGGCATGGGGTAGTGGGTAAAAGATGCAAGTAGGGGTGAGAGCATGAAGAGCCCCAATAATTATATGAAAGTGTTTTTGACTATATAATAAGGGCAGAGAACCACAAAAGGATTTTAAACAATAACGTGACTTTAGAAAGTCATTTTAGTGGCTGCTGCATGGAAAATAGGTTTGGGAGGCAGTCAGGAGTCTTGCACCAGTCCAGGTTCTCAGATGCAGCCAAATAAGAGGCAGGGGATTGGATTTGATCAAGGTGGTAGGAAGTCTGCAAAGCAAGGAGAAAAGCATTAAAAGGCAAGGAAGTTGAGGATTTATACAGAGATTATACTGATTGATTATGGAACTCAAACTGAGAAGGAAAAAAAGACATACCAAGGGCTAGGTAGGGGTCAGGGAAGAAATGGTTTTATTTTATTTTATTATTTTTTTTTAATAGAGTCATGCTTTATTTATTTGTTTGCTGGTTTGTTTCTTTTGTTTATACATGCACTGGGTACAGTCAGAAGTGCGGGAGGGTGAGAGAATTCACCAGAGCCAGAGCGGGGAGCAGAGCAGGCAGAAGGACCGAAGTACACTGTTGAGGGGAGCAGCGGGCGGCAGGAGAGGTCTGCACGCCATGTGGGACCCTCTTCCGGTGGCCTGGGAGCAGCCAGGTATCGAACCGGCGCCGCAGAGGCCGCGTGCAGTTTCGCAACCCAGCGCTCAATCGCTGCGCCACCGGGGAGGCCCAAGAAATGGTTTTAAAGGAAGGGATTGGGGGACAGAGGTGAGAGGTTTCATAGGATTTGCAGTTGAGGCACTAGAGAGTATGGTGATAATGGTTGCAGAGGGAGTTAATGACTGAGTTGGGAAGAAGGACAAGGTCATTTGAAGAGAGAAGTTCAAGGACACGAGGAACCAGCATAAGAGAAAATCCATGTATGCACTTACTGAAATCATCAAGAATAAAGGCCAAAGTAGTATTGGAGAAATAGAATCAGAGGAGTCTTGATGACTCCAGGTCAAAAGGATGAATATCATCCATTATGCTCAGTTCCAATAGAGTAATGGCCTTAGGGCAGAGGTCCCCTAATATACTCTGCTCATGGCATTTTTGGAGTCTCAGTAATTTTTTTCACAAGATCCCTCAGGCAAAAGAAATACCCAACAGCTTTGCTTATTAAGTTGGTAGGGCCAAAAGACTTAATTAGTATTTGTGACCTAACAATTTAGTAGCCATTTGGAAAAAAAACAATACACAAAGTGAAAGCAAAGTCAATATTTTAATTTCATTTTTAGATAACCATTACATTTCTTAGATAATCATTACTACTATGGGACCTATGTGTCCATCAGGCAATACAAAACTTCTCAAACTATGGGATCAGATTTTATACTGCCATCCTAATTTCTCATTTTTGATTGACATTTCATGCACATTGTAATACTTCATACTTCTTATTCCATTATAACAGGAGGTACAGGTTGTCCTGCTACTAGTGACACTGAGTCGAAACACTTGGCTAGGTGGAGATCACCAGATAGCTCCACTGTAAAGCTATATTTTCCCTATGTAAGCTTTGAAATTGTACTTTTTTCCAATCAAGTAAATATTTTTGTCAATAATTTTTTTCAGAATTAGTGATTTCAGAATCCACTGTTAATTCTGGACCATATCAATTATTTTATTAGGTTGTAAAGCAGTGATGATCTAATTCTATTATTCTTTCTATGTTTATTAGCTGGCATTTTTCTTCAAACAACTTTTCCTTATCACCTGGGGATAAATTATTATCTCTTTGAAAGGTAAGACACGGGCCTCCCTGGTGGCACAGGGGTTGAGCACAGCACTGTGAAGCTACCCGCAGCCTCTGCAGCACCAGTTTGATCCCCGGCAGGCCAGGGAGCTACCCACATGGCGCAGCAGACCTCTCCTGTCTCACCCACTGCTCCCCTCAGCAGTGTCAGCAGTGTATTTCAGTCAGTCACCTGTTCTGCTCCCCACTCTGTCTCTAGTGAATCCTCTCACCCCCTGTACCTCTGGCCTATACCCCAGTTCTAGTATGCATAAATAAATCTTTAAAAAAAAAAAAAAAGAAAGGTAAGGCAAATGTTTAATTTTTCCCCTATAAGACATTTTTTCTTAGAGAAGTATTGTCTAATAATTACCTCCACTGGTGTTAAATGTGATTTTTCTTTTTGTTTTTCCTTTTCTTGAAAATTCTCATAGACTTACAAATTTTATCTAATTTATTACAGTCTATAAGTGATGAAACTCATTTTCTTTGATGTGCAAATTGTCCCATATTTGGCCAGTGGTAGCCTCTTAAGTTGATTCCAATATCCTTTAGTATACCGCCTAATTGTTTAAAGGGTTTTTTCCTTAATCCAGTAAAGCTACCACTATTGGGCCTCCCTGGTGGCACAAGGATTAAGACACAATCTATGAAGCAATCCACAGCCACTGCAGCGTGAGTTTGATTCCTGGCCAGCCAGGGAGCCACCCACATGGTGCAGCAGACCTCTCCTGATTTGCCTGCTGCTCCCCTCAGCAGTGTACTTTGGTCAATCTGCCTGTTCTGTTCCCCACTCTGTCTCTGGTGAATCCTTTCACCCTCCACACCTCTGGCCTATACCCCAGTTCTTGTATTCATAAATAAATAGGGGGCGGAGCAACATGGCTTCGAGGAGACGCTGCGAGTAAGATCTCCCATTAAAAAAAGTTAATAGGGAGGAAAAGCAGCAGGTCCCAGTGAGAACTGGGACACGGAAGATAAACGGGTGACTCTAGCAAACTGCCCGAAGAAGAAAGTGGCCATAAAAGAGGACCAGAAGGGAGGGAAGCGCAGAACCCTGCTCCCCTCCCCCGCCCACAAAGTCGGCACTCTCCGACCAGCAGAGAGGAGGGAAAAAAAAAACCCAAACTAAAACGACCAACAAGAACAAACTACGCAGCAAGCGGGACTGTGAGTGGAAAGGAACTATTTCAGCCACCACACCCCGTGAACGGGAGCTGTGGAGAATCCTGCAGGATCCGCCGCGGAGGTGAGCTCCAGGCGCCATTAAAGAGAGCCCCCCCCCCCCAGGAGGAGGCCAGCACCAGCACACAGCCCCGGGCTGCCCGGTAAGCTTGCCCGGAAAAGCGGTGCGCTGGAAAAGCAGACGCGGATCGGGATCAGGATTGCAAGCGGAAAAGTGGCGCGGATCGGAATTGGGATCGCGCGGAAAAGCAGTGCGGTTGAAAAGCAAACGCGGATCCGGATCGCAGCTGCCCAGGTCCCCGCGCCTGCGACCTAGGCTTGCGGGGAGAAGCGCGGAGGCCCTCCCTGAGTGAGCAGGAACCAGGCGCCCAGGCACGGGAGCGGGATTCAAAAGGCGCCATTCCCGCACCACTGAACTGGGCTACAGCCCGCGTCCTGGAACTGAGGGCTTTGGAACTGAGACCCGGAGCACGAAATTAGGGGCGTGGGTTCCCCACGACGGTGGGGCACAAGGCAGACACAGCACCCCAAAGCCGTTGAGGTTTACCCTACCATTCCCGCTCTGTTCCCTGTCCCACGGGGTGGAAAATCAGCTCCCCAAGGGCTCTAGGAGAGATCTCTGGCGCCGCCTAGCGACTTGAAACCAGCAGAGGCTCCTGGAGGAGCCAGTGGCCAGCTGGGGAGTTAGCCCACGCCGGGCCCCTTCTGACCAGTAGTCTGAGCCCACAGGGGGAGCGAGCACCCACAGCAGAGACAGACCAGGTGCGCAGAAGAGTGTGCCTGAGACCGGACGCGCAGGGAGTGTGTCCCACATCACCATTTTAGAACAGGGACATTTCTTCAGTAAAGACTACCTGCAGAAGGCTTCCTCAGGAGCCAGAGGTGAGCGGGGGAAATTCGCCCACGCCAGACCCCCTCTAGCCTGCAGTCCAAGCCCAGAGGGGGAGCAGGAACTCACCGCCAGGGCAGACCAGGCGCACAGGGGAGTGTGTCCCCACATCGGCATTTTAGAACAGGGACCTTTCTCCAGTAAAGACTGCTTGAAACTGACATATGGCTCCTGGAGGAACCAGAGGGGAGAAGAGAAGCTCACCCAAGATGCCGGCCAGTCCCAACAACACAGTGTCCCAACGCATATGGCAAATTAGAAAACAGACAGTAGGGAGTACAAGAACAACATGCAACCTAGCAACTCCCCAGGGAAAAAGCACACCACAAAAAGAAAACCAGCCCCCAGATTGCAACGACAGTAACTTGGAAGAACTTCTGAGCCTTCCAGAAAGAGAATTTAAAATTGCCGTGATTAAAAAACTGACAGAAGTCATAAAGGAAAACAATGATAAGGGAAAAATAATCAACGATCAGAAGAATGAAATTGAGTCCCTAAAGAGGGAAAACTATGGTCAGAAGAATGAAATTGAGTCCCTAAAGAGGGAAGTAAAAGAAATGCAGGAGATCAAAGAATTAATGGAAGAATCATAAATAAATAAATCTTTAAAAAAAAAAAAAGCTGGGGCCTCCCTGGTGGCTCAGGAGGTTGAGTGCAGCGCTCTGAAGCTGTCAGCAGCCTCTACAGCACCGGTTTGATCCCCGCCGGCCTCGGAGCAACTCACATGGAGAGCCGACCTCTTCTGTCTCACCCGCTGCTCCCCTCAGCAGTGTATCTCACCAGTCTGCCTGTTCTATTCTGTGCCCTGTCTGTGGTGAATCCTCTCACCCAACTGCACATCTGGCCTGTACCCCAGTTCTTGTATAAATAAAATAAATCTAAAAAAAAAAGCTACCACTGTTACTCTTCCTTTCCAGGTTTTCTTAGTTATTATTGATTGCTAATTTTCCCACTTTCAGAATCAACTGGTATAGTTCTAGGGAGGGGGGTCAAATTTGTTGGTGTTTTTACTGGAATCTCACTAAACATACATAAACTGGGGAAGAATTTTTTATGGGAAGCCATCTTATTCAAAGACACAGGACATCTTTACATTTATTCATTATTCTCTTTGAATTTTTGAGAAGTTTCCCAAATTTGATTATATAAATTTGTGCACATATGTAAGTAAGACTAGTCTTAGGTACTTTAGTATTTTTGTTGCTATATTAAATACAGTCTTGTTTATGTTAACTTTTCACTGATTATTAGCCATATAAAGGCCATGGTTTTTGTAAATTATTCTTTTATCAACTTGAAATGCCCATTGTTTGTATTAGTATTTTCATTGATTTTCTTGTATGTTTCAAGTCTAGGATATCATCTGCAAATGCATCATTTTAATTCTACTTTTACCATTTTTGTTTGTCTAATCATTTATTACTTAAAATACAGTTCATTTAGAGATTTTCCTACCTCTTTCCACCGGCTGATACTCCTATTATGCATGCTGATAATCATGTTTTCCCCTCAGAATTTTTGGCTTGGCTTTGAATCATTTTTGTTGTTCGTGCCTGGAGGAGGTAGGCCTGGATCTTCACTCTGTCACCATCTTGCCAGACTCCACTAAACTACTTTTTATAGATCCATCCCAAGTCTGTTCTGGGTAATGGAGACATACAGCAGTAAGCAAACTGGCTGAAGTTCTTGTGTTTGTGGATATTTTCTGGAGGGTGGAGATATGCAACAAGCAAATAAAAAGTTATGTTAGTATTACATCAGGTAGTGTGGTAGGTGCTATGGAGAAAGAGGGTAGATTGGGGAAGGGTGAGGTATTTATAAGGGATGACCTGTAAAGCTTCCCTTTAAGGAGTCTTTTAAGTAGACACCAAAAGGAAATGAAGTAAAGAAATAAAGCAAATATCTTGGAAAAGGACATTTCAGGCCCAGGGACAGTGAGTCAATCTCCTGAGCTGAGAATTAACCCAAATATTTAAGGACATTCAAGCTGGATCAGAGTGCTAAAGGGGGGAATGATTGTGGATTAGGCAGGGAGTGGCAGAAAGCCAATTGTGTTGGGCCCTGGACCTGTATTCTGAGCACAATGGAGCCATTTTTGTAGGGTTTTGAGCAAAGGAGTGATGTATCATCTATGGCTGCATGTGGGAAAGATTGGAGGAGGAGCAGGTTTTAGGGGGGAATAAGAAATTCAGCTTTGGTCATGTTAAATGTCAAATTTTAAATGTATATTAGATATGCAAGAGGAAGTGTTAAATAGTTATTCAATTTTAAAATTTGGGGAGATGTCCTGATTGGGGAACAAACATTTTGGTGTGGTTAGTTTATGGATGATATTTCAATCCATGTAGTTGGATACAGTCTGTTAGGGAATGAGTGTAGAAAAAAAAAAGATGTTTGATGACTAGATTTGGAGAATTCTGATAATGTGGATGTTTTTAAGATGATGGGAAGGGAAGGGAAGTTGAGAAATTTGAACTGTCCATGAGGGAAAAGAAAGAAAAGAGAGCAGTGTTCTGAAAAACATAAATAAGTTTCAAGGTAGAGAGGAAGATTTACTTAGTCACAACTACTGGTCATTTAAGTAAGGCTAAAACCAGGAATAGATACTGGCAATGTAGAGGTCACTGGTGACTTGGGAAAGTTCTGAGTAGAGGCAGGGACCAAATCTGGAAGAAGGGATTTGGATGAGAGGTGATGGTGGCTTGGAATAAAGGATAGTTGGTTATGGTGGAGGTGGTAAGAAATGGTGAGACTTGGACATCAAGTCAGTAAAATTTGCCTATGAATAGTCTGTGGTGCATAGGGTGTGTAAGAGGATACAGATCCTTGGTCTGAACAATCAGACCTATACAGAGATGAGGAGGAAGGAGAGAAAGAGGCTTTTTAAAATCTAATCTTTCAACCCTGGCCCTCAGAGGGAATTTGTGCTTCCTGTGCCTGAGATTTCTGAGATTGCTTCTCCCAACCCCCACTATAGGTACTTAGCTTTCAGCTTCTCCTTGTTGGCCAGCTCATTGCCACGCAACCGTCTGGCTTCTAGCTTCTACACTTTTCTTAACACCTGTTCTTTCCTATTTTTTCCCTTGTGTGTTTAAGTTCCTTTTATTTAAGGGTAAGTCCTTCTACAGTTATTTTTTTTGTGAGATTTGGAAAGGGACAGGGAAAATAATGTGTGCTTGACCTAGAGTAAACAGTAAGTTTCTTTGTTTGATTTTTAAAAATGTATTTATTATTATTTTTTTAATTTTATATATTTTACATCATTTTTCATTTTTGCACAATGTATGCATAACAAATTATTATTTCTCTAGTTTGGTGAGGACAGTTGGTCCTTTTATCAGATGTTCTAGAACCTGTGTTTTCTGGTTGAGATAGACCAATAAGCTGAGTGATAGTTTTTCTTCCTGCCTTCCTCTTTTTTCCCTCTAGTTCTTCTTCTCTTGTATAATGTGTTTTATCTATGAATTGCCTGAGTATACTACATCCAGGCATCATCCTGGAAAAAATTATGCCACGATCTTTTAAAACCTCAAGGAGCATGAGTTTAGGCAGTATGAGCTTGTGTGTGTGTGTGTGTGTGTGTATGTGAGTCTGTCTATATCTTGAATTTGAGACTGGGTCAAGAACTCTCAACTCGGGCCTCCCTAGTGGTTATCAAGCTATCACCAGCCACTATCTCTAGCCACTTTGGCATGAGCTCAATCTCCAGTCAGGGAGCTAACCCCCATGGCACAGCAGACCTCTCCTGTCTCACCCTCTGCTCTCCTCAGCAGTGTATTTCAGTAGAATCGCCTGTTCTGCTCCCCACTCTGTCTCTGGTGAATCCTCTCACCCCTGCCTCCCTCCCTACACCTATGGCCTACATCCCAGTTCTTGTATGCATAAAGAACTCTCAACTGCACTTTCCTAGGGCTAGCAAATTCCCATGAGCTTAGACCATTGATGGGACTTTAAACTTGATCTCAGGAACAGGCATAACATTTGGAGAAAGTTGTATAAGGAGACAGGTCTAGTTTATAGCATTCCCCCTATGTCCCTTCACTAGAACAATAAGCAAACCCAAGTAACATTCAAAATTGCCCTGAATCTTAGGCGTAATAGGAAAAGATTAGAAATTGCTCTTAAACAGCATGGGAGACAATGAAAATCAAATTTCTGGATTAAAATGATTGTGCTGTCCCAAACTTAATGTCCTCAATAATGCTGTATTATCTTGGTTTTAGATAGTCTTTAGGGAGATTATTTTCATGGGACCTGTCTATAACTAGAGTCTAACATATTAGGAAATTTCAAGGGGAAAATATTCCCAAAGTTATATAACAATTTAGCAGGAGAACCAAAAATGAAGCACGGGGACTTTTATTGCCCACTCTGAGGACCTGCAGAAACCTTGAAGGATGGTCTGTTTCTAGATTTTATTGGAAGGTTTCCCTTTGTGAGTGTTCCAAATGCAAATACTGAAAGAAAAAAAAAAGATTAATACACATGTTGTGAAAATGATGGCATAATGACTATTCAAATATAAAAGACACTTGAAATGGACATACTTCTGTTTAGAAACAAAATTGGACAGGAGGTTAGGGACCAGGTTTCTGGTTCTGTTTTCAGCAGTTATGGCTGCTTACTTTTGGACAAATAGTTTAACATCTCTGGACATCAAAGTTCTGGTCTGTAAAATGAAAGGGCTATAGAAAATCATATTTTCCCTAGCTGAAAATTCTTTGAAAACCTTAATTTTAAACTTTTATAAACACGATGAATTAGAATGATGGTTGTATCTTATAATACTGACATTCAAAATGAGACAATTCATTTCATACAATTTAAAAGAAACTAAAATGGTCAAGAAATATGTAAAATTAAAGATAGAATAATAGAGTTTCTGTTTTCAGATTTTTTTAAGATAGGAAGTTAGAAGAAAAAAATTATGAAAGACAAATAATCATTATATGAGTTTAATCAGCAAAAGATTGAAAAATCAAGAGGCTCCATATTGCAAGCAGTGTTCATAATCAGGCTTTTAAACCACACATGCAAGACAGCAAGTATTTTCAAATAGGGGGAAGGGGTTCAGAATACAAAAGGGAAAAAAGACTGGGTTTTGAAAAGACAATTTCATTACTCAGAGAGAGAGAAAGTGGAGAATTGCCAAAATGAAAAGCCTTATATCTAGGAACAATAGCTGATATTCAGCAGATCGAGTGAAAGGCTGTGAGAGTAGAAATGATTATTAACAGGCAGAGTGCGTTTCAGCTAAGCAAAGCACCAAGCTTAGATATTATTGCCTCAAAGGTGTTCAGCAAATAAGCAGAGATAGAGATGAAACATTGAAAAAAAATTATGGGAAAATTCCCTAATCAACCAACATGAAGAAAGATTCTGACATAGGAAGAAGCACAGTTATCTTGAAGGGAAAACAACAACAAAGAGACAGACAAAATCTGAAAGACTGAATCAGAATATATAGCAGTTCAAACAAATGAAAAATATATTGTGAGAAAATGACCAACAATAAAGCAATGGGAAGGTAACTGAAATTTTTAAAAACAAGATTTGGTTTCATTTTCAGATATAAGTTAATAATATTTTAGCACACTATGGACATTTATGGAGATTACTGTTCTAATTATGAAGGCAAGGATTCATAATCAAGGGTTGTTCTGCATACTTGATTTTTAGTAGGATTATTTGAAAAATTCTACATGGGAAATTGATTTCAAATGCTGAATCAAAGGCTAGGAAGTTGCCCCCTCTAAGAGCCAAGAAAAGGTAAGACAGTGGCCCATCAGTGGGACAAGGACACCAGTAATGACATACCCAGAGGGAAAGGTGGGTAAGACAGCAGAAAATGAAAAACAGTGAGGAATGAGGTTTTTGAGGTGAACAAGATCTATGCAAAAATGGCTCCCTCTCCTCTGAAATTCTTGGCTTTGCTTCCAAGACCATGTGAATTCTGGTCCTGCTTCCTCACCAACAGCTCTTTGTTGCACTCTTTCCTACACCCACCACTCTGCACCAAATTTTGTGCCTTTCCTTGATATCACCTCTGGATGTTCTGTTCCTTATAGATCCCTTTGCCTGAATTGACCTTTCCAAGCTTTCTCTCTGGCCAGTCCTGCTTCTCATTCAGGTCTCAATGCCTCGTTCAGTACTGTAGAGGGATCATCCATGCATGACCTGTCTGAAGTTGCCACCACTTCTTGTTTTGTTCACTTTTCATCACATTTCTATCCCTCTTGTCTGACGGCCCTTTTGTCACATGCCTGGATGGTCTCCCTCATTGATCACCTTGATTGGACTGTGAGCTCTCTCAGGAGAGGGACTTGGTTATTTTGTTCGGCACTCTGTCCCTTCATCTTTCAAACATCAGTTTCCTATTAATTCTTCTTCCAAGTGTCCCTTGTCTCTCCACCTTTATTCCCATAACTATAGTGTGATCACAATTCTGCATTTCCTTACTTTTATTTTATTATAATTTTATTTTTTTTTAATTTTTATTCATACAAGAACTGGGGTACAGGCCAGATGTGCAGGGGTGGAGGGATGAGGGGATTCACCAGAGACAGAATGGGGAGCAGAACAGGCAGACTGACTGAAATACACTGCTGAGGGGAGCAGCGGGCAAGACAGAGAAGTCTGCCATGCCATGTGGGTATCTCGCTGGCCTGGCAGGATCAAACCTGCGCTGCAGAGGCTGCGGACAGCTTCACAGTGCTGCACTCAACTGCCTGCGCCACAAGGAGGCCCCAAAACTATAGCGTGAGCACAATTCTGCATTTCCTTACTTTTAGACAAGTACAACTGCTTCTTAAATAATTGCTCTGTCCCGGGCCTCCCCTGGTGGCGCAGCAGTTGAGTGCTGGCCTGCAAAGCTGCCTGCAGTCTCTGCAGTGCCTGGTTGAATCCCCAGCCACCAGCGAGGGTCCCACATGGCGCGACAGAACTCTCCTGTCTCACCTGCTGCTCCCCTCAGCAGTGTATTTCGTCAGTCTGCCTGTTCTGTTCCCTGCTCTGGCTCTGGTGAATTCTCTCACCCTCCCACACTTCTGACTGTACCCAGTGCTTGTATAAATAAATAAATAAATCTTTAAAAAAAATTGCTTTGTCCCTTTCTCTGACCTACAGGTTACTTTCAGATGATTCTTCCTAAAGCATCATCTTTGTTATAGCTCTCCCTCTGATGACTTTATCCATAGTATTCCAGCCAAAGTCCAGCTGGGGCATACCTATAGTTGAACAAGTTCAATTACACATTACCCATTGTGAAGAACACACAATGAATCTTATCAGAGAGTGAGAAAGAACCTATTGTATGATTTGGCTTTGGCTGATTCATCTAAAGGAGGGTATAGAAGTCGGATGTTGTCCAAATGCAGGGTTAATTCTATCACTGCTTTCTCAATAAACTTTGTCTATGTGGAGAGGAAACTGAATGCATTTTAATTGGTAAAGAATAACTCATTTATTTGGTGGAGAAAGGGAGTGTTTGATACTTTTTGAGTGGTAGAGTGGCCTTGTTTTTTTCATCTTTAGGCAAAATTATGGAGTAGTCTTGCTTTGTCTCAATTTATCATGATCTTTATTACAGAGATTGTTCATATCTAACAGGAGACTGAAAGTCCTAATTGTGAAAGTCAGACTATCTTTCGAATATCAGGGACTGCTCTTTTTTCTTACTCTTCCCTTTTGGCCAGGCACAGATGAATCAGGCCTCAGGCCATTAATCAGGATATACAGATTTTTATCATTGCCAAGATTTTGTTGACTAAGATCAGAAAAGTGCCTTTGAATGTAGTCTGTGGTTGATGGAGGGTTGATCTTTCCTTCTCTTTCTGTTTTGTTCCTACCCACCCCCCAATACCATGAACTTCTAAGAAGCTAGTCCTTCTTTCTTTTTTTTTTTTTTTAAAGATTTATTTATTTATTTACACAAGCACTGGGTACAGTCAGAAGTGCAGGAGGGTGAGAGGATTCACCAGAGCCAGAGCGGGGAACAGAACAGGCAGACTGACGAAATACACTGCTGAGGGGAGCAGCGGGCACGGCAGGAGAGGTCTGTGTGCCATGTGGGACCCTCAGTGGAGGCAGGGGATGGAACCAGTGCTGAAGAGGCTGCGGGCAGCTTCACAGCCCAGCGCTCAACCGCTGCACCACCGGGGAGGCCCTCCTTCTTCTCTTTATAAAAAGGGTTATTGAACCTCTGATATGGCAATGGCTTCAGGGAAGAATTTAAGACAGGACAGGATATATCAGCCAAATGCACATAGGCAGTTATCAGAAACAAAATGACCATTAGTCTTTGTAAATAAGGCTTGAAGTCAAACATCTAGATTATGAAAGCCAGGTGATGACCTTGTGTACTATAATCCACCTGAGTCTATTCAAGAGATAGATGGCTTTTTCTTTTAGCTAGTCATACACTGTTCTATTTACCCTATAGAATCTATGTAGTGGAGTTTTTGCTGTGGTGCAAACTCTTCCTTGGCTGGCTAAGAGGAAATCATGGGCTATATGGTTATCCATGACAACTCTACTTAGTGAATTTAGACAAACCTTTTGGGTTTCCAGAGCAGAAATGTTATTTATGATTTCTACAAAAGTCAAAGACAAGTTTAAATGACTTTTTAAAATTGTATTATTCATATTGTGGAATCCCTCTGAAGTTCTACGAATAATTTGTGCTACCTCATTTTGAAGGCTTCTGAGTATTCTTTTCAGGAAAATGGGATCCAATGGAAGGTTGGTGTTTTAAATATATAGAAGCCATAGGATCAGTGAGTGTGTAGAAGAGAGGTACAAGCCAGATATCCATATAAGAAGTAGTAGTCTAGAGGAATACAGATTGAATTGGAAATTTTACTACCATGTCCCTCAAGATGGATGAATTCCTTGTGTGGAATTAAATTGCTCCAGCAAAGTGGGATGAAGTATCTTTAAAGAGAACAGAGTGTCATGGCCAGGATAGCCCTAATATTAGTCCTTATTCTTGATTATCTAGGCTTTGCTGATAAAATTGTAATGATCTCAGCAGGAGAATTTCATTGATGTAAAGTCAAAGTCCATTTTTTTGCATGATTGGAAGTAGGAATAAATGATGAGATAGAAACTCAAGTATCAAAGGAGCCTGATTAAAGAGAATTTTCCTTCTGAAATTTTTAAAGGAATAGTTATTAAATTTATGTCAATAAGGTCAGTTAAGGGGTTACAGATCCAGCAATCTATTGGATTCCGAGTAGCAACTCTGGTGAGGGAAAATATATAAGAAAGTTTTGGTATTTTATGTTAGAGATAGAAGGGGTTCAGAAATAAAAAGATTATCTTATTGTTCTTGAAGGAATTAAGATGGATAAATAGGCAATGTTGTATAGTACAGTGAAGGCAACTTGGAAAGTTGAAGAATATGAAAATTAACCTTGTTCCATCATGTTGAGTGGAAGTTGTCCACTTCTGAGGTCCATTATCTGTTCTTTCATCTTGGGTGGCAATGTCCATCCCTGAAATTAAAAACTTAGCTCATGAATCAGGAATTCAATGTTAGGAAAACTTGGTCCCCAATGCCTTCAATGTACAGTAATCCCAGGAATTCTTAAAGTTATATTTTTTTGAGTTGAGTTTGGAGATTTCTGCATAGTTTGTAATTTTTATGTAGTGAGAGTTTTGCCTTCTTCTAATAGTCTGTGCCTTAAATAACAAGCTTTTTGTTGTTGCAGAATTGTATTTCTCTTTGAAGGCTCTATTGTATTTTCTGAACTAAGGTCTTTAATACATACACAGACTCAATCTTACAGCTTTGCTCATTTTTTTTTTTTTGAGCACAGTAAATCATCTATATATTAGAACAGAATCACAAGGAAATTTCAAATCTGTAAGGCCCAATTAAGAATTTGAAAGGAATACAGAACTCAGTATATCCCCGAGGCAAAACAGTCTAGGTATATTGTTGATTTTCCCATGAGAAAGGAAATAAGTATTGACTGCCTGGATCTAATGGGATGCTAAAGAACGTAAGTCCATCACAGTGAAATGGGTGGCTTCAAGCAGTATTGGAGACAAAATAGAAATTGGTTTAAGGATCACTGGGAAAGAGGAATGATAATCTTATTTATGATCCCAGAGTCTTGCATAAATCATTACAGGCTTTTTTTATTAGGTGACTGAGGAATATTATAAGGACTGATGCAAGGAATAATGAATCCCTGCATTATAAAAATCTTTCATTGTGGAGCTCAACCCTTCCTTAATTTCAGGGTTTTTAAAATTTAAAAAATTTTTAAAATATTTTATTTTATATAATTCTTACATCATTTTTCATTTTTGCATATCATTTTCATTTTTCATTTTGCAATGTATGCATTTTCATTTTGGTTATATTCCCCATACAATTGCACCCCCTCTTATTTTGACCTTAATTCTTCCTCTTCCACCCCTCCCCCCCACCATAGTGTGTCTCTAGTTTATAGTTGCTTGTTGATTTTGATTATTAATTAGTCTTTTTCCTGGTCCCTTATTTAGGTTTTCTAAATTCCTGCTATGGGTGAGACCATCTGGTATTTTTCTTTTTCTTTCTGACTTATTTCGCGGAGCATGATCCCTTCTAGTTCCATCTATGTTGCTGCAAACTACATGTGTTTATCTTTTTTGATTGCTGAGTAATATTCCATTGTGTATATGTACCACATCTTCTTGATCCAGTCATCTATTTTTGGGCATTTGGGTTGTTTCCATAACTTAGCTATTGTAAATAGTGCTGCTATAAACATAGGGGTGCAGGTGCCCTTTGGAATTAATGTTTCTGTGTCCTTTGGGTAAATACCTAGGAGTGGAATTGCTGGATCATATGGAAGCTCTATCTTTAGTAGGTTGAGGAATCTCCACACAGCTCTCCATAGTGATTGGACCAGTTTGCACTCCCAACAGCAGTGCAGGTGAGTTCCTTTTTCTTCACAACCTCACCAGTATTTGTTGTTGCTAGTTTTTTTAATATGTGCCATTCTCACTGGTGTAAGATGGTATCTCATTGTAGTTTTGATTTGCATTTCCCTGATTACAAGTGATGTTGAACATTTTTTCATATGCTTGTTGGCCATTTGCATTTCCTCTTTGGAGAAGTTTCTTTTTAGCTCTTTTGCCCATTTTTTGACTGGATCATTTTCTTTGTTTTTGTTGAGTATCATCAGCTCTGTAGATTTTTGTGATCAGTCCTTTATCATTAGTGTTGTGTGCAAAAATTTTCTTCTAGTCGGTGGGGTTTCTCTTTGTTTTGGTTATTATCTTTTTTGCTGTGCAATTTCAGGTTTTAAGGGGTATTAATTAAGAACATGTAATGGTTTAGAAGAGTCATTTCTGTTTTGATGGGTTTGGGCTCTAGAACTCATTCGTTGCACTGTTGTCCCAGAGAGAATCAAGGATCTCATATAATTGGTCAAACTTAGATTGGATTAAATTTTAAGCATGGGCAATGTGCCATGTAGATTGTACTATTAAAGGATTATTCATGGAAGAGTCTTCAGATGTTTCAAGAAGTAGTTCATCTGAGGAACATTTGGGTCAGTGGTTCCATTTACATAAAAGATCCCTCCCTGTAAAATTTACTGGTGTGGTGTCACAGATAACAGATGCATATTTACTAGTGAGGAGACCAACAGTCACAGGCTGGGTAATGGGTAGAGGTTAAACACTGCTTGAAATTGCTGACTAGTTTAATGATTCTGAGGAAGATGGGTAGAATCATGGTATAATTTATAATAGAAAGAGTAGCATTTTTATCTACAGGAAAGGTTTGCTTCTATCCTTCTATCATTAAAGATAATTCTTGTTGATTTAAAGAAATCATTGATTACCAGGCTCCACAATATCCCTTAGAGGCCCTTTATTATTCCTGTTTGGAATAACGAGAAAGTATTAGCTCTGTTTCATTTTAGTGAAGATGGGGTAATTATTTTTTCAGAGCCACTCCTCCCCCCTCCTTTTTTTTTTAAAAACAGTATTGGCAAGTATCTTTGTCAAAGAGAAAGTTTTTATTGTCTCTTGAGAGAGGAGGATATATTTAATTGCCTTAATTGTAACACGATGTATTTTGTTTATTAGTTTGTTTCTCTTGGTCATCCAAAACCTCCTCAAAATATTCAGCCAAATGTTGAAGCTCATTTAATGGGGTAATTTGCAAGCCAATTTTTTATGTACCAAGTTTGTAATTTCTGCCCTTATATCACCAACAAAAGATATAAAGGCCATTAGAAATGACATTGGGAATTAAACCAAAATACTGTTTGTGTTTTGATCTGCCTGTTGATGAAGCATCTTTGGATTCATTCTTATGCTATTTGCAAGATTCAATCAAGTATTTTTTTAAGGAAGAAAAATTGCATTATAGTTTCCAAAATGTTATTTGGAAACAAATACAAATACACATTGCATAGTTTCCCAATGAGTAAAATGCATGCCATATTTTTAATAAATTTTTTCCATAAAGAAAAGTGTAGATTCACATATACTTCTATGAAATAATACAGAGACCCCATGTATCCTTTACCCAACTTTTCCCAATGGTGACACCTCAAAAGCTGTAATATAATTTCACAAGGAACCGGATGGTCTCACTCATAGCAGGAATCTAGAAAACTTAAATAAGGGACCAGGAAAATGAATATAAGAAAGTGAAAATCAAAATCAACAAAAAACTATGAACCAGAGACACTTTTTGGGGGGTGGGGGGCGGAAGGGGAAGGATTGGGGTCAGAATGGGGCGTTTGCAATTGTATGGGGGAATATAAAAATAAAATTTATTATTTAAAAAATAATTTCACAAGGATATTTACATTGGTGCAAATTCATCAGTATTGTTCAGATATCCCCAGTTTTACTTGTCCTCATTTGTGTGGATGTGCCCACTTAATCCTATACAATATTATACTATGTGTATGCAGTGTATTTACCATTGCCTTCAAGATGGATAATAGTTCAATCATTGCAATAATCCCTCATGCTGCCTCTTGTAAACCACATCTATCTCTCTCCCTCCCCCTTTATTCCAACCTCTTAACCCCAGTAACCATTAATCCAGTCTCCATTTCTAAGATTGTGTTATTTCAAATTGTTATATAAATGGAACCATACAACCTTTTGAGATTATTTGCATTTAGTATAATTTTCCGTAGATTCATTCATTTGTAGCATGTATCAATACCTCATTTTTATTGTTGATTAGTATTCCATTTTTATCCATTCACCCTCTGAAGGACATATAGGCTGTTTCCAGATTTTGGATAGTATAAATAAAGCTTTTCTTGGCATTTATGTACTCTTTTTTATAAACAAACTTTCATTTATTTTGAATAAAAGTCATAGAATGCAACTTCTGGGTCATATGTTGGTTGTACATTTAGTTTTCCAAAAGGTACCACTTTACATTATCCCAACAATGCAGAACGTTCCAGTTTCTTCATCTCCATGTCCACATTAGGGTTATCATTTGTTTACTTACTTTAAGCACTCTGATAGGTGTGTAGTAGTATGTCATTGTGCTTTTAGTTTGCATTTCCTTGGTAGTTAATAATGTTCTTTTTTTTTCATGTTCTTATCTACCATGCATTTCACTTGAGTGAAATGTCTGCTCTATCTTTTGTCCATGTTTTTTTATTGGATTGTTTGGTTATTTATTTTTTTACTGTTAAACATTTTCATATTTTCATATATTCACGATACTAGTCCATGGTTGTGTAGTTTACAAATGTTTTTTTCCAGGCTGTAGGTAGCTTTTTAGTCCTTGTAACAGAATCCTTTGAAGAGCAAATTTTGATGATGTTCAATTTATTGATTTTTTTCTTTTATAGATGGTGTTTTGGTGTCAAATATAAGAGCTCTTTACAAAGCTCTAAATCCCAAAGATTTTCTCCTTTGTTTGCTTCTGAAATATTTCTAGTTTTTCACATGACATTTAGGTCCATAACCTATTATGAGTTAATTTTTTATAAAGAGTGAAGTTTAGCTAGAGGCTTATTTATTTTTTACTGTGGATACCTAATCACTCCAGTACTGTTTATTGAAAAGATTATTGTTTTCTATATTTTTCTCAAATTTTATTGAATCCCAACCATTTGCACAACTGTAGAATTTGGGGATTACATTTTCTCACCTCCATATGTGCACATGCTTCACTCACCCTCCACCAAAGTGCTGGTGTCAATACTCTGTAACCTTTCCTTCTCTACACTCTTTCGCTTTAGTTTTGTTTGTCTTCTTTAACTTGGCCGCAGGTGGGGGAGGAGGGGAAGGTGGAATCCAAAGACTCAGTCTCCATTTTGGTGGGGAGAGAGGACTATTCAAGGCAGTGTTTACACTGCCTCTTCTGCCATTCAGTCCAGAGCAGCATTGATGCTACTGCATGTTCTAGGGTCCACATCTTTGTTCCTCTTCTCTTCAGTGTGTGGCAGGTCTCTCTGACCTTCCAGCAAGGAGGGTTGATGGGACTCTGCCAGCTCTTCTGCTGGCAGCCAGAGTCATTGTGATTGAACCAACAGGCCCAACACCTGTGTGTATGTAGATCTGCACTCCACTGGCACACCACACCCCCTAACTGAAAAGATTTCCCATGCATGGTCTGTGCCCAGTCTCCAGTTTGTTCAGCTGATTGGAATGGCCACTGCCCTGACTGCAACTCCTCCAGGTTCTACCTGTTCTGCTGCCACATGAACAACCAATCTTGAGGAAAATACCTGTGGGTCAATCCCCTTGGATTGGACAGCAATATACTGGTGAAACATTTGTGAGCAACATTCCTCCCCCAATTGTACTTTGGGGAGAGGTTTATCCAAGCCTTCCTATTCTGCAAAGTAGAAGTTCGCCTATTGAATTGGTTTTTGCATATTGTCAAAAGTCAGTTGAACATATTTGTACAGGTCTATTTCTGGATTTTCAATTTTCTTCCATTCATTATATATCTCCCCTCTGCTAGTTCCATTCTGTGTTGATTACTACAGCTATATAGTTAAGTCTTAATATTAGATAGGGTGAGCCCTCTCACTGTATTCTCCTTTGTCAAGACTGTTTTAGTTATCCTATAGTCTGTATATTTTCATATAAATTTTAGGTAAAAATCCATTACTGGAATTTTTAAAAATTACATTAAATCTATATTGATCAGTTTGGGGGAGAATTGATATCTTTATGATGCTAAGTATTTTAGCCCATGAAAATCAGATGTTCTGTCATATATTTAGGTTATCCAAGGGGCTTGGTATGGTGGCCATCGTGACTGCTGGTGTCTCTGGGTAAGTCTTAGGGAGAAAACAAAAAGGCTTCCCAAGCTGAGTATTTTCAATGATTTTTTTTTTTTTTTTAACAGGGGCAGCCCCCTATGTCTTTTCATGGAGGAAGGATGTCTCAGGGCCAGTGGGGATGGAGAGCACCTAAGGGATAGCTACTTGTGCCAGGACCCCTCTGCCATTGTGTAGGGTTTATTTAGTGTTGGCAGGACTGCTTTCCATCATAAAGGAATGAGCCTACATGGGTCACCTTTCATGGCTTGGTTAGGAGTAAGGAAAAGTCAGTCCTTGGTTACTTTCTTTTGTTGGATGGTCAGTGGGAGAAGCCCTGCTTCTGTGTCAACCTACCCTTCAGTACTGGGTCCCTAACAATTTCTCCTGCCTCTTCCTACCTTTCAGGTCTCTCCTTTGTTTGGCTCTTGTATTATTTCCAGTCTTTATAGTTCTACTTAGCGGAAGGAAGAAGGAGAGATGAACCTATGGCATCTTGTCCAAAGAGAATGACTCTATCCTAACTTAATTTTGAGAGAATTAAAGAATTAAAATTGAAGATGCACGCTATACATACTGCAGTTCAAGAAAATGTAACTCAGTCAAAAGGCTGGAAAGGGAATTATTTTCATTAAGAATTAATGTAAAATAACTAGATATGTTCCAGACTCCCATCATCTTACATTTTATCCATTTACATTGCTCCTGAATGCATGAAATAAAATCTTAAATGTATTTCATAAATAATAAAGAAGTAATAAAAGTCTTTGTGTGATCATTTGTGCATCAAAAATATTGGCTCTGAGCTTAAGAGAAGAATATTGGAGAAATGCAGATGAGGGAGGACTCTGCTGTTTTGCTGAGGTTCTGAAGGTCCTTGCTTTATCCTTTCTTCTAGGACAGCACTTTATGCAGACTACATAAATAATTTATTTTTTTCTAGAAGCCATATCAACAAGGTAAAAAGAAGTAGATGAAATTAGTTTTAATAATATTTAACCCAGTATATCAAATTTATCAATTCAACATATCAATAAGAATATTGTTAACGGCATAGTTTCCTTTTCCCCCCACACCAAGTCTTCAGATTCTGGATGGTGTGCTTTCTCTGACTAGCACATTTCAATCTGGACTAGCCCCATTTTAAGAGATTGTACTCTCCCGAACTTTTGCCTGAAAAATCCTTGCCTTGAGACAGGAGCACAGAATAGCCTAAAGTGATTGAATTCTAAGGTGCAGCAGGTGAAACATTAAAAAAAAATGGGAAAACAACTGGCAAATATCTCATAAAGTATTATTCTAGAAGAAGAAATATTTCATTCATTTTAGGCCACCTGCTGATTTTCTGTCCATTCTTTGCTAATTCTTCTCCTTTGCTGCTTCTTTTGGCTTATTCATGGTGAGTTTCCTATCCCAAATGTAAGGCCTGAATTTACTGTTGCATTGATTTGCACACTTCACTTACAACTTATGACCCTGAGCTTCAGGGAAGCCAGGCGATTAAGTGCCCATTTTCCATTAGAAATGCCTCAGTTCAGTCAATTCCAGGAACTTCCTCAGCTATTCCTCTGTCAGGATCTGGTCAGCAGGATAGAGAAAGAGGAACTGTGTTGTAGCATTCAAAGGGATTTCCATAATTTAATTGATGGAGCTAGCATATGGCTATTGCAGCACAGAGTGGAGTGACTCCTGGAATAATCTGAGAGTAAGCAGTGACTCAGAGGACAGGGCATGCTCAATGGAGGAAGCAGTTGAGAAGGTCCTTAATGGCTGTGTCTGTACCAGTGGGTCCCAGCTCTTACACTCAGAGGCAGTCACCAGGCAATCACTGACAGTGGGATATTAGGCAAGGGGGACACTGAGAAAGGCCACTGTTTGGATAAGGACCATCTGGAATAAGCAGTAATCAGAGAAAGTACTTTGCCTGGGGTTAAAAAAAAAAAAAAAAGCCCTGCAACTGATTTAAGAATACTAAAGAGCTCACTTTTATTGACATGTATCATTTTAAAGAGGGACCGGCATTTATTTTTATGACTGAGTTAATGGACTTCTAGAAATAAAAATTGAATACAGAGAGCAAAATTTATACTCATGTAACATTAGAAAAATCTCTAATGGCCTTTCTCCTCTTTTCCCTCCTTCCGGCTCCCCCCTTCCTTGTTTCCCTTTATTTCTTGCCCCCTTCTCCTTTTCACACTCAGTTACTCAGGGTCTACCATGTGCTAGACACTGTGGGAGTTACTGCAGATGGAGAAATGATAGAGTTCTGTCCTGGCCTCAAGTTTGGTGCCATACACAAGTACACACAGAAGATGACAAGGTAGTGCTGGAAGGGGTGGAGCTCTGAGCAAGGTGCTTCCAGAGTCCAAATGTAGACCCCTAACTCAGGGCATGACTGGAGGGAGAGAAGTAAAGGAAGGCTGGATTTGGGAATGAATGGGCTGGGTGATGCCTGAACAAGTAAAAGCTTTGGCTATGTAAAGTTGGAGAAATGTGTCTAGAAAGTGGAAGGATGGTGGGCAGCAATCTGGAGGCATGAGAATAGCTTAGTTCAAGAACATCAAATAGGCACAGCATGATTGGAACCCTCTATGGAGAAAAATGAGTGAGCTGAGATCAGTGAGATAAGGGACAGATCGCCAAGTTGCTAATATATGGAAGGCTGGATTCTCTTCTAAAGGAGTGTAGAAATATCTGTTCCTGGGCCTCCCTGGTGGCACAAGGAGTTAAGATGCAACCTATAAAGCTATCCACAGCTTCTGCAGCACAAGTTCGATCCCCCTGCTGGCCAGGGAGCAACCCACATGGCAAGCAGACCTCTCCTGCCTTGCCCGCTGCTGCCCTCAGCAGTGTATTTTAGTCAGTCTGCCTGTTCTGTTCCCCACTCTGTCTCTGGTGAATCCTCTCACCCTCCACACCTCTGGCCTGTGCTCCAGTTCTTGTATGCATAAAATAAATCTTTATAAAAAAAGAGAAATATCTGGAGACACTTGGCAATGTCTGGAATTTTCACTGTCATAATTTTCACTGTCATAACATGGTGTGTGTGTGTGTGGGATGAGCAGAGGTTAAGGATGCCATTAAATATCTTAATGATACACAGGACATGCTCCAACAGTTGACTATATAATTTGCAAAGTCCAGTGCAAAATAAAATATAGGGCCCTTTGTTCAAGATGCAGAAAAAAGGGTGCCATTATTTGCAATTACCAGTATGCTAAATAAAGAAAAATAAAAACATTAATAATTAACATGAATCTTACTATTCAATCTTTATATTATACAACAGTTTTAAATTGCAAGTAAAACTCCCAATTCATATGCAGAATCACCAAAATTATACTATTTGTAGCTCATGGTTTGTACATTCTTATGTTTTTCTGTTCTTACCAGAACAGTAGAAATGCTGCAGGAAACCATCTTGTTTTATATCATTTGTTAATATTGGCTCTGTCTACCAGTACTCCTTACCTTCAGCTTAGTATTGAGTAAAGGGAGCTGGAAGGAAAAGAAAATATGTATCAACAAATAAGTTACCATATCTTTCTTTTCCTGACTTGTAGGGTTACCAGATAATATATAGGATTCCTAGTTAAATTAGAATTTCAGAAGAAACAATACATTTTTAATTTAAGTATGTCTCATAACAATACCTGGGACATGGGCCTCCCTGGTGGCGCAGGGGTTAAAGACAGTGCTATCAAGCTATTGCCAGCCACTGCTGCATGAGTTCTATCCCCCGCTGGCTAGGGAGCTGACCCACATGGTGCAGCAGGTCTCTCCTGTCTCACCCGCTGCTCCTCTCAGCAGTGTATTTCAGTCAATCTGCCTGTTCTGTTCCCCACTTTGTCTCTGGTGAGTCCTCTCAACCCCACACATCTGGCTTATACCCCAGTTCTTGTATACATAAATATTTAAAAACAAAGAAACAAAAAAACAAAACCAACACCTGGGACAGGATTATCCAGGTGGGCCTAACCTAATTGTATGATCCTTATAAAAAGATTTTTCTGGTTGGTGGCAGAACAAGAGGAAGTCAGAGAGATCCAATTCATGGGGAGGTGTTGCTGTGCCTTGCTAGCTCTGAAGTGGAGGAGGCCTTATGTCAGAACCACAGAGAAGCCTCTTGGTATGAGGGTGACCTGATCTAATAGCCTGCAAGGAAATTTGGACCTTAGTCCTATAGCCTCTAGAAACTGAATTCAATCAGCCACCCAAAAGGACCTGGAAAGGGTCTGATTCTTTCCTAAGGCTTCCAATTAATAGCCTACGCCAGCTGACCTTGATTTTAGTCCCTAAACAGAGAAACCAGGGGAGTGTACCTGGACTTCTGACCCATAGAACAGCGAGACAATAAAAGGGTGTTGTGGCAACTTATTACAAAGCCATGGAAAACTAACACACTCCATTATATGGCATCCAGTATCTCCTTGAGTCTTTTAATTAAGAAGTCTGGAGGTTGACAAGCTTAAACATAATAATATATGGATTACTGTATTTTAGCTACCTAGCTTGAAGAGGAGATATTTCAGATTGAGGGGTTTGCTCAGAATCCCTCTTTCCTTTCTTTATAAAGCTGGGATTGATGATGTGAGAAAGATCACACACCTCCTATGCACTTATGAAAACGGTAAGATGTTATTAAAAATTGGTTTGGTTCCAAAATAGATGACTGGATCAAGAAGATGTGGTATATATACACAATGGAATATTACTCAGCAATCAAAAAAGATAAACTCATGCAATTTGCAGCAACATGGATGGAGCTGGAAGGGATCATGCTCCGCAAAATAAGCCAGAAAGATAAAGAAAAATACCGATGGTCTCACTCATAGCAGGAGTTTGAAAACCTAAATAAGAGACCAGGAAAAAGAATAAGTACATTAAAGAAAAAATCAAAGTCAACAAGCAACTATAAACCAGAGACATACTACGAGGGCGGTGGAGGGGAGAGGAAGGATTGGGGTCAAAATAAGGGGGGTGCAATTGTATGGGGAATATAATCAAGATGAAAATGTATACATTGTGCAAAAATGAAAAATGATAAAAGAAATATATTTAAAAAATTGGTTTGATTCCTAATAATGGTTAAGGTTTTAAAAGATCATCTTTGTTTGCTGTGCTCCTAAGTCTTAGAAATTCAGTTGCCTGCAATGAAATATGTAAGAAAATGTGAAAGGCACATATAATCCTGATATGCAAAGAGGCCTAATATATGACCTAGAAAAGATGTTAAAGAAAAAGTTGTGCTGAGCTAGTCAATGAAGTGCTCCCCTCCTCCTTTTAAGGTCAAATGTTATAATAGCAGTTTAATTTCAGCCTAAATAACCAATTTCAAGTAATGTGCTTTAGATTTGTACAAGTACAAAGCAAGAGACAGTTACCCATATGGTCCTTGATTTGCAATGGTTTGGCTTACGAATTTTTGGCTTTATGATGGTGTGAAAACAATATATATTTAGTAGAAATTTCTGTACGATATTTCTGTAGTCTAGTGATACTAGGCAGTGGCAGTGAACAGCAACTGTCAGCATTTTCAATTTACAATATTTTCAATTTATGATGATCTTATTGGGATACAACACTATCATAAATTGAGGAAGACCTCTATTAGAGCAATTGCAGTGTCCTCTTCTGTCCACAAGTGTTTGTGATTCAGTCCACATGCAAGTCAGGTGGATCGCATGAGCTATATAAAGGGAAGTGTTGAGCCCTTTCCTTGTCAAATACTCATCTGAAAGCAAATGTTCTTTTTGTTTTTTCCATTTTTTAATTTTTATATTCCCCATATAATTTCAACCCCCTTATTTTTACCCCAATCCCTCCTCCGTCCCCCCCCCCCCAAAAAAAAAGTGTCTCTGGTGCATAGCTGCTTGTTGATTTTGATTTTTTTCTTTCTTATAGTTATTATTTTTCCTGGTCCATATTTACGTTTTCTAGATTCCTGTTATGAGTGAGACCATCCGGTATTTTTCTTTTTCTTTCTGGCTTGCCTAACCACTATGGAAAGCTGTGTGGAGATTCCTCAGCCTACCAAAGATAGAGCTTCCATATGATCCAGCAATTTCACGCCTAGGTATTTACCCAAAGGACACAGAAACATTAATTCCAAAGAGCACCTGCACCCCTATGTTTACAGCAGCACAATTTACAATAGTTAAGCTATTGGAAACATTTTGAAACAACCCAAATGCCCAAAAATAGATAACTGGATCAAGAAGACGTGGTACATATACACAGTGGAATATTACTCAGCATTCAAAAAAGATAAACACATGCAATTTGCAGCAACATGGATGGAACTGGAAGGATCATGAAAGCAAATATTCTTAATTGTGCACCCAACTGGGTGTACAAAATATTGGTCTCAAGAAGTTAGGGAAGATGATATTTGACCCAAGATAATTGGTATACTCTTTAACCATGAGTATACCAAAGCCCAACTATCATGTCTTTGCTTCACAGAAATTTGACTCTTTTAATATTTGGAGCAAATATACCTGGTTTGAAAGTCTTGTTTCTTTGTGCTGGGCTCATGAATCAAAAAACCTAGAACAGCTACTCAGAGTGAGGGAAAATAATTATTTTTATAGAGGTTAAGAATGTGGAGAGTAGGAATTATCTACACATCCATGCATTCATTCAACGATAGCTCACCACAGTCCTTCATATTGGTTTTGGAGATCAGGACAGTTCATGGGTTTTTCCAAAGTCTGGAAGGACCCTGGATTATCATTCTTAATGTGGAATTCCACATCTGTGAGTTCCTATTTCTGGGAATCCTCTTCCTGCTCATAGCCCTCCCTGCATCTTATCTTTTTTCAGGTTCCAACTGTATGTCTTTACCTCTTCTGCTTTTCAATGTTGACCTCAAATGCAGAAATCACAGCAGTTACTTAAAAATTCTCAGGCCAAACATAAACATTGTCAGAATGAGTTTCTCCTGGAAAGACAGATATTGTCAGTCCAGCAGAATAAGATTGGTGTGCAATGATTCAGACTGTGCTTCCTGTCATACCGTCAGAATAGTATGATCTGATGGGAGGGATTCCTTTGAAGTGGGACACAGATTTTCTGACCTCTGACATTCATTTTAGCATTGCACAAGGGTTCCATCCCCACAACATTAATTAATTCCTATGGGTTGAATGAGACAGTTCTACAGACTTTAGTCAACTGTTAATATATTCCTCCCTTCCTTTCTCCTCTCCCTGCTCTATGGGAATCAGGTGTGCATAATATTGGCTGGTCTTCCCTTCTGTTATCCTGGCTAGTAGTGAAGAAGGTTGGAATCACAAAGAGGGAAGTGGGACTAGAATTGAAGATCTCTACAGTCTTCATATTTCTTGTCCAATTTGAGGTTGAGTTATATAGCTATAGAGGAGGGAGGAGAATGAGTAGAACCCAGTAACTGCATTACTTAGTGCTTCTTCATTGTTATGGAACCATTTGCAAGCCCTGAGTTCTATGTCTCACATGTTGTAAAGGTAAATACAGTAAATGGCAGGTGTGTGTGTGTATTGGTGTATTACACGAAACATCCAGCACAGCAAGGGATCATATAGTTCAACTGGTCAACCTTCCAAAAGTAAAGGCCACAGCCCAGAAAAGTTAATGTCTTTTTTTAAGCACACAAGTAGTATGCTTTCTAGCTCTATCCCCTGGATGTCAAATTCCTTTTTTTTATTGCCTAGAAGAACTAGGGTGTAAGCCAGAGGTGCAGGTGTGAGAGGATTTAGCAGAAACAGAGTGGGGAGCAGAACAGGCAGATTTACTGAAATACACTGAGGGGAGCAGTGGGCAAGGCAGGAGGGGTCTACTGTGCTATGTGTGGGTAAGCTTCTTGGCCGGGGATCAAACTCAGGCCATAGCAGTTATAGTACTGAGAGTAAACCCACAGGCTACCAGGGAGGCCATGGATGTCAAATTCTTTGTCCAGAATTCTTGGTGTCTTCTAAACCCTTGGAGTGAATAAATCAATAATACTGAAAACTCTTTGCATCTTGTGTGTGTTCTTTGGCATGTGTATTGGTCATTGCTGAACTCCAGGTATAAAACTCATTTTCACACCCAAACAAATCAGAGTAAAACAAAATAACCCATTCAAGATGATTTACAAATTGAAGGCAGCTAGTAGTAATATCTTGTGTTTCTGTAGAGCTTTTTATCTGCAGAGTACTTCCCAGACAAAACTAATGAATTCTCCTACTCCCCTTAGGAATATAGACACACACGTCCCCACATGCATCTACAATTTAATTTACATGAAATGAAGAAAAAGACATTCCAAAGTGGCATTACACTAAATCATAATTACAACCCTAAGCTCAAGATAAACATATTGAACTCTCCCAGGAAGGCAGTGATGCTCACCCACTGGGAGTTTCCACTTCATTTCTAGCACAGACTGAATGGGGAGTGCAGAACAAGAGCTCACACAGTCTATCATCTCTGGGATTAAGGTCCTGTTTCACAGGCAAATGACTTCAGGAAAATGACCTGGTGGGGTACAAGACCTAGAGAATTACTTGGTTTGACTGAGGGCATTCCTTCTCTGCTGTGTCTGTCCCTTTCTCTTCACTTCTGGCCTCTCTGGTACTCCCTGGCACCCCCAGCTCTCCACTGTCTCCTCCTGCTAAGGAAGTATGATAATATTTGTGGGTGTATCAAACACTTGCTATGTAAAGCCTGGCAGGAACATGATCATTTTACAAAGAGGGGCATGGAGCCAGATTTCCAGGCATTTTTTGTCCCTAAGGAAGGTAGAGCAGTCTTCCCACGGCTTTGTGAATTCCATCATCTAGCCTTTGCCCACTTCTTTTTCCCCATGGTGCTGGCCTTGCATTCTGTGGCAAGGCTTATGTGTCCATCTCCACATTCCATATCCTGGACACTTTCCATGGGTCTTGCCTTACTTACCTCACTTACTTACAAGCTTTGAGATGACATCAGCCACCAACTGAGATGTCTCCAAGTGCTGCATGTAGAATGTCTGGGGCTAAATCCTGCTCCACTAGGGGCACAGTTGATTGTAGATGTGCCCTCTGCATCAACAGGCTCAATCAGAATCATTCTTGTGGCGAGGACTGAACTCCTTTACTTTCACCATACCCTTCAACCTTTCCCTTCCTCTGAAGGCCCCATGGCTTTCGCCTGCAAGTGTCCCACACAGGCTGTGGCCTCTGAACTGCCTTGAGTCAGAAGCCACCTTTCAGTGTCCAAGCTGCTCCCAGTCAAGTCCCTTTGTTGCTGATCCAGTTCACTGCTAAGCAACAATAACTTATTTCTCCATTGTTCATGGGCGGGTCCCTTATTTAGACCTAGGGTAAGTGTGCTGTGCTGACCAGCAGTGGGTCTCAACTGCCTGACCTGGCTTGTGACAGAGCTATTTCAAGGCCAGAGTAGAAATGGTTTCCATATAGTCTGCGAGAGAGAAGACATTTCTGCCGCCAGGGAGAATTTTTAAGGCCAAATTAGGGGTGGATGCCTAGAAGTCACCACACATTAGACTTATGAGTGTGGCATAGGCAACAAAGGCCAAAATAGGCAGCAGAGAGGTGAAACTTCCTAAGCGCCCCCTGGATAGACTGACCCGAAGTGGTATAAAGCAGCAACAGGAATGAACAGCAAAATGGCTCCTCAAAGGACTGAATAGTGACTGAACTTAGAAAGGCCAGGATAAGTAGACCTGGTTGACCAGTAGGGTGCAGCCAGTGGGTTGCAGTCCCAGAGAGACTCTTCATAACATGGAGTCCAGAAGTCCAAGGCAGTCTCAGAAAGCAAGTTGGAAGGAATAAGAAGGAACAAAGACTACCAACACATCAAACATCCATTAGGAAACAGAGTTAAAGCCTGACTCCTGTATGGAAATTCTCCTGCCACTTTTATACACCAGGATTTGGTTTCATTAAAGGAAAAAGGTTTCAAGATAGTCAGAGATTTAATGATAACAACAATACATATCTGCTCTATAAGACAAAGAGTGCCTTAATAGGTCCAGGCATTTGAGGCATCTCTGAAGGATGGAAGAAGCTTAGGATCATGATGAAGAAGGAAATTGCAGGCCAGAAGGTGTACAGAACTACTGCACTGTTCCAGGGCTATTCCAAAATATGATGAGCATATCACAAGATGTTAGGAGGATCCCTTGATGGGAAATTACTTGGGATCCCAGATAGGATCAGCCACCTTTCCACCCCCAGGCCGACAAATTGGCAACAGAGGTGCCAGTCCCCAAGTATGGAGCAGAAGTTTCAGATGGTTATGATAGAAAGGCCAGGTGGGGCTCTGACGACACAGAGGAGGGCTATGGTGCTCTCTCCATGCACAGAATAGAGGCAGTAAGTAGAAAGTGCTTGATAGAAAGGCTGAAGATGCAAATGTGAAGTTCAGCAGAGCCAATTACCTCAAAACACTAAAAAAACCTCCCAAAACAAAACCATAAATAGTACCAACTTTAACAAATGGAAAGGCTTATATCCAAAGAAGTAGAATAAAAGGAGCAATAGAACAAGATCTTGGCACCTATGTAACCAGAATCCTCAGAAAGAAATAATGTGACATTGCATCCATAAAAAGGAATGTTTTAGAGATCATGGAAAAAATTTCGATGATTGAAATAAAATTCTCTGTAAATGGACAGAAACATTGGAGCTGTTTAGAGTAAGCTGAAAGGCTGAGCCAAGGAATTCTCTTAGAATAGCAAAATGGATAAGGAGAGAGAGGGAAAAAAAATGGTTAAGAGAATTGGAAGATAAACCCAAATGGCCCCAACATTCATCTAACAGGTCCTGAGAGGATAAGAACAGAGAGAGAGAAGAGAGGGCACACAGGCAGAAGACAGAGAGTCAGAGGGCGGATGGCCCCAGAGTGAAGTGCTGGGGGGAAGATGAGCAGGATCAGGATAAACAAAAGACCCTTATTGTGCAACATCAAAGTCAAGGAGAAACCTGAGATGCTTCTGAGAGTGGGGTCATGGGAAAAGGAGAATCTCTATTCCTCTACTAACACCACCAATGAGGAAAAAACTGGAGCAATATCTGCAGACTTCTGAGGAAAATCTTCAGCATCTCTATAGCACTCCATAACAGCTGTGGCTGTGACACAAGTGTGAAGGCCCAAAGCGAGATATTTTGAGACACACAAAGATTAATAATTTTTACATCTCAGCTCTGAATTAAAAGAAGAATTAACTCAAGAGCAAGTCTGATAGACGAGGTCATAAGCCAACAAGGAAGCCTTATTCTTAAGTCTAATTAACTTTTGACTACTTTGAACATTGAGATTGAATTCACATAGCATAAAATTTATCCCTTTAAAGTTTAAAGTCAGGGCTTCTGTGATGGCGCTAGGGGTGAAGACACAACCTATGAAGCAACCCGCAGCCACTAAAGCATGAGTTCCATCTCCAGCCAGGGAGCAACCCACATGGTGTAGCAGATCTCTCCTGACCCGCCCACTGATCCCCTCAGCAATGTATTTCAGTCAGGTTGCCTGTTCTGTTCCCCACTCTGTCTCTGGTGGATCCTCTCACCCACGCCTCTGGCCTGTACCCCAGTTCTTGTATGCACAAATAAATAAATAAATAAATATTTAAAAAGTATAAAGTCAGAGGATTTCAGTATATTTATAATGTTGTGTTGCATCACAACTGTCTAGTTCCAGAACATTTTCATCACTCCAAAAATAAATCCTGTGCCCATTGGTGGTCACTTTCCATTTTCTGCCTCCCGCCCCCTACCAGTCTTGGGAACCACCAATCTATTTTATGTGTCTGGTTTTGCTTATAAATGGTGTGGCCTCTGTGGAAAGCAGTTCAGCAATTCCACAAAAGCTATACATGGTGTTATCATGTGATTGAGCAATTTAATCCTAGGTGTATATGCAAGAGAATTGAAAACATATATTTGTACACAAATGTTCACAGAAGCATTATGCATAATACCTAAAATGCAGATACAACTCAAATAATTATCAAAACATGACTAGGTAAGCAAAATGAAAGTACCCACAAATGTAATTCAAAAACAATACTAAGTGAAAGAAGCCAAATACAAAAACCAGCTAGTGTATGATTCCTTTTATTAAATTTTTAATATTTTTTAACATTGTTACTATTTTTAAGGTATGATTTCTGCCCTCAGGTGTAGTCTCCATAATATCCCACCACCACCTCACCTATGAACCATCACCATAGTCCCTTGTGCTCTTCCCATCCGTTTTGATCCCTTTTCCTCTCCCTCCCCTACTTCAGGCCTCAGATCTGTAGTTGCCTCCAAGTTTTGTCCTTTTATTTTGACCCTATGTTCAGTTTCCCTATATTCTGCTGTAAGTGATATCATTTGATGTTTTTCTTTTTCCTTCTGACTTATTTCACTGGGCATAATCCCTTCCAGCTCCATCCATGTTGCTGTGCATGGCATGAGTTTATTTTGATGATTACGGTAGTATTCCATTGTATATATACTACATCTTCTTCATCCAGTCATCCTACCACAGATTGTTTTATTTCCTTTCCATTCTAAAGTGATCAAAGTATTTTCTGCCAAGAAGATGCATAGACTGATGCTCCCTTCTTTCAAATGCTGTTGTCCATTTTAGTACTTCAGGCGGATTCATTTTTTTGTAGAGGTAAAGATAGTTTATGAATAGTTGGTTATATTTAAAATAAAATAATGTAGGGCCTTCTGGAGACCTAAGGGTTAAGTCTCAGTGCTACTACCACAATGGCCTGAGTTCAATCCCCAGTCAGAGAGCTAACCCACATGGTGCGGAAGGCCTCTCCTGTCTCTGCCCGCTGCTCCCCCAGCAGCGTATTCCAGTAGATCTGCCTGTTCTACTCCCCACTCTGTCTCTGGTGGATCCTCTCATCCTCTGCACCTCTGACCTACAACTAGTTCTTTTACGCAAAGTAAATAAAAATCTTAAAATAAATAAATAAATAAAAGTAGGGCCTCCCTGGTGGCGGAGGCGGTTGAGCGCTGCACTGTGAAGCTGTCCAAAGCCTCTGCAGCGTGGGTTCTATCCCGGCCGGCTGGCGAGAATCCCACATGGCGTGGCAGACCTCTGCTGTCGCTCATGCTGCTCCCCTCAGCAGTGTATTTTGTCAGTCTGCCTGTTCTGTTCCCCGCTCTGTCTCTGGTGAATCCTCTCACCCTCCTGTGCATCTGGCCTGTACCCTTGTTCTTGTACAAATAAATAAATCTTAAAAAAAAAAGTAAAATATGACAAAGGACAACATTTTACTCAGAAGTTCTAGGATGAGGTGTTATGTTTTTGACACATGATGTTGATTTCAAGGTTTATTGAGACATTAAAAAAGTAATTTCATTGATGTATTAATATTTACCTTTAAATATAAAAGTATTTTTCTTTCAAATCCTTAAGGCTCATTCTGTTACAGTAAGATGTTTCCTCATTCCAGAAATTGTGCTATGTGAGTTTCACATGAACGAGAGAATCAGCAAAATCTCCAAATAGTAAACGGTCAATGATTCTAACATCTTTGTCCATGTAAATTTAAACTCAGAAAAAAATAAAAGATTCTCTAAACAAATCTTTAGTATTAGATGTAATCTCCATTCCTTTCTAGTATCTTTCCAAAACAATTCGCTATTGAATTATTCATGATTTGAAATAGTTTTGTTTATTTGCAATGTGATAAATACAGCTGTGTGGGAGCAACTTTTATTCTCATATGAGAGGGAGGCAGAGAAAGGGGAGTGCACATTTGAACTTCCTTTTGCAGATGTGGGCAACCACCCAAGCGAAGCACTTTCAGTTCCAAGCATGAAGACATCTCAGGAAGAGCCTGGGAGATGAGACCCCGTGGGAGTAAGGAATTTGGGTGCTTAGTGGGGATCTACTGAAATTTCCTGGGAAAAAGTAGCCACAAATCCAGGCGAAAAGTTGGGGAGGTGATCCTCAGTAAAGCCACTGGTCTTTTTAATTGCTTCTGTTAGAGATTTATCACATACTTAAAGATACAGATAGGAGCACATGATTGTCGCAGTAATAGTGTCGGTAATATGATGCTTAATAGACCAGTAAGCCTACTAGATTAAAATAGTGACTATCTACAGAGATTCTGGACTTTCTCCATAACTATATCCAAGAAGCCTATAAGGAATATCACATAGCAAAAATGAACCTCAGCTCTTTTAATATTGATGGACTAGACAGGAATGAAAAGGGTCAGTACCTTTTAAAGATAGCACTTTAATCAATACTGCAATACATACATTTTTACAGCATAAAGAATTACCCTATTTAAAATTCTCTTCAATTCTTGAAACAATCCTCAACCAATTCCTGTAAGAAGAGGTGAAGGTCCAGCAATTTGGTTTTATGGCTGTTAAAACTGGATCACCGGAAAAATCTCATGGGAAGATAAGCAGGTTCCCAATACTGAGATGAAGAATTTGAAATGCTGTTTCAGAATATTGAACCTGAGTTACCAGCTCCATGAAAAGTGTCCAAGAATAGTGTAAGAAAAATGGTGGAACTAAAAATTCCAGCTCTGATGGTGACTTGAAACTTGATTTCAAAGAAACTTAGAAGCTCCTTAGCGTTCTGTCCAAGGAAAGGTGAAACCCAAGGGTCTAGGTAGCGTTGCCATATCTCCTCATGCTAGGTGATCTTGTGTAGACACTCCAGATTATTTTTTTTACCTGAATACCCAAAAGTATGGGATAAGATGGGATAAGATGGGATGTTCCTGAGGAAAGGACTTTAGTATTGACTTGGGCATTAACCAGGCTGGATCTTTCAGGACCTTCATTCAGCCTTCATTCTTTTATATTGGAGGAAGTTTAGAAAAGGAATTCCAGGTGACAAGGCAAAGAAGGGGCTTCTTTAGAATATTTCATGTTATTTTGGCTAAACTCAAAGCACTGATTCGGGGATACAAAGCCCCTGTGTTAAATAACATAAATATCAGGTAAAAGTTACAAACTTCAATCCATCATTTAGGGCCTTGAAGTCAATGGTATGAATCATTTCACTCATTGGTCAGATTTCCAGCATTCTGGCAATGAGTGCTAGAAAAATCAGTCTCTAGCTGGGCA
Source organism: Talpa europaea (assembly GCF_964194135.1). Lineage (NCBI taxonomy): Eukaryota > Metazoa > Chordata > Mammalia > Eulipotyphla > Talpidae > Talpa > Talpa europaea. The sequence goes on along the minus strand of NC_140072.1, from coordinate 38,918,162 downwards.
ACACAAAAATCACAAAGTTCTTATGCTGATTTTTCTCTCTCTGGGTATACTAGTAAAGTTGAACCTACAATTATGATATCATGTTGTGGCAACTACCTAACCCACTGAGAACAAATCCATCCGTTTTCTCAAGAGAGGTTTCCTCTTTCCTGGAGCTCATGGCACACCCAAGTCCCTTATGACAGATTTTCTTTCTCAGGGACAAACGTCCCAGAGCAGCTGTCCACCCTCTGGCTCCAAACAAAAAATTTATCATCAGAGATACAAGATTCACAGCAAGAGACTCAACCTCCCAACATTCAAAGAAATCGACTACAGTGCAAGAAATGAGACTGCTGTCCTAACAGGATGTTTGAAGCATGGTGTTCAATGCAAATTCTTTTTCTCACTGGAAACTTGGACCCGTGTTCCTTCTTCCCCTTTCCATCTTGATACCCCTGGCATTTTTTTTTTTAAAGATTTATTTATTTATTTATACAAGCACTGGGTACAGTCAGAAGCGCGGGAGGGTGAGAGAATTCACCAGAGCCAGAGCAGGGAGCAGAGCAGGCAGAAGGACCGAAGTACACTGCTGAGGGGAGCAGTGGGCGGCAGGAGAGGTCTGCGCGCCATGTGGGACCCTCCTCCGGTGGCCGGGGAGCAGCCAGGGATCGAACCGGCACTGCAGAGGCTGGGGGCAGCTTCGCAACCCAGCGCTCAACCGCTGCGCCACTGGGGAGGCCCATCCCTGGCATTTTTAAGGCCAGGACTGGAGGAGAAAGAGAAGAGTGGGATTGTAACTGCATGGTACTTGGCTGTCCTGATGCTCCTGGCAAGGACAGACACCACTCACTCCCCACTCCTTGAATGGTTTTTTAGAGCTCTACTTACAGGAAGGATGGAGTCAAAGTATTAAAGCTAAGGCTGAGGTGCTCATTCTTTGTCACCTTCCTGTTCTCTGGAGGGGCCCATGGCTATGATGCTGTCATTTTCTTGGTTCTCTGGAACCTAGTCATCTTCCATATAGTGTATTTCTGCTGCATCTGTACTGATAGTAACACTTAAGTCCTGCTGAGCATGACCATGTTTGGGGGGGGGGCGGCGGTGTGTGTGGATCTCAAAATGTTTGCCCAAATCTGTTGATACTCCCCCTTTCTCAGTGAGGTAGTCAGTGTTTTGAGTTACACTTTGCGTAAAGGAAACTGAGGCAAGAGTACCTTATTTAAGAGTCAGGTGCTGCAGATGAAGGAGGAGAGTATCTGGGCACCCCAGTTATTTTCCTGATTTCTCATCTCCAATATAAATGGGTTCAAATGTTGAACCCATAAATGGGTTCAAATGTTCTTTGCTTGCTTAAATCCCCATACTGTCTCTAACAACTGTTCTAAAAAGTCAAAATACTAAATCTGACTTACAGAATTTAGAAGAACCCCAATGAGCAACAACCAAAAAAGTCAATCCAGCTCACAGAGGAATATTGGGTTGTGTTGGTATCCCTGGGAACTTCAGGGGATTCATAATCTGTCTGCAAATTACTCAAAAGAGTTTTAATATTGCTATTTCATTACACAGCTAGGCATCAGAGTCATCTGGTGATGCTACAAAAATATCTATTACTAAAGATTAATGTGTTACATACTTAGAATTATTGATATTTCAAATTACCAGCCATACTTCATGGTCATGCATGCTGTAGGATGAAACTTAACAGAGGAGAAGCCAAGAATGTTCCTTAGAAAGTCAGATACCTTTGGTGACTGTGGGTAAAACACGCTTTAGTCAAGTAATGCACATTCCTCAGTGTTAAGTATTTTCTTTTTTGCTCTTGAACATCTAGAAATAAAGAGATCATAAGTACTGGGAAAAAATGAGTTTTGTTTTATGAAAAACTGAAAAAGAGTTGAAGAACAATATGAAAACTAGAATATTGTAATTATTTTTATAATCAAATAGCATTGCTTGCAAATTCTAAACACTGATGCACCATTACATCATATGTGGAGATAAATATTTTAGGGTGCCCTTTTCCCATGTTAAAGAGTAAAAATCAGGGGCCTCCCTGGTGGCGCAAGGGGTTAAGCACCGCACTATGAAGCAATCTGCAGCCTCTGAAGCATAAGTTCGATCCCCAGCCAGCCAGGGAGCTACCCACATGGCACGGCAGACCTCTCCTGTCTCGCTCACTGCTCCCCTCAGCAGTGTATTTCAGTCCATCTGCCTGTACTGTTCCCCACTCTGTCTCTGGTGAATCCTCTCACCCCCCATACCTCTAGCCTGTACCCTAGCTCTTGTATGCATAAATAAATCTTTAAAAAAAAAAAAAAGAGGAGTAAAAATCAAGTTCTTGATTCAACTTTTCAGGCCTCATTATTACTGCCTGATATGTAAAGAACAAATGCTGATCCTTGCGCTGACTTGCAATTAGTACCTTAAAATCATTCCTCAGATCAATCTGTTTAAAATTGGCTATAAGAGGTAGATTTACAAAGCAATGCATAGGGATTTAGTCCCCCGATACCCATTACTGTAAGAACTGTGATTCTTATTCCCTTTGCAGCAAATCCAAAATTTATCCCCTGCTACCTCAGGGTGCCAATTAAATAATAAAGACCAAAAACTGTGGTCAGATGTAATTAGTATGAGGACAGAGTTTTATCATTTTCCTCATGCCGGGCAAACAAGTTGGCCCTCTGATGATAAATACAGAATAGTTCAGTTTGGGCAAAAAGAACATAAATTTCATGTCTGAACACTTGTGCTATTTTTTCAGGAAGTTGTAACAAAAAAAATTGTGCTCTTCTGGGAATGGGAAAACAAGGAAATAAACTCTGACTCCACATTGTTGGAAATGCAGTTTGTTGTTGGGTGTTTTTCTTTCATTAAAAAAAATTTTTTTAGACCCTAGTTGATTCAAGTTTCATTAAAAATGTGAGGAAAACAAGGAAATGAACTCTGAATCTACATTGTTGGAAATACAGTTTGTTGTTGGGTGTTTTTCTTTCATTAAAAAAAATTTTTTAGACCCTAGTTGATTCAAGTTTCATTAAAAATGTGGTGCTTATTAAAAATATGGTTTTGATAGGAACAAATTTAACTGAGTAGCAGGAAAAGTTACATACAAGCAAGACAGTTCTTGAATAACAACAGGGCATTTCTTTACCAAAACCACCCCTGAAAAAGAATCAAGTTCAATGGCCCGTGGTGCAAGCAATGCCAAGTCCCCCATCCTGGTCACCTTCGGATGAGGTGGTCTCCATGGTGACTGAGCCAGATCTGCACTATGTCAAGCCATATTTGAATTTCAGCTTATGGGCTGGGTAAGGTGATGTGGTGATTTTGTTTTTGTTATTGTTTCTGCTTTGTTTAGTTTAGTTTGGGGAGGAATTAGTGAAAAGGGAGGGAGAGAAGAATAAAAATGAGGTTAACGAAAACCCTTCCCACTAGGGGCAAGTGTCTTGGCAAGCAACTGGTCTAATGTTTCCATTTTCTTTAGCTCAAAATGCTTTTATTTTAGTCAATTAACCAAATATTTTAAATATTATTCCACCATGTTGATTTGAGTTGGAAAAATCAGGCACACACAAGACAGAAAATCAATTTGTGCTGTTAGGGATCCTGAATAAACAGTGTCCTAGTGCTACAGCTGGGCAGGTACCAGTGGAGTCGTCAGCATGAACTCCTCATGGTGCCTATTCAGCATTTTCTGGGATACTGGATGTATTCTCAAGAATGCACATAAGTATATATGTGCTGGAGAATGGGAAACACATGTTATAAACTGTAGTTACAATGAAAAAAAAATCCCTTTTCCCCATGAAAAAATCAGACTTAGTAATGATAATCTGTGGAAGCTACATTTAAAAAATTCACAAAACAATAAGATTGCTTCTAAAAAGATTATGAACTGGGAACCAGAATACTTATTTGAACATATTTTGATTCTGAAATTTCCTTGTAAAAATATTCACAGAACTGGGTGAACATCTTTAACGTACAACTCGATTTCGCTCATTTACAACATAAATCATTTAATGTAACATTTGCAACCTTAGAAAGGCAGACATATTTAATCCAAGTCAGTTTATAAATTCCAATTTCACATGGATTAAAAACTGCAGATAAATTAAGTCACAATAATATCCTGTACATGCATTAAGGCTGGTGACTGCTAAAGTCTCTTGGGTATCTACAAACAGGAAATCACACACAGATTACTGGGTCTGAAGAGTGTCTACATCATTAAAAAAATCTTGCTTTTTTTTTGGCGATACAGATTTCAACAGTAACTCTGGAAAACTGTGAAAAATGTTATTTAAAAATATATATGTATATACTACTGCACAGTTTCAAAGATGTGATTCATAAATAATGTTGGCTGCACTGATTAGTTTTATAACAATTACTGCACTTCCAAGGTGATGCGAACACGCAGTGACTTATACTCAATATTAGGCACTAGTAATATCCTTCAGGCATACTACAGTTTTATGTTAGCGGTATTGTACATATATATTTTTAAATGTATGCATTTATACAAACTGTGCATATTATGTGTGGGATGTAGAAATGTACACATCACTGTTCTATAATACACACATCATTGTTGTACATACTAGGATAAGTTTCAGTGCAGAAAGTCTCATTGCATTGCATTCCATGTGTTCAGTCTAGTACACAATTTGTCAACTCTTCAGAATATTTTTCCAGTACATTCCTCTTCAGATAGTCGGTCCACATTTCCATTTGAAATTTGAATTTCCAGAAACATGTTTTAACCAAACCTCTCTTTCTAGGCACAATTCTGCATGTCAGCCTGATCTGTGAGTTGTAACAAATCCCAATTTTTGATGAGGAATGCATTTGGGTTACTCTCTTTCAAAAATTACTCTTACATTGTGATATAGGGTGACCTCTATGCAGGTCCTGGAAGGATAAGGTCAGTTGAACTTGTAAAGAGATAATATGTCTTCAAATAGAAAGAAATGATAATATACCTTTCATGTTTAAATGGGAGCGTTCTAGAAGGACATATATGAAACTATGAGCAGTAGTTGTTTTCAGGAGATGGGACTTTCTACTTTACAGATTTCTGTATTGTTTGGATTTTCACAAAGATCAAATATTACTTTTATAATCAGAAAATACAAGAAAAATATTTCTACTGTGAATACTATAAAATAAAAGCAACAAATTATAAATGACTTTCACAGGCAGCATCAGAAGATGACTCCTTACCAAACATCTACACCAAAACGACAAAAACCATTACCCCTACAAGCTCTACTGATGAAAGGCGCACAGTGAGTGAAGTTACACACTCTGACCATCCCTCCAATAACAAATTTCAAGTTTTGCTGGGAAATATGGATGACCATATTGCTGATAAAACAGTGCTGGCACAATCAGCCAGAGGCCACCCATGTACTTAGCTGGGTAAGCACATCACATGGAGACTGCCCCAAAGTCTGCAACTTTAAAGATGGGCAAGAGCAGTAAAGCACTTTGGGATGCATGATGGACCCTGACAGTCATTCTTTTATGTAAGAGTTTGATCATTTCATCAAAATCCATCAAGAATAAGTAGATCTAAGCCTCAGTCCTCCAAAAAGAGAATTCAAAGTTTCTTAGATTAGACATGAATTTCCAACATAGGATGGGATCATGAACTCTGCCAAAAATTAGTGAAAGGGATGTAGAGAGTACCTCCTTTGGGTAAAAGTGAAATAGAAATACTGTTACTATTTCCAGATGCTTAAAGTCCAAAGCCAAGTATAAATTTCACAAACTCTTCACTTGCTCATTTTTAATTAATTTCAACTCACCAAAGTTGTTCAACTACTTGTACAGTTTCTGAATCGGTGCCAAGAGTGAGGAAATTATAGCCATCTTATTTCTTACCTACCGATCAGGCTGACAAAAATGTTAACATTGCAACCAAACCTTCCAGATTTCTGTACTGTTTGAATTTCACCACCAGTGAAAGCAAATATGAAGACTGATTATAAATGTTTTGTGCCACCAATAACCTTGAAAAATGGATTACTCCACATACCATATCAGACAGGTGTGTCTTTGTCAGACTTTCCTAGTGCAATTTTGTCAAGCAAGAGGCCTCAAGGACATTATTTTTGCTCATAAAGTGTGACCAGGTCAATTTTTCTTTTCTGGAGTTGTTTTTCATTTTACCAATATTTCTATATCCAAACATGTTTAATAAGAAGACTAAATCTAGGACATGACAAGAGACTATAAAAGAAATATATTTCAGACAGAAATTGTAAACAAGATGTCTAAAAACTAAAATGTAAACTTAATTTAAAAAAAAAAAAAGGACTCCAGGGCAAGATGTAAACATACCAGAAGCACAGGGTGGAAGCATGATATTCTAGTCATCGCTCCCCCATACAGAACTGTGATCACGGCAGGAATGACTTACCTGCACAGTGAGCAGCTTGATAAACAAAGCTTGAAACACATCCCCCAGATCAACATGCATTAAAGGCCTGCAGTGGCACATTCTGCACAAAGAGTAAGAGGATTAGACAGTAATTTGATAGCAAATAATTCTCAGGTCAGCAACACATAGACTCCTAGTGACAGGACATTCTAGGTAATGTCCTAATTTGGGCAAGAAAACTTGGAAGAAAGCTATTGTGGAAGAAAAGACATGGAAAACATTGGCCAACAATGCCACATGGCTCGACAGCCACCATGTCACAGTGGCAGAAAGAGGAAACATGTGCTGGGCGGTGGGGGGAGGGAGCTTGTGTTACAAGGGTAGAAGATTTGAATTTCTAACTTAGCTACAAAACATAGTTGTTGCTGCTTTAATGTTGATCGACTTTTGAAGACACTAAGTTTTTTTTCTTCTTCAACTAAACCTCAGTGCTATTTTCAAAGTTATTTGGGGGTAGGGCAGGGCAGACCTGTGGGAGCTGAAACCCTTTGCTTATAAACTCATTTAGCTGATAATCAAATTGGATGGGGGTGGGTAGCAGACGAATGGCAGGGGACTTGGTAACATGCAACCTAGTAAACGTTCAGCACAAAAATAACTTTTTCATTATTCAATTACCAATTCATACATACAGTCAAAAAAATAATCAGGGAATAGAACATTAATACTGAAAGTAATCAATATCATAAGAATTAGGTTCATCTTAATTGGCAGTCAAGCTTTTGGTGTGCTGCACTGCACCTGGTTAACTAACCCATGAGATTTTGGTTGAATGTTTTCAGAAGTTATGGTTTAGCTTTAAAATAGAAAGTGTGTGTGTGTGTGTGTGTGTGTGTGTGTAGGTGTGTTTGTGTGTGTGGGTAAGTGTATCTTCTCTAATCAGAAACTTCTGATCATTTTGTCTAGCCTGGGATTATGGAAACTAGACAAAGAATATATGTTCTAAAGAGCTATGTATCTCACACATACACAGTTAGCTTCTTAGACATCCACACACACAGACACACATGCCCTGGAAAAGACCATTGTTTGATGCTGAGAAAATGTTCACTGCAGTTTGATAAATGCTGTGGCTGGAAATTTCAGTAGCACAGTGTCCAGAAATGTTGAGCCATCCGTGGAGATGAGAGCACAGCCCAGCTCAGGAGCAAGGTCCCTATGACAAGTGGGTGCTGTTACGTAGCCAGTGCAGGCCCTGTTGGGAGTACTGAACCAGGTGCTCCATGCTGCTATGCAGGGTAACAGGGCCCATGAGCAGATCCAGGTCATTGAAGAATTCTAGGAAATGGAGAGAGATGTTAGGCGCCACACATACTAAGTATGCTACCTTGGGACATCAGAGTGACTTAAGGGAAAAAAAATCACTCACAGTCTCTATATATTTGTGACTTTAGCATTGACTGAACAAGACCCAAAAGTAGAAAACTCATTTTATATCAAAATAATCACTCTGTTTTCCATTTCTAATTCAATTGAATAATATTTACTATGTCAAATAGCAAAGGAAATCGACTTTCTCAGACTACACTGCCCTTATGCAGAACTGCCTTTCATACTGAATATGGACCCTGTTTTTGTTTATATTGCACTCAGCTGTGGGATATGCTGAGCCTCTGCAGAGAGTCAAAGGGAGGAGGCTCCAGGGTGCAAATCAGAGGTGTGCTGTGAAATATCTCTTCTAGTCCTTGGACCGTCTCTAGATTTGGCCTCTCAATGAATAGTTATTGAGTGCCAAGGCCAATCACACCTACAATAGGTATAGAAGGGTAAAGGTAGAAGTGTATGCCAAAATGGAAAATGCATAGATTCTGCTATTTCAAAGATCAAGTTTAATGTGAATAGAAACAAATACATTCATACGGCTGCTATGCTGTCATTACTAGATTTCTGAACAACATGCCTTCAAAGTAAATGTCTGGGAGTTTTCCAAAGTTCATATATATACTGAATAAAGTCCTGCTGGAGGAGTTGAGGGAGGGGTTAGAGAAAATCCAAGTTCCAGGTGGTTGGGAGGAGAGCTGTGGCAGGGATCCAAGAGCAGAACAGCCTGAGAGGAGCAGGTCAAGGGACAGGATGCCAAGTTTGCATGAATGTGTGGCACTGAGCCCTCTGGTGGAAGGCATCTAGTGGGCAGCTGGCAGTGCCATCTGCAGCCTGGCCTGCTCAGGGTCTCCCAAACTGACTATATAAAGTTTTATATATTTGTCCCTTCTGTTATGTCCACCTGTGACATCCATTCCATTTCATTTCAGCACTCAATGCTATTTACCTTTCAAATCTCTGCTCCATGTCACTTTCTATAGTGAGTCCCTCCTGGTGGCCTCAGTCCTCAGATACTCACCTCCTTCCCATTGAATTTTTCATAACTGTCTATTATAGGTTTTCTGGTTTTATTATCATTTGCATGTATTTAGGACTCATGTGCCTCTCTGTGCTATATATTCCTCATCTCATCATGGACACCCATCCTGGAATTGTCCTTGCAGGCTTATGATATCATGGGAACAAAATTTGCATTGGATGTGGTATATGACTATGGCAAAGGACTATGCATGTTTTGATGAACTTGCATCTGAAGAGGTGTGAACTTATTTGCCTAAATCATGGACAGTGTTATAAACCATGTCACCTCAGTGCTGAAAGAAAAAAAGTAAATAAAATAAAAATAAGAAAATAATTGCATTTAATGGCCTAAAAGTGAGCTTAGATTTGCACTCTCACCCCTTGCTGGAGGGAGAATAGTAAATTTGTATCATCTTATGGAAGAAAAGTTAGCTATATCAAGTTAGATAATAATATATGTCATAAAAGAATCTATATCCATTGACTCCAAAATTCTACTTCTATAACTCCCTCCTAAGAACTTTGTCAGAAAAATGGACAATGATTTACATAGGATATTTATCCATACATTATTTGTAATAGTAGAAAAAATTGGACATAAGTTAAATGTCCAACAATAAGGCAATGGTTTGAAAAATCATGATGCTTTATGATTGTATAGCCAAAATTAGGGCAGTATGATAGAATAATCATAAATGGTCTTTTTGAACTAGTTAATAATATGAGGAAATACCTGATAAAATGTTAAGTGAAAAATAATATATAGATAATATGTACAAAAACACATGATGTAAACCTTTATATACCATAATCTTGTCTTGGTACAAACCATTCATGTTTAGAGAAAAAAGATTAGAAGAAACTTCAGTAAAATGTAAACAGTAATTATTTCTTGGTGATCAGATTACTGGTGATCTAATAATATTTTTCTCATTTTTTTTTACAAATTTAGACAATAAATAAGCATTCCTTTTATAATCCGTAAAAGCAAACATTATTTAAAAATAATATTGCTATATATAAACACTCTCTTTCACCTGTGAACCACTATCATTTAAATAGCTAGTAATATACTCATTAACTACTTAATTTTAATTCCATGTTTCAGATCCCCAGTTGTATCCTAGATACTGTGCAGGTCTTAGGAATATAAAGTTGAATAAAATATAATTCCTCCTTTCAAGGAGCTCAGTGTATAAAGAGAAAAACCTATATGCCTATATCTGCATCATATATTTATGTCATCTCTGGCTCTATCTCTGTCTCAAGTCTTCTGCAGTAAAGATAAAGATAGGTTAAGGCACGAGTGAGAGGGAGAGGTCAGGAAAAGTTCCACACGGTAGGTGATGGCTATTATTTCTCCTTCAATAAGTGATGAAAACTGGCCTCATAAGGCTCCTGGGTCAGGTTATCTCCCCACACCATGGGTGAATGATGCATATATCCCCATAGGCACACACACCTCTGTTTTCCTTGGCCAGGTTGTCTGCCATCTCCCAATAGTCATAGCTGTGGAGGATGCTGTTGGTGATGCTGACATGGTTGGCAGCCATCTGGTGGATGCGCTGTGGGATGCTGACAATGGTTGAAGGAGACAGAGCATTGGCATTGGAGAGGCTCCCCTGAGAGCCCACTGAGCTGGTGGGGGAGGGGTTGGGAGACATGGGGGATGGAGTCCCAGTGCTCCTGGAGATAGAGAGTAGAGAAACAAGAGTTTTTGGTATCAGATGAGATAGGGCGGCCGCTCAGGGCACTGGAAACAGCATAGCACATTGCTCCACATCACAGAGTGTCTCATTTATTGCTTTTAATATAGAGAAAATGAACTTACTTTCCACTGGCCCCCCATGGAGATGGGGCTTGGGCAGCTTTAGATGAATTCTGCAGGAAAATAAAAATATTGGCAGTGAGTACTATCCCCTTAAGTTAAACAGCTGACAATTCTCAGGTGACCACTGAGAGAGTAATGATATTACAGACAAAATGCCCAAGCGCAGATGAATGGATAGGGAAGATACTGTATATATGTACACATGGAATATTACTCAGCTATAAAAAAAGATGAACTCCTGCGATTTGTGATAATGTGGATGTAATTTTGGGGGATGGGGAGAATAATGCTAATTGAAATAAGTCAGAAATAGACAGACACTGGATAGTTTTACTGATATGCGGAATATAGAGAAACAAAATAAAGGGACAGATAAAACCAAACCAATAATAAAACCCCAGAAATACAACTATAGAACTGAGGCTACCAGAGTAGGAGGAACAGCATAGAGAGCAGTGTGGAGGAGCCCAATGGTCCACAGTGGAGGACTATGGGTGCCTTGGTGGGTGTGGTGTGGGAACACACATCTGAGGTGTGATCTTATATCTCTGAATCATATACAGTGTTGGTAAACCATTGTTAGTTCAATAAAAGAAAAAAGTGCAGGTTTATAATAATTGAATTTGGAAAGTTACAATTACTAGGTTACAGGCTTCCTCACTGGAAGCTTATGGGGTGGGTGGGGGGAGCTGCACGGCCTGTTGGGCACCCCAGCAGGCTAAAATGAAGAACCCATTTCACAGCCTGGGCTGTCATGTCCCAAATCCTTTGTACCAAATTAAATCATAATCCCGAGTGTCCGTAAAATCATAAACCACCATATTTTTTTCATTTTAAATTAACCTAATTTTCTTGAAAAGGAAAAAGAGCAGGAAACCTCCTCTCCTTCCCCAAACCCTTTCCCCAGTACATTGAGAACACCTTATATTTAAATGTAGGGCATATTTGGAGAAACCATTGACACACATTTAATACCTGAAAATATGTGAGATATCAAATTCTAGTGTTTTAACTTGTGAAGCTTAAAAGTGTCTCTCGTAAAGGAAGTTGCTCTTGAATACTTCTAAAGGAACAGATAAAAATAGATTTTCTTAAAAGACAGGATTTTCAAAATTTCTGATTTATTTGAATATTCTGACTATTTGCATTAAGAGAAGTTTTGCCTTTGGCAAGGAAAGTTGCTAAATGTGCACTTACATTTCCACTCTGAGAGCCCAGTAATGCTTTCTTGTATACAAATCTATAGGAGTGTTAAGGAAAAAAATGGTCTTTATGATGCTGATGTGAATTTTCCATTCCAGACACAAGAAAACAGCTCCAACTTGGTTACCCAGAGTGTTTCCTTTGGTTAAAAAGAACTTTATAAAGTGATGACTGATTTTTAGTTTTTGATGGCAGTGTTATCAAAATGGTAAAAAATCACCTCACTTGTGACCATTTTACAATTGTTCTCAGGTCTCTTTGCTCCTACTCACCCTCTTGACTCCTGGACTGTGAAAAACATGGGTGGGAACAAAGCCCTATTTTCCCAGACAGTTCTGTACTGATAAAACACATTCTTTATGGACAAACTGTCATTGCTACCTGAAATCTCATAATCTCTGAATTTTAGCACTGAAGGCCTTTAATTAAGGGCAACTACCAATAACTCCAGGAGGGGAAATTCTGATTTGTAAGTTGTGTTCTCTACCCATTCTGAACGTGTTCATGGACTACATACATACTTTAAGAACTTCCTGTACGTCTTAAAAGTTCTGTTATAACCTCATGACTTACAGCTTCTTACTATGTTCAAGCATTTTTCTTGAATGTAATAACCCTCTTTAGTATTAACTCTTAAGATTCTAAATTTTTGAAAACAATTAATCTTGGCCTTAAGCTTCCAAAGTAAAGGGGAGGCTTAACGTCAGTTCTCGTCATTATGACACATGATGGTCGTGGGCCCAGACAGTTATCTCTGTGGCTTAGCATGGCTCACCCCACACGCACCACTGTGTGGGAGGCACAGGGTGGACAAAACCCCCAGTGCAGTCTGGTTATCAGAGATAATCCCTGAGAAGTGGAGCCTGGGAATTGGATCTAAGGTGATGGCTGTGGCTCTTAATGAGGGGTTGGTGGAGGCAGAAAGGGTGTAATTTCTTTTTTGCTAGACAATGGACAGTGAAGAGACTCAGAAATCTCAACTGAATTATTACTTCAGATCCACTTCACAACAGTATATCAAAGGTTTTCCTTTTTTTTATTTTCCAGTGAAAATGATTCTTTTCCTGATACAGGTAAACTTTAGCATGGTTTCCAATCCATCCTCATATTTACACATTGCTATTTTCCCAGTGTTCCTGGGTTCTAATAAGCCATTTCTTATCATTTAAAATAGTACTTTCATTAAAAATTAAATTAGCTATTGGAGATAGCTCAGAGGAAGTTCTAAGTAGTTAGCTTTAAGAGGAAGAAGCTCTAAGTGAGTATGAGGAATTTATGTTAGCTATAAAGATGAATTTCTGCAGACACTAGAATGGGTAACTGGATCTTCATTCTCTTGAGGCCATAAAAATACCTGGACATGAAGCAGGGGGATAAATTAGATGGGCTTTCAAAACACATTCTCTGAGCCTTAATGCCATAAATGGGGCTAGTGCAGATATCACAGGGCTCTTGTTTATCCTCAAAGCAGTGAGTTCTACCAGGCTCCTCAAAAATATCTTTGACGGGGGGGGTGTGTGTGTGTGTGTGTGTGTGTGACTGAATACAAGGAACAATGTTGTCCATTAGCTAGACAATACCTTGAAATAGTCGATAAGTGCTTTCGAATACTTTACAGCATGGTCCCTTTTGAGTCGAAACATCCGCCAGTATAGGAGAGCCAGGCATCGGTAACTATAAGCAAAAAAAGAAAAATGGGCCCTGAAGAGCATGTGTCCTTTGCAAAAAAAATTTAACAAAAAACCTCGTGGTTCAAAGGCACTCAATATTTATATGGTTATATATTTGTGTGCATATACATACATGTATATATCTCTGCACACATGTACATATTATTATACATATACACCTACCTATAAATATCTGACTCTCCTTTTGTTTATAAGATAGCATTCAAATGTTAAGGAGTTACTCCATAAATATATTAACCATGAGATCATTTTATATTAATTTTACTGCTTCTTTGTTGAGGCTGAGGGAGTGGTTATTTTTTTCTTCCTCCACTAGAGGACAGTCTCCCTCCATGACAGGATGAGGAAACTCTAGTCAGAAGTTTCACTGCTTACTGGGTGAGTTTCAGGGGAGTCACTTTACACTGATTTGCACCACCCTGGACTTTGTCTTTGCTGAAAGAAAAGCCCTTTATTTCTTTCATTTTAAACTACTTTATTGGACTATAATTAGTTCAAATAAGTATCATATATGTGTCGCTGAGGAAAGTGATCTTTATTTTACAGACTTTTAAATACTTATTTATACATTGGTTTCTATTTGATATGTTATTAATTACTAATCATTATTAACCTTTGTTAATTCCAATGTAGAACTTGAAGTTTAAAACAAGTACGGGAAGCACTTCCTAAGAAAAATCTTCTACTTGATGTGTTTCACTAAGATTATAATTATTTTGCTGACTCAGATCTGGTTGACATACTAGAACACCAACACACTAAATACAGCTTAGAAGTCTCTTAGCACACCAGATTCCAGGTGATGTGATTATGAGAAACTAACTGACACCCTCTCTTTTGTGATTTCGCTCTTATTAGTAAAAAAAAAAAAAATTTCTTTTAAATGCAGGAGTCAATAGAGACATGTCCTGTGATTTTGAAGAGTCGTGGGCAGTGTTCTGAGGAGATGCAGAGGGGAAAATTATTATTATAATCACATTATCATTGTGATTATTATATAGAAAAAAATCTATTACACGTTGGTTAACATTTTGAAAGAAATGCTTTTATTATCAAAGTGTAATGAACTGCTCCCCAGTTCAACGTGTTGAGAACTTTAATATGGTTATTTGATTCAGTCATACTAATCCCACATGTAAAGAGAGATGAATTATTTTGATTGCATCTAAAATGTTAAACACAAGATAAATTATATTTGGTATAATTCACATTCAAATTATTAAAATACAGCCTATCTGATTTAAACATACACACAGAAACTATCCTTATGTAATGTACTATCAATTTTCAATCACTATGCAGTCACATCATGCATGGTAAAGCAGCAAAAAAGGGTGTTCGCTCTTCCTGGCCACCATTAGAACTACATTTGGTTATGCTTGCTAGAAGGCTCTAGGAATATGTTGTGCATTTCATACGTGGATGCCAATGATGAGATACAAGGGTGGGAGGACATTTTAAGCTGATATGATGTACTTACCATAATGCAGCCAGCTGTTTATCCTCTGGTGTTGCATTGGGGCCTGAGTGGGTTTTTAGTCTCATTGCATATCTAGAGAAAGAGAGAAAAAAAGAAAACCCAAATAAAAGAATGAAAAAAAAAAACAACCTATTAACAATAGAACATTTTCTGGGATGGAAGTTCTCTCTGCCCAGTACTTAATTTTTCATAGCACTTGCTGATAATTCTTTCCTGATAGCTAATTGATGCTGCTCCATTTTCCCTATGCATTACATTACTGTGATGGCTTCCTAGCTAATTTCTGCTCTTTAACACACATTCAAATGCTACAGATTGTTGAGAGTGATATCAGTTCAAAATTATCCACATATATGGTGATGCATCTATCTTTGCAAATTTTAACTTATGGCTATGTGGCTGACAAGAAGGAGGCAAAGTTCAGTATTTCTAGACATATCTCCAACAAGAGATAAGTCAGTCAGATGAAATACTTGGATTTACTTCCTTTTCGTTGTTATGGAATTTTTACTTTGACAGCAGTTTCTCGGGGACATAGAGGCTTTCATGCATGTATTTCTCTGAACTAGGAAGGATATGGTGATTCCTTTCTCCGAATAATGTCAAGTTTCTTGCATACACTTTGAGAGAGCTGGAGCTCTGTATGTATAATGGTCCAGGGATCCTGTGTTCAAATTCCAGCTCAGCCACACAGTTGTGAGAGCTCAGACAAATGTATTAAGGTCTTTAAGCTTATATTTCCTTAACTATAAAATAAGACTAATACTGCCATCACATAGCACTGTTGTAAGGATTAAACGAGACAGTACTTATAAAGCTTCTGGCATGATGTGCTGGCTTATTGTAAATTGCTCAAGAAATTAAACTGTTATTTTACTGTCTACAATACCAGAATTTGTAGTGTTTTGTTTTTATAAATTATATTTTATTTAGTCACTAGTTTACAATTGAAACTCTGAGAATTTGAAATTAACATCTTTGCCCATGAGCTTCTTATAGACATCTGAAAAAGTTTCAGCCTTGCATCCCACATTCCTCTCGTGTGCTGTATCCAAATGCACATTTATTAGCCAGTTGTCTTTCAGTTTATGTGGGTCTCATGCACACCATTTCACTTGGGAAGACAAAATTCTCCAGGATCTCATCTTGCACAGTTCTCAGAGTGTGGCTCCTGGCTGGTTTTTCCTTATTTTTCATATTTTTTTTCTGAGTTGGTTCAGTCAAAATTTTCCTCTGAGCAACGAAGACCATATACTCCCGGTAACTTCTCCAGTTACCTCACTAGCCTATGGTTTTCTGGAATGACTTCAGTTGAGGGACTGGAACGAAGAGTATATGCTCCAACTTCAGTTTGCTTGGCTGTTGTTATGTTCAGCTTCTGCAGTGGGGCCTTGAGGTCCAAGTGTATCTCCAGCTTGAGGAGAGCCTGGAGACTTGAGCCTGTCTGGCTTCTCGCCATTGGGTGTCAACCACTGGGATCAGGAGTGATCTTTCTGCTGGCAACGAGCATGGCCTTCCTGGTGTTAAGTACTAGCCTGGGAAGAAGCCTTGGTCTCTCTAAAACTCCTCAAATTCTTTTAGTAACTTTTGAATGTATCTTCTTTGTTTGTTTTCATAATGGTGGCTCTGGGTATACAATATACATTTGTGAGTTATCCAATTTATTGGTGTCAATGCTGTAGCACTTCGAGTGAAGTGTGGAAACCTTAACTTCCATTTAGGTTCCTTCTTTTCCCTGCATAAAACAGCATTGAGTGTCTGATGGTTGTTTGTTGTTTCAATCATCAATATAGTTTATAAAACTCAAGAGGAGGATAGTTTATTGCATGTATCTATGTTTTTGTTCTTTTATTCTTCATTCCTTCCTGTTTGAATAACTGCCATTAGCCAAGTCTTTAAGGATGAGTCAATTAGAAATAAAAACTTAGTTTTTCATTGTCTGAGAATATTTTAATTTTCCCTTCATTCCTGAATAATGAAGCCTCACTGAATCAAGAATTCACAATTTGACAGTTTTTTTTTTTTTTTTTTTTCCTTTGAGCACTTGGAAAATGTCCTGCCACTTCCTTCTGGCTTCAATGATTTCAGGTGAGAAGTTCTCTCACCTGAATCAGTGTGCCGTATAGGTAGTGAGTCATTTTCTTTGGTAGTTTTCTGGAATGTTTTCTTTGTCTTTAGTTTTCAGAAATATAATTATGACGTGTCTTGGCATATATCGCTTTGGTTTTTATCAGATGTGGGTTTTTCTTAGTTTCTTGAACTTGTATGTTTATGTCTTTTCTCAAAATTGTCAACTTTCAGCCATTACTTCTTCAAAGCTCTTTTAGTCCCACTCATTCCTCTCTGTTTGGGGCTCCAATGATATACCTGTTGGCCCTTTTGTCATTGTGCTTGAGGTCCAATTATTTATTTTCTTTTGTTTTCTCTCTATTGCTTAGACTGGGTAAATTCTATTTTCTGTCAACCAATTTTATCCTCTGTCATCTCCATCTACTATTGAGTCACCCAGTGAAATTTTGATTTTGTTATCATATTTTTAGTTCCATACTTTCCACTTGGTCTTTTTTTTTTTTTTTTTTAATGACTTCTATTTCTGGGCAGTGTTGACTTTCAAAACATTCTTGAGAAGTGCTTTTGAAGATGATGTGTTCTGTGATGGTGGGATGACAGTTTCAAAGGCTGAGAACTATTTACTGAAGGAGAGTGATGTTAAATATCAAGTTGCATCTTTGGGCCAAAACAGAACAAAAAGGTTATAACCTATGATGTTTAGAAATCTTCCATCTGGAAAAGTGGGTCATGGTAAAATCTATCTGATCTTACTTAGGTTGCAAAGAATTGTAGCATCAGAAAAGTTTATTAAAGTTAGTTTTGGGAAGAATTATTTCACATAGTGAATATTAGACATTATCCCAAGCATCTGAATTAGCTATAAACATAACCCTACAACAAAGGTTCTAAATAGGGTTAAAGGAATTCTCTTAGTGGTTCATTAAAGAGATATTAGGGTGTGCCTTTTCAGGTCTCCACTACAGAAGTGTCTCCCATCCCAACTCCTTGACGTGCCCCTGTCAGAAACTCTGCTTCTGCTCACATTACAAGCTGGGTGACAGTGGACATGTAGGACTTAGACCAAAAAAACATCAGCACCCTCTAAGCTAGTACATCATATGATGAATTTCATTCCATAACACCTCTGTCCCATTTCCTTTCCTGTCATTAAGTATTCCTGAATCATGTACTGATGAAGTTAGAATTTAGCTTATGCTTACCCAAACTAGATCTGTTCCCCCTCACCTATTTGTTTGTTTGTTCATACATTCATTCATACATTTATTGAATATTGCATTATAATATTATATGTTTCAGGATTGCATCATTAAAAGTCAGCATGAATATATACTACATTAAATTCACTAAAAGTCCAATTCTATCATTCACTATACAAATGATCCATCCCTATTACCTGATCAGCTTATCCTTCATTTCCCTTTCCCTTTCAGTAAACACTAGTTGTGAATCAGACTTTTTAAAATGCAGCTTAGAGGTTAAATAAGTCCAAAAATCTGCTTTCTAGCTGGGTAAAGTAGGCAAGTCACATTTCACTGAGATTTAGCTTCCTTTCTGTAGCAATCAGGAGTTGCAGTCGCTGTCCTGCCTCATTCACAAAGATAACAATGGAGGCAGGGTATGTGAAGTGCCTTGCAAAATCTTATGTTCTTTTGGGGCATAAACATTGGCTCTTGATAGCTGATAGTGTCAAGGCTGATGTTCTTTTCTCTGTATTCATAGTACTTACATGTATTCCTCACCTCCTTTTCCTACCCCAGCAATAAAACACAGTGCTTACCTGATGAGCTCTACTGTTTCTGAATACATGGTGTAAGGAGATTTGGATTCCATTGGGCCTTGTTCCATTGCATTTCCACACTCAATAAATGACAGGGCTGCTTCAGCATAGTTCAAAGCCTTTCCAAATTTTTCCACCTGATTGGCAGAGTTAATAGTGTCTTCCTTAAATATAGCTTTTTTTTTTTAATGGCATTGACACATAGTTTATACACTTTATTTTAGAAACCTTACTTAACAGTTCCAAAATCCTGTGAATGGAGCTGAGAGAACAAAATAGAGTACTTCCCGCTCTAGTTGTTTCCACAAATTGCTACAAATTTAGTATAAGTGACTGAAAGGTTCTATACAGAATTATACCAACTCCATGCACCAACTTGGTATCAGCATTGATCAGAACTTCATGGTTACTTTATTTTCCCCTTACCTCTTTTTAACCCCTAATGGTTTGGCAACTTCATACCTCATAAGGGGTGGAGGGGCTTGAGGAGGGTATGCTATGTTAAAATATATTAAAGTTGTTAAGTCTGATTCTATATTTAGAGTTTTCATACTTAAGTATACTCCAACTTCGATAGTGTAAGACTTTGGTTATAATCTTTTACATTATTAGTGACATTCATATCTCAATACCATCCTCTTGTTAGGTGTTTTTTAGTTGTTTTGCTAAGTTAGGCCCTCACTTAAGGGTCAGAGTTTGGTGAGTAAAAGAGATAAAACTCAAGGCACTACTCAGCTTAACTAAAATGGACACAGAGTTGAAAATTAATAAATGATTTGAGGGAGATTATCTGTAGTTGCCTAAATTTATGTTAATCTTTCTCCACTCAATGAGGATAACTAAGAATCTGCACTGGTTCTTATAAATCTATTTATGAGAACATAAACATATTAAGCTTCTGGTTACATATATTGTTACTCTGTGTGGATAAATACATATTCTAATCTTGGACTGCACAGTCTCCCCTGTGTTCAAATATTCATTCATTAATCAAAATAGAATTATACAAGTTAACTGCTAATCTAAGGCTTGCCTCTAAAAAATTATCATTAGTAATGTTACCTTAGAGAACAGAAATGCAGAACAAAACTCTTCCTCATTAGTAAATCAAAATTTTGAACAGTTTATAACCCAAATAGGTTACAGAGCAATGTTTCTTGGTAATGTTTCAGATTAAGGAAGTCATTTCATGCAATAACTACTTTCCAAAGCATTCAATATATAATATGCACTTGGATACAAAAGCTCCTTCCAGGAACATTTAATATTTTTGGCAAGAGAAAATGTGCCTCTACAAGATAGTTCAAGGTGCAAGGCAGTTTGTGATTAATTAACAAAATGCAAAACAATGAGTTCAATGCAATGCAAATGAGATATAGGAAGAAAGCAGCTCAAGAGAGGCAGGGAAGATTCTCCAGGGATGGAACATGACACTGGGAAGGAATGCTATGAGTTGGCTGGATTCAGGGAGGACACTGAAGGTGTGAGTGTGCAGGAGAGAGTGTATATGTGTGAATAGCTGTGAGTGGTGAGTGTGAGTCTCTGTAGATGTGAGGACTTGCTGGTTAACATGAGTGAGGGGTGATTAGAGGCAGAGAGGGGACCAGTCTGGCTGCAGCTGAATGTCCACAGGAAAGGATGGGTTGGGCAAGATGTATAATTCTGGTAAGCTTTGAGTGATTCAGGAAGAAAATTTCATTCTGCTTTAACATTTGAAGCTTTTCTCTAATAGTGAACATACATCAGCTTTTTTTTTGGTGACCAGAACTCTCCTCTACACTGTGGGATTGTGAGGCTAAGACCTGCAGCTCTTCCTTCCTCTATTTTCTGATACTCTGATGCAAGCTTATTTCCCCTATCTCCTATGTATCTAGGCAGTGACCTTCATCAAATAAATGCTTGATGGGTGACATCAGTAGTAACGGGAGAGGGGGTACTGCTTTGGTTTAAACATCTTCAACTCTGGAGTAATACTCTGAAGGCCATCTGAAATACCTTATTCATCTCTAGCATTCTGATGTCAGTCAGGAACTCCAGAGGGAACAGAACTAGAATGACTAGTGAGGAAGGAGTCCCTTTGGAAGAGACATTAAGATAGAACAACAATATGACCTCTTTTAGTAAAAAACAAGTCTTCTATCACTTGAAAGCTGGAAGCTTTCCAAAATAGATTATCCAAGTAAAAAAAGCTACTCTTTAAAAACCCCAAATCATGGTGACTATAGGGTCTTATGTGCAGTATAATAGTTTTTGTGTTGTACAGTTTCAGAAGAATCATTTTTGCAGAAACACATGAAGAACACAAGTCTTTTAAAAGAGGGATTCAATCTTGGACCAAGCTAAGGGTTGCCCAGTCTAACAAGACAGAAAAATGCAAACCTAGGATTTTTTTTTAAAGGAAGAAAATACTACCACCCACTGACTCGATTGCCTCTAGTTACTATTCAAACCTTAGGACTAAATTGAAATATTCATTTATCCAGGGCTTTCTCCCAGTCAGACATTATTGGTTGAAGTCATAATTTATTGGGCTATGGCACTTGATTATATAAACATTTCTCCATTTAACAGACCCAGCCATCCTTGTAATAGATTTTATAATTACCCTAGCTATATTGCCCAAAGATGAAACTGCAGTACAAACATAATTTGGAGAACATATCTGGAAAGAAAAGGGTCTTACCATTGCATCTGCTTTATGCTTCATCCGTTTAGCTTCTTGCATAAAATAATCTGCACTGCGTGGCCTACAAGGAGAGAATGATATTAAAAATGTCATTATTGTGTAAGTGTGAGATCTTTTGAAAATACTTCCTTGGCTCAAACCATGGGCACAATTTAAAAATTCTACTTACCATGCAATCAAGTAATTTTTTTTGTATTTCTAAATTACTGTCTATATGTAAAATACAACAATTATATTTCTCTTAAGCGAGCTACTTAAAACACACTCATTATAGGCAGATAGTCTACATTTACAGCAATTTTAACATGGTTCCCCAGTGCCAGATTTGTGAACCAGATTTTTATTGCATGGTTAAGAAAACAAGTGAAAGATTTTATTTCACATGATGTTTCTACAAAACAATCTCATCTTGATGTGAAGATTGTAAATACACAACATACCAATTGTATGGTTAGGTAAGGGTGAATATATTTATATATCCTTGTGAAAATAGATGCCATTTATATGCATAAGTGGTACCCAGAGTGTATGTATCTATAGATATAATTATTTTAAAGCTTCACAGTGAAAAATGAAAAGAGGTAATGCTGTAATATTACATTCCAGTTGTAATGAAGTTAATTGTAAAATGATATCTACCTTGTAACAATGCAAATGTGGCATGTATTCTCTAGAGTTCTGATTAACTAGCTGGTAAACATTAACAGCAGACATGTGCATTATTAAAGCAATAACCCTGGCCAGCACAGACCCTGTTGGGAGATGAAGGTAATTCATCCAGAGACTGATCTAAGTGTGTAATGACCCCAGGTTACACTAAGCTTCCCTTCAGATAGTATCTTTAAACGCTTTATCTGATAGATTTTTAAAAATCCCAAACGTCAGGTACCATCAGCATAAACCTTTCCTTTCTTTTTTTTTGTATTATGGGTCTTCATGCTATCAATAAAATCTACCTATGCACTGGCTATCCACTATAACTTGGGATCCCTGAATGGGAGATGAGATGTAAATAGCGATATTAATCAGGGACTGTTTAGCCTATTGTTCATGCTTATTATAAACTGCTTTCTTTCAGATTCTAATGGATCTTTTTTTTTTCTTACTAAAATTTTAGGTAGTCAGGGCATCCTTTTATCCAAAGAGGTCAAAGTGTTTAGAAAAACCATGAATACAATGACATTGCAATCCACAACTACTATCCTCATTCCAATGATCTTAATCAATCAATCAAACAAGCCAGGGTCACAGAAAATAATGAGTTTTGGGTCAAAAATCACTGCAAAACAAGTGAAGAGAAAGACAAATACCAGCAGATTTCACTTACATGTGGTTGCGGAAACAAAGGGCCAGACAGAACCAAACCAATAACAAACCCTAGAAATCTGACTGTGGAATTGAGGCTGGGGGTGGGTGTGGAGGGTGCCCAATTAAGAATGGTAGAGGACTATGGGTGCCTTGGTGGTGGGTGTGGTGTGGTGATATACCTTTGGGGAGGTGTGATCCTATATCTCTTAATCATATACAGTGTAGTGAACCAATGTTGCTTCAATAAAAAAATTATCCATGAAAGCAAGAAAAGGAACATGGTTTTCTGTCTCTTGTTCATAAAATTTTGTTAGCACTGTGGGAACAGACCTCTAGCCCAAACTTAGATCTGATTTCTGAGCTTAAGACTGGATCCCAGAGCCTGTTTATTTAGGAGAGTTCAGGTGTTGCCATTCAGTACCCCCAGCCTCTGTTATCAAATGCTGAATTATGAATGCTTTTTTATAAACACTCCTTTCTTTTCTTAGTGCCCACACACACCACTCAAGTCTAGACTCTCAACACATCTCTTGGCCTCTACTTTCACTTTCTTACAATCTACTCTGACCTTTAACCCTTAACAGTTGTTTATAAAATATGGTTTTCATTACATTGCCAACGTACTCACAGACCTAAAATCAATCTCTAGGGCCTATGAGATCAAATCTCAGTTCAGGCCCCTATAATATGACCTCTTAACCATAACATTTATTCACCAACACCGTCCTCTAACAGTCAGGGGTGGCAGGTTTCCTTACTCTCTTGTTAGCATGTTATTCCTATTTTAGAACAAAGTTCTCATATGCTTCCTGCCTCTACACACGGCGCAGCAGGGTGTAAGCTACCCCAATATTTCTACTGGAACAGGAGTATTCAAGCAACCTTGTTCTGCTTCTCTTCTTCCCCAACCCCAACAATTTCTGCTTTGGTCATTCACTGAGTGCCGATTATGAACCCAATGTTACTTGTCTCCCCTTCCCTGACCACCCTTTCCCCAATTTTAGCACCACGAGGCCTTCTTGGCAACTTTGGTTCATGCTCATTTCTCTTTCCTGATCTCAGATACCACTTCTTGTTTACACTACACTTCTGGGCATTTAATCTCCTTTTGAGCTCTACTGGGCTACAGTAATTACACGTGTGCCATTTTATAGCTGGTACATCTTCATGCTAGAGACCTCTCTAATCTCACCCACCCTGTGGTTTTAGGCACAAGGTCAAAGGTAAACAAATCCCCCTTGAAAAGCATTGAATTCATTTTGAGCTTAGAAGAGAGTGGTGACTTCTGATGGGTTACAGCATCACAGCCAATGAGCCAGAGAACATCTCCATGGCAACTTGAATCCTCCACATCATTATCTGCTCTACACTCTGTAGATGAGTTTGGTCTTTTTTTTTTTTTTTTGCCCTGTTTTCTAGACCTTATCACTAACAGACCATCATTTCAAATTTCAAATGCATTTTATTTTCACAAAGGAGTCACCTGGTAATAAGCAATGGCATCTTAGTTCTTATTAGCCTCCAAGTTACCCTTAAGGTAATTCCTAATTCCTAACATGGGTTTCTTAAGATTGTTTGTGTCTGTGGCCTGTGAATATATTTTTTAAGCCTGATATGGAGGCTTAGTTCACAGTAGTGTACATGGATGAGTAACATGTCATTTTATGACTATATCACAGCAGCTACAATAGTAACCTGAGATGCTGAAAAGTGTGCCATTCAGAGACCAGTTATGACAGAATTCTCATCTTTGCATATAATGGAGGGTGCAGCACACTGAGTCACTGAAGATTGCCTGATGATTGGCCAATTTTCTCTTTTCAGGTGATTGCTACATCAGATCATCATAAAGGCAATGGGATAAGGAGCCATTTCCTCGGTTGTCCAGCAGAGCCGTGGGTACCTGCTATCATGAAGGCATTGCTCTAACAGTGATGTCCAGGTCAGCAGGGAAGTGAAACTGTTGCCCCCATTGGGCAGTTCCAGAATATAACATGGCAAAGGCGCTAATATGAAGCCTATTATCTCAGTGATTTTGCATCTAATCTTCTATTTTTCTAACAAGGAAAATCTAGTTTTTCACTTAGATAATAAAACTCTTCACATTATTTCTCACAGTGATGGTATTTTGTGATAATACATGAGAAAACCTAATAAAAGTTCAATTGAACATCATGTGTATCTAGGTTCTTTAGAAATGCAGCTTGATTGAGCTAGAAGCTAAAGTTTAGCTAGGTATGTCTTTGCTATAAGAATAACAATCTGAGCATTTGATTAAAGAGGAATACTTTCTTATCTTCTCCTTATTCTCCCACCACCCCACCTACAAAAAACAGGGTCTTAATTCTGCACAGCAACAGGGTTTGAGCTACCCCAATATTTCTTCTGGCACAGGCGTATTAAAGCAACCTTGCTTTCTGTTCTCCTTTGTGGCTGAGATGGGGTTGAATGGCCTCCCACAGAGAGGCTGGCAGACTTTTTTCTGTAATTCCTACCTCTGTGAAATGCACCCTTCTCCCCCCAACTAGCCTGTTTTGTGAAAACTGGCAGGGATGAGAATTCAATGTGTTTGAACAAACAGGTTCCTTAGTACAGCAGAATCTGGATAATTTTCTTAGGGAAACTGAAATCTAAATCGGACAAATAGGCAACTGCATACTAAATGAATTCATCATCTGATATCCTGTCAGCATGTCATTTGATAAGCCCCAGAGATGCTACTATGTCCCAAGCTTTGAAGCACATTCTTCACAAAAAGAACATGTAAGAAATCAAGTAATTATTTTTAATGCACCAGGTAAGGGAACACTGTTGATGAGGGCACTTCAGAATCAGGGGCCCTAGGGTGCTGGTTTTGGTTTATGAGTGCTTCTCAAAGGAAGCAGGTCAACTGTATTTAACAGCAAGGATCCAAATATAACTTTTGTTTCTGTAACCTTGATGTTAGCTGAGACCCCAGAGCCGCTGGAACGTGGACTCTGAGACACACGAGCAGCCATTCCTGTGTCTTACAGGAAACAGGCTCTTGTATTTGACGGCTTCTCTCAAAGAAATAGTGTGTGCTTCCCAGGATGCCCAGGCTAAGTGTACTGGTTTTTGTCATTCAACGAAAAGTGTGTTTCTGTTGAAATGGAAACCAATGTACTGATTGTTGTTCCACTCTGGTGTGACATTTAAAATACAACAATTTTGCAAAAACCTTAAAATGATCACACAGCTAAAATTTCAACCAGTGCAATCTGAAAGACCTTGTCCCCCACTTACCCTCTTTTTCTTTCTTGCTCTTTGTTTTATTTTTTTTTATTATTATTTTTTTTAATAGAGGCATGTTTTTATTTATTTGTTTTGTTTGTTTGTTTTTGTTTATACATGCACTGGGTACAGTCAGAAGCGCGGGAGGGTGAGAGAATTCACCAGAGCCAGAGCGGGGAGCAGAGCAGGCAGAAGGACTGAAGTACACTGCTGAGGGGAGCAGCGGGCGGCAGGAGAGGTCTGCGCGCCATGTGGGACCCTCCTCTGGTGGGCCGGGAGCAGCCAGGGATCGAACCGGCGCCGCAGAGGCCGCGGGCAGCTTCGCAACCCAGCGCTCAACAGCTGCGCCACCGGGGAGGCCCTCTTGCTCTTTGTTTTAGTCAGAACAAAACAAGAGCCGGGTGGACAGATGAGGATCTCATAGTGGAAAAAATTCCATATGAAGAGCAGCAAGGCACACTAGTGACTTATCAGGAAGCCAAAAAGGTGGGGTCCAGCTCGGAAGTGACTGGGGAGGGGAGACCCCAGGAGAAGAACAATGCCCATGGCAGCCAGCCCTCCTTAGGAGAGTCTTGCTTTGCTGTAATACCACCTACTCAAGCACTTCAGTTGCAAGAGAGCCGACCTTTTACATATAGGATTCCTCTCATCATCCATAAAATTAAAATCCTTTTAGCTAAGAAACTGCAGAGCATAATTACATCACAAATGCCAAATCCAGCTTCCTGTCCCCCAGCCACATTTCACACGCTATGCATTTCAGCTCCTGTGGCTGAGGGTCGCTTCTCTCTATGTCGGGAGGCTTAAGTCTTGGGCTCTTATTTTTGGTGCCACAGGGACAGATGGGACATTTGTTCGTTTGGCTGAATGTGATGATCACGACTGACTCTTTCCTGTGAAATATGGGTAAGAGACAGCACATCTTCCTGGGACAGCCGGCAGTTCTGGCACTTGGGGGTCGCTGGCTTCCCAGCACAGCAATATGGCTGAGGGGAACGGAGGCTTGAATTTCCAGCCAAGCATTTCACCACGTAGCTCAGCTCAGGACTTCTGTACTGAGGCTTTCATAACACAGTTGTTCTCTCTGAATTTCTCCCCGCCAACAACTCCCCTGTCACTAATTATGACACCGAGTAATTTACAGCTCACGGCTTTACACTAATAAGATTACTTTCCAGACTTTGAGTGAATCAAGTGCTGTCACTCATTGACATAAATTCTTGCAGATTTATTTTTTTAAACAAAATTTGGTAATCACACCAGTGTCACCTTAAAACTGTGGCTGTCAAGTAGTGAATGCATGCATGGCTAAATGTCACGGGAGAAAGTGCAGTCACACTGTTACCAATCTGAGCCTGCAACTTCTGTGGAACAAACTGACCTGGATCACATTTTAAAAATAAGTGTTATTCTGTTTAGTTCTGTGTATCCTGAAGGCACAAACTGGTGCTTATTTAATTGGCAAGTAACTGAGGAAAAGGAGGTTGGATGTCCATGAATTTAAATTTACCTGCATGTAGATTCCTTACACTCAGGGAAAAAGAAATAAATGCAGGCTTTTCCTTTGGGAACATGATTCTATTCTGCTGGGTTCATTCAACACTTGCTATTGAGCACCCATTGGATTCATCTGTTGTCTGAATTGCATGCTTATTCAACCATTAATAAGTATTTATAACACAAAAGAATGAGTTTACTTATTTTACAAAGCTACATGATGTGGTTTTAAAAACTGAATGACAGCATGGCATCTGTTACTGTTTGCATCATTTTAACTGGAATTCCATCAGCTCTAAATTATTCTGGTGTTGGTTCTCTAATCCTTTCTTCTTTGCCACAGACAGCCTCTCTTTGGTCATTTCACAGTGTGTTGACATCTTCAGGGAGAAGTCAACGAGAGTGACAGGAACCCTGGTTCTCTCCTGTGAGGGAGGCTGCAGGTAGAGAAGCTGGGACAGCATGGAGCAGGAGACTGAAGTTTTGGGGTTCCAGAGAACATTCCTGGGGAAGGCACACATGTGCCACCTTCTCAGAATAATTGAGAATTAATTAAGCATTGTACCTGGTACTTAGCAAGTGCTCAGTATATACCAACTGAACCTGGGAGATACTTGACACCCATTTAGGTGACTTCCCAGCCCAGTGATCTCTTAAGGACACTTACTTTTATTGTTTCCGGGAAGAGACAATGACTATTTTTGCTTTTTAAGCTTGAAGAGCCTTCCCATGCTGTTCTTAGTTCAGTTTGAGTGGCTGTATGAGCTGCATGTTTATTTTTCTGTTATGAATTTTAAGTCAGCTGGGACACATGGCAAGTGGAACATGACATCTTTCTCTCCACATGATGGATATGGAAGAGTGACTTTTTATTCTATTACATCTTTATCCATAAAAAGGAAACAGTTTTATTGTAGCTGTCAGCCAGAAAAAATTATACATATTGTTAATGGGAAAAACGAATTATAATAGTCTCTTCGTTGATACAGATAGTGACAAAATCATATCAGTTGCAGCCCCAGCAGATTGAGAAACATTTCCTCTTGCAAATATCCAAGGAAGTGCAGACTGAAGTACAATCATTTAGTTGTTGCTGTACCTGACTTAGTTCTGGCCTATACATTGGAAAATTTCTTATGTTTTAATATTCTGTGTGTATGTGTGTGTGTGTGTGTGTGTGTGTGAATACTAAGCTCTTACCATCACCTGCTGGAAGCGTTTGCTTCTATGAATACCTTAGTGTCCAACGCATATTCTGTTGATCATGTTGTTAGCTTATGACCTCTAAATGCAAGTTTCCATCTTTTTCTTAACCACAATTCTAATCTGTTTTTCACAAATGGTTAAAGCTCACATGAACAATTTATACCATTAAACTCTAATTATATATGTAGTTGACCAACTGAGTGTACTCCTATTACATACCCCCCCACCTTAGGGATTAATTGCTACTGTCCTTCTTACCTAGCAAGGGCAGTGGAGAAAAGGTGAAGGAAGATGGTAAGGGTGGCATGGTGTGTGTGGGGTCTAGCATGGCTGTGACAGTTATGGGGAAGGGAGAAAAACGTGTCCTCCTAGACCACACTTAAGCTTTCATAAATCTATCTATCTTGGAACTAGTCTAATAAATGGAACAAACCAACCAAAAATGTGGATTTGGCTCTCAACCCCCAAATTCTGTGCACTAATTAGTTTATGGACGTCCCAGGAATACTTGAGGACTACACACCATCCTTAAGAATTTGCTCATTTCATCTAAGTTATTCAATTTTCTGGCATAAATGCTCATAGTAATCTCAAAATTTTCTTTATTTCTGAAATGTCTGTAACTTGACTTTCATTTCTGATTCTATTAAAGTTTTCTCCATTTTTTTCTTGATGAGTCAAGATAGAGGATTGTCTATTTTATTGAATTTTTCAAAGAACTGGCTTTTGGTTTCACTGATCCTTTGGACTGTCTTTTTGAGTTTGATTTCATTTATTTCTGCTTTAATTTCTATTATTTCCTTTCTTCTGCTGGCTTTTGGTTTGTTCTTTTTTTCTAGTTTCCTAAGGTAAGAGGTGTTTAAGTTCTTTCTTATTTCTTGATGTGGGCCTGTATAACTACATACTTTCCTCTTAGCTTTGCTTTATCTGGGTCCCATACACTCTGTCTTTATTTTTGTTCATCTCCAGGTATTTAAGAATTTCTGGTCATTCAGTAGAGTGTTTGTTCAATATCGATACACTAGAAGTTTTCCCTGCTTTCTTTTTGTGGTTGATTTCTACTTTGAATTTGTGATCAGAGAATATACTTGATATGATTTCAATCTTCAAGAATTTGCCAATACTTGTCCTGTGACTCAATATGTGGTCAATCCTGGAGAATATCCCATGTACACTTGAGAAGAATATGTATTCAGCATTTGGGGAGATGCTGTACTCTATAAATGTATATTTATCCCATGTGATCTCATTCTTTGTTTAATGCTGTTGCATCCTTATTTATTTTTTGTCTGGTTGTTCTATCCTTTGGTGAAAGTGAGGTGTTGTTGCCCCCTTCTATAAATGTGTTTTTTCCAATGTCTGTCTCATATTTGCTAGTGACTGCCTTATATATTTTGGTGCTCTTGGTTTGGTGGGTCTATATTGATGAATGTTATGTCTTCTTGATATATAGTCTCTTAATCGTTATATAGTGTCCATTCCTGTCTCTTTTTTAGGTGGAAATCTATCTTGTATTTTATCAGATACAAGTATGGCTGTCCTTGCCTTCCTTTGGGTCCCATATGTTTGTAGGGTTGTTTTCCAATTCTTTGTTTTAATCTGATGTTCATCTTTGGAGCTCAGGTATGTTCCTGGAGACAGCAGAAAGTTGGATTCTTTTTATTTTTTAATTGGCAAGTTCAGTGCATTTAGATTTAGCATGATTATTGATATATGAAGGTCTGCTACTACTTTGATCTGAATTTTGTGGTTCTATCTTTTCCTTGTTCAGTTATTTGTGGATGTTCTATTCTATTTAGATACGAGTGCTCATTTAAACATTTCTTGGAGGGGAGGTAGAGTGCTGGTAGACTCCTTAAGCTTCTGTTTGTCTGAGAAGGCCTTTAAATCTCCTTTCTGACTAGCAGCTTTTATCTTTAAATATTTTGATCAAGTCATTCTATTTTCTCCTTGTCCATTAGTGTTTCTTCAGAGAAGTCAGTTGTAAGACTGATTGGAGTTCCTTTACATGCTATCTGTTTTTTGCCCTTCGCCACCTCCAATAGTCATTTTTGTCTCGAATCCTAGAAGTTTTACTACTATGGATCTTGCTATAAGTCTCATTCTGTTGATGTAACTTGGTGTTCTTTTACCTTCATCAACTTGTATATTTAATTGCTTTTCCAGTTTTGGGAAGTTTTTCTCTATTACTTCTTTAATAATTTCTATCTTTTCCTATCTGTTCCCTTCTATCTCTCCCCCCCCCACTCTGGATACCCAGTAATCTTATATTGCCTTGGGTAAGGCAATTCAATGGAGTTGGATAATTCTCAAAGAGATTTTTCATTTTTTATTTTGTGTCTCTTTTTCTTCTATCTGAAGTCTCTGTGCACTCTCATCCTCCAAACCATTGAATCAATCTTTCATTTGATCTATTCTACTTCCATAGCTTTCTCCAGAATTTTTTTTATTGATCTTTTAACATCCTGTATCTTTGGTATCTTTTTGTTTTTTTTTTTTTTTGAGGCATGTTTTATTTATTTGTTTGTTTGTTGGTTTTTATTTATACATGCACTGGGTACAGTCAGAAGTGCGGGAGGGTGAGAGAATTCACCAGAGCCAGAGCGGGGAGCAGAGCAGGCAGAAAGACCGAAGGACACTGCTGAGGGGAGCAGCGGGCGGCAGGAGAGGTCTGCGCGCCATGTGGGACCCTCCTCCGGTGGCCGGGGAGCAGCCGGGGATTGAACCGGCGCCGCCGAGGCCACAGGCAGCTTCGCAACCTAGTGCTCAACCGCTGCACCGCCGGGGAGGCCCTCTCTGGTATCTTTTTATGTGAAGCTTCCATTTCAATCTTCTGTTCATTTATTTTATTTCTCAGGACATTATTTTTCTGAATTTTCCTATATATCTTAGTCCTGCTTTTCTGTGTTTTCTTCCCTTTATTTGAATTTCTTTATCATGGCAAGTTTGAAGTCTTCATCTAATAGGAAGAAAATATCTTCCATGTTTTTGTAGTTGGGTTTTGTTTTCTCTTTGTGGTATAATATTCCCCTGAGGACTCAGATTGCCATTTGTTATGTATTTTTTGCCTCCCAATTATTTGGTGGGGAGGGGAGATTATTATGGGTGAGAAGCTACCAGTAGATGGTGCTATATGTCAGGAAGGCTTAATCTGTAACTGGGTTTTCAGTGAGTGTAGGTGGGGCTTCATCACTCCTGAGTATGCTGTATCCCAGCTTGGCTTGTGTCTGTGTCAGCCTTGTTATTAGCCTTTGATCTGTATCTCTGCAGCCTATGGGGTGGGCCTTTGGTGCAGCCCTGATGTGTTCCAATGTGTTTTTCTATGCTTGGTCCCCCTATCTGCTCACTCTTGGGGGAACTGGGTTTTGGGTGTCACATCTTTCTGAGCTTTGTTTTCCTCACTGGGTACTCCATTGTTTAGGAGCAGTTCTGGCACATTCCACCAAAGGCTTCAATGTTCACTCTGTCCCCCTATCTGCCTACTCCTGGGGAAAATGGATGTTGGGGGTTATGCCTTTCTGGGCTTTTCTGGCCCCCTCACTGGGGGTCCCATCTGCCTGTTTCATCATAGCACTCTCCCACAGTTAGAGCCACAGCAATCAGCCCTGCCTTCTGTGGTTTGAATCATGGTGTCTGCCCTGGCAGCAGTCACCTTTTCAGGTACTCACTGCTTCTCCCCTTTAATTTGATTTTTCTCTCTGTCTCTTTTGTCTTGATTGGTCAATGTTGGTTCCTGGTGACTGTGATATACTCCAATTTCACCCCACATACCAGGATCCTCTGAATTCAGTGCCTGTTTGGACTTCTTAGTATTTATCCCTGGTGCAAAGCAGGGTGCTTCCTTTGATTCTCTCTCCTCCTGAAAGCTCTTAAAGTATTTTGAATACATTGTTCCATACTCTCCTTGCCCATAGAGTTTCCTCTGAGAAGTCTGATGTCTGTATGGTAGGATTTCCTTTATAGGCTACTTGCTTCTTTTCCCTAACCACTTTCATTATTCTTTTTTAATTTTGTCTTGAACTCTGTCTTGAACTATTCATGACTATGTGTCTTGCAGGTCTCATTACATTTAGATAACCAGTTGTTCTTCTAGCTTCATGGACTTGTATATAGTTCCTTCCCTGGTTTTTGGAAGTTTTTCTGCATTATTTCTTTGAATAAGTTCTCTCCCCTCCCCCCTCCCCCTTCTGGGATATCCAGAAAGATCTTGAAGTGTTTCTTCAACTTTTCTTCTTATTTCTCTTTCTTCTACCACCTGGGTCCTTTATATATTGTGATCTTTAAGGTCACTAAGTTGACCCTCCATTTGGTTTCCTCTATTAATCTTTTTTCCATCCTGCGACTCCATTATTTTCTTGTTTAAATCTGCTATTCATTAATTGTGTTTCTCATGATATTTGTTTTCGTCCATCTTTTTGGATTTCTTTATTATGGCAATTTTGTACTCTCTGTCTGATAGAAGATAAGGTCTTCCATTCTTTGCGGCTTGGTTCTACAGAATTGTTCCCTTCTCATGGTATCATATTCACTTACATTCTAAAGTTTTAAAATTAAAGGGGAATTTTCAGGGCCTCCCTGGCGGCGCAGTGGTTGAGCGCTGGGTTGCGAAGCTGCCCCCAGCCTCTGCGGCGCCAGTTCGATCCCTGGCTGCTCCCCGGCCACCGGAGGAAGGTCCCACATGGCGCGCAGACCTCTCCTGCCGCCCGCTGCTCCCCTCAGCAGTGTACTTCGGTCCTTCTGCCTGCTCTGCTCCCTTCTCTGGCTCTGGTGAATTCTCTCACCCTCCCGTGCTTCTGACTGTACCCAGTGCATGTATAAATAAATAAAAAAAAAATGAATGAATGAATGAATAAATCTTTAAAAAAAGGGGAATTTTTACCAATTCTAAAATTAAAGGGGAAAAGCAGGGAGTGCAGCTCTAATGTGTTGCATTCTTCTGTGTGCCCATTTTACTGTTTTAGATCTTCTCCTTAGGAGTTCTGCATTCTTCAGCAGTAGAAAGCTAGGAGCTTCAGGGCAGGCCTGAGAGGGCATGCTGGGAGTGTTGGGTACCACTCCTGACTCTTCACAATGGCCACCAGCTACCAGGGTACCCTATGTTTGCAGTCTGTGTTCACTGTGGTTATTTGCAGTTTCTGACTACACGTGCTAGGTGCAGGCCTGGAGGTCACTCAGTGGGAAGGGTGGCTTTCTAAAGCCCTTCTGGGAGACCTCTGGGTTATGGGTTCTCTTCCTTTTTTATTGACACTAGGAATGGAAATAATGCTTAGGTTTTAGTGTTAGGATTGGGTACGATGACAGGATTTTTTCCCCTTATATATGAGCTGTTTATCGTGTTATAAAGAATACAACATTTTAGAGGAAAAAAATCTTTCAGTAATAAATCAGTATTATTTCTTGCCTATTATAATTTAGGAAAACAAAATGTTTCTCTTTCTGATAACGTGAAACTGCCAACTGCCCAAAATAAAGGTGCCTAGAAATATAAGCCTCACTAATGCCATTTGCCTTAGCTTTCTGATATCCTGAATGTAAGCCTGTAAAAGCGGCTATTCTATCCATTTAAAACTCCCATCAGGGCTCAGGAACACATTCAATGTTGAGCTCTAATTGCTTTTGAGAGAGCAGCATTTAACTGGCCAAGTTACCTGTCAGAAATGGCCACACTGGAAATTAGATGCATAAAAAAACCTGTCCACCTGTGGGGTTTCTATTTTATCATTGCCCTTCACCATATCAACAAAGAGTGCACACTTACATATCATCGAAGATAAGCTTCTGTCTCTTGCAGTCCCTGTGGCCATTGGAACCTGGAGACCATGGCTCTGTTTGTGGCCGTGACTTGTGAAGGAGAACATTCTCGGAATTGTGAGCTGCTTTCTAAACAACAAACAACACACGAGTCTGAGAAATTTGCCATCCAATTGAAAGAGCAACCCAATAAACAGAATGTTTCGTGTTCTATATTAGAACTGATGATGCTTTTTGTTAAAATAAAGACATTCATTCCAGATCTTAAGCTGATAACTTTTACAAATATTGTCAAATGTCATTCTCAAACAATATCAATAGGGGAGGCTTATTCTGGCACTCTCACAAATCCAGAAATGGAGGCTATCCAAATACTGTCTGATATAAACCTACGGATAGTGAGGCTAAGTAACTTGCCCAAACTTCATATAGCTATTGTGTGTGGAGGCCCAGGACTTAGAACTGAGACCCTTACTTTCCCCAGTTGGCTAGAAAAGTGGTTCTCCAAATTGACTATGTATCAGAATCATCCAGGGGGGAGTCTGTTAACATGTAGACAGCTGGGCCCCACCCTACTGAGTTTTTGATTCAGCAAGTCCAGAGTGGGCAGGTCTGAGAATATGAAATTCTTACAAGTTCCACATGATCCTGATCCAGTAACTATGCCTTCAGAGGCACTGTGCAATAATCATCCCATGCAAAAGAGAAGTCATTTGGCTCACAATTGGACTGATCCTCACTAGCTGCCTGTGAAGAATAGGGAAAGCCAAAGGGGATTAGCAGAAATTATTTAAAATGTGTCTGAAAAAGGAACACAATTGATCTACAGAAAAATTAAAAGATCATCTTTCTTGGGCATATAAATATTTATAGAATACTTATTGTGTCTAAATACACGGATCATAAAACTACTCTTTGGTTATAGAAATGGACTAATCTGAAGAATTAAAATTGAGTGTATCCAAATGCTTCTTTAAATATGGACATTTTTATGTGTAGCTCAAGTCTCCTTGTTATTAGAGCCCCTAGAACTCTGCATTTCCTTTTTGGCATACAAGGTAGTTAATTATGGATGAATATGATCCTTAGCTTAAGTCTCTCTCCCATCTACATTGTAAATTCATGCAGCATAGACTGAATCTGGTAGATCAACCATGTAAGTATTTCTTTTCTTAGCACAGTGCCTGGTGGATGGAAAGTACTTGCTCAATAAATTTCTGTTTGGTGAAAGAATGACTCACTAAAGTCTGCAATTGACTTACAATACTCTGTATACCATAGTTGCTTGTGATTTAAGAATCTAGAGGCAAAAAGGGATTTTGTTTTTAATTTGTATTGGTAGCTTTTTATTACAGGTTTTTCTAATATGATTTTCTCAGATTCTTTCCACCAAGAATTAAGGATGATTTCTCCCAGATGAGGGTACATAAGTGGCTTAATTTCCTGATGGTGTGATAGATTTAGTCTCTTCTAGGACCTTCCACTAATTTTTTTACCTCCTGAATTCATAGGATAACATATCAAATACTGCTCTTCCTGCTTCCTTATGTCCCCCCCCCCCATCTTTCTTTGCAGAGTTATTTTCATGTCTTATCTCTTTCTGCCATAAAAACATAATGGTTTTGATAAGCATAGTGACCAAGAGAACAAGAGCACTCAGTGGGGAGTGTCTGGAATTAAATAATGTGTCCTGGAGCATGCATGGTCCAGGCCACCAGCTGTTAGACAGAGGGTGGTGGTAAAGAGGAACTAATGTGCGGTATTAGTGGCATTGGTGTCGATAGTTGTTGGATTCTTTAGATAATACTTTCTCATGTAAATCTTACACCACTGTTTTGCAAGCCTCAGAGAGATTACGTAACTGGACCAAGGTCACATGGCAGCTAATATGTGAAGACAGGTGGACAATAAACCTAAGTTCCCACAGGAGAACAGAGTGATAGCATCATCCCTGAGAAGGCTGCTGGAAGAGGGGTGATGGCAGGGGTCTCAACTGTTTCTGCTACTCTGGTCACCAAGAGCAGAGTAGGAGTCCTGCAATTTTGACCTGGGATTTTCAGCCCAGAGTCAGCTCTGCTGTGGGGCAAGAAATCTTTCCAACTGAAAAGACTGGTTGATCCAAAACTCCAACTGACTTTGCCCTGATATAGCTATGACTTTGGGGCCTTTTCTTCACACAATAAGATATAAAATTCTACAAAGAGGCTTCCTAAGCAGAAGAGGTTTAAAATACCTCTTCCAGTTTCTTCTTTCCCAGCTCTTGGTGGGAATTTGTGAAGGGGTGCTCTTCTCTGCCAGGACTTCCCAGGGCAGCACTTGGGGATTCCTTGGGAGCCCACAAGCATGCGTTTGGATTGTGCTGGTTTTTTGGGTTTTTTTTTTTGTGGGACCCTCGCCGGCTGCCGGGGAACGAACCGGCGCTGCAGAGGCTGTGGGCAGCCTTGCAGCCCAGCGCTCAACTGCTGCGCCACCGAGGCCCTGGATTGTGCTGTTTTAGAGGGAGAGTATAGTGGTGTGCTCAATTTCATTTTTACTTTAACTGGGAAAGGAAGAACACCAACATACTGTGAAATCTCCGACATGAGACTGCAGCTGGTTCTCAGCCTTATGCTTTTTGCTGGAGGAGGCAGAAGTGAACAGACCATTGCCACTTGATCTGGTGGAAGAAGTTAAGTCCTCGCTGGAGTATTTGTGTTTAGATGCATCAGAGAGGGGTGAGATGGGTGACCGCAGCATTTTTTCATTTTTATTTATTGGTATTGCCAAGCTGAAAAAAGAAATCACAATAATGGAATGACACAGTCAGCACAGAGAAAGGTAAATATTTTATATGTGCTTAAGGCTCCCATTTAAAATCTGAAGGTAGGAAGATGTTTATTAGGAATTATTATACCAGGAAACAATTTTATGGCATCAGGACAATATCAAACAATAAGCAAATTTCATTCATCGTTTCTTTACTCGTCCTATCAAGATGAATAATAATTCTGGAGTTAGCACCAATGTAAATGACTAAGAATAATGTACTTTCATTTTTCAAGGTTTTCATACTAGGATCTCAAAGTACACAATGAATAACTTTCTGTTTTTCTTGCAGGTATAAACAAAATAATGGGAGTCAAAGGACATGAATTCTCCACTTTCGAAAGGACTTTTGCTAATGTCTGAGTTTGTAATTACTCTGTAGAAAATAACAAAATTATAGAGTAAACTGCAAAGCATGAAGTGAACTTCTACATGTTAGGTTTCTGAGCTAACCAGGCATTGATCAGAAAAAACACAGGATAGAAAAACTGTCATTCAAAGTTACATTTTTTTTGATTCCGAGCTTCTTATTTTACCTTAAAAACTATCTATGCTGTCCTAACTTCCTCCCACATTAATCATCAGAGAAAAAGTCACTTATATTTGAATCTCTGCAATATACATTATATTGTTAGGGCTTTATCCATTACTTAAAGAAAATTGGGGGAAGACACATTAGTCTGAAATAAATGCTATATTTGCTAATTTGGGATGTTTATATAGTGGTCATCAGGCAGTTAAAAAAAGGTTAAATCCATTAAATAAAGATTAAGTAATTTTCCTGCAGTTATAACTTTTTTTTTTTAATAGAGGCATGTTTTATTTATTTATTTAATTTGTTTGTTTGTTTTGTTTATACATGCACTGGGTACAGTCAGAAGCGCAGGAGCGTGAGAGAATTCACCAGAGCCAGAGTGGGGAGCAGAGCAGGCAGAAGGACCGAAGTACACTGCTGAGGGGAGCAACGGGCAGCAGGAGAGGTCTGCGCGCCATGTGGGACCCTCCTCTGGTGGCCGGGGAGCAGCCGGGGATCGAACCGGCGCCACAGAGGCCGCGGACAGCTTCGCAACCCAGCGCTCAACCGCTGCGCCACTGGGGAGGCCCTGCAGTTATAACTTTTTAATTGCACATGTTGATTATTAAAGTATCATTAAAGTCACTTCAAAAAGCAATTTTCTAAGTTGTTGTCTCCATGCAAATGACAAACACAGGTCTCCAGAAAGTAATAAAGCTGAGGTTCTCAAAGTTAAGCAAATACATCCGTGTAGCATAGAATTTCTGGTGATAGATTGCTGGTCCAAAATGCATTGGCATATAACAACTTTGAATTGAGATATGTTCTGGAAAGTGCTTTGGGTGAATAAAAAGTGGCTCTGTCTAGTGATTGAAGTTGGGTGCAGACAGTCCGAATATAATTGCTCCTTAAAATGTGAATGAAAAAAGTTGTATTTCTAAGTCTCCCTTATTTTACATACTATGTGATTTTAAATGTTCATATAAAATTAAACTGTTACACTAATTATTGTCATGGATTATGATTATTTCTTCTTCATCATTATAAGTTTATATATTCAAGTGGACCAAAGAAACTTTCTTTGAATTGCTCTCTGGGATGGGTGTTCACCTTAAATCAAATTTGGGATTGTCTTATCACACTTGTGAAACTTGATAGCAGTAATCACAATTCTAGACCATCTTTCTAGAAAGAACTAAAACATTGTGCTTTATATGCACTGTGTCATAAATTAATACAAATAAAACTGTCAAAGTTAGAGGTTGTGGTTAGGCAAATGCTCCAGAGCAAGCACTTTTCTCCTGAGGGTCATGGAATCAGGAGGACAAATCTTACATTTTTATTTTCATTAATTTCTCCTTGAACAGAACATTTTCTTTTATGAATAAAAGCAAGAAATGAGTAGTGGTTTGGCAGGAATGACATTAGTGATTGTGTTATCAAATCATAGATATTTTTATATTATATTATAGTTATTACAGACATCTTGAATTATTGTCTATATTCATCACTACTTAGAAATTATGGTAGTTACAAGCTCTCCAGAAAGGTTATTTAATGCATTAATAAGTAAACAAACGTGTAACTGCATTGCATATTTCAAAGGCAATTTGGGTTTTCCCCATACATACTTTCACAATATTTGGGGTACCATCTGTTTTGCACAGAGGATGTGGACTAGGTCTCGCTCTTGCTCAGACCTTCAATAGGTGGCACTGTCCTTTTCAAGGTGATTCTAACACTTAGGCCGCCTGTGCTATGTGCCCTCACAGGCGAGTTTTAGAAACGTTCTCCATCTTTCCCAAGCTTTCAGTTTACATTTTTATGCATTGTGCTGAAACATTAATCTTCCCTTAAAAATTCTACAAATACAGTCAGGGAAAGTGGGGAGTGTCTTAGCAGAGGTAAAGTGGTTTCTGAGCTGTGGGATTTCTAAATGGAAAGAGTTTCTATGACTGATGATAAGCTACTTGCTTATAATAAATATCTGGCTCTTGCCTTGCTGCAAAACCATTTGTCACAGATGGGATTCAGTACAATGTAGGTCCAGCTGGAACTCCTTGAGAAGAGTGACTGGCGGTTGTGCAACCTTGGAGGCACAGATCCTGTTGACCATCACAACAATTTTCTTTATATCCAAGAGCTTTAAGTGCATCATATGGAGATTCGCCTTTATGTTTACATTTTAATCACATGATTTGCTTAGTATTCTTATGGATGAAATAATGGTTTGAAAATTCATCTATTGAGTTTTCAGAGGGAAAGTATATCTATGGGAGTGTAGAAATGTGTTTAATTAGTAACAGGTCTTTTGTTATAAAGAGTAACAGTTGACTCCTCAACAATATGGATTAAGAATGCTGTCCTGGGGCCTCCTCGGTGGCAGAGCGGTTGAACGCTGGGTTGCGAAGCTGCCCGCAGCCTCTGTGGTGCCGGTTCGATCCCCGGCTGCTCCCTGGCCACCGGAGGAGGGTCCCACATGGCGCGCAGACCTCTCCTGCTGCCCGCTGCTCCCCTCAGCAGTGTACTTCAGTCCTTCTGCCTGCTCTGCTCCCCGCTCTGGCTCTGGTGAATTCTCTCACCCTCCCGCGCTTCTGACTGTACCCAGTACATGTATAAACAAACAAACAGACAAATAAATAAATAAAAAACATGCCTCTATTAAAAAAAAAAAAAGAATGCTGTCCTGGCTTACAGTGGGAATCTACATATAACTTATAGTTGGCCTTCCATATATATGGTTCAACCAATAAACACCCCCTTTGGTTGAATCTGTGAACAAGAAGCCTGCTGATAGAAAATCCAAATAAAAGAGGACTAGTATAGTTCAAACTTGTATTGATCAAGGGTCATGTCTACTTACATGGCACCTGGAGCTGTGATATAAGGCACACATCCAGTTATAATTATTTTTAGCCTTAAGTTGAATTAAGGGAAGCAAGTTTGGAGACCCTAAGCAGAGCAGTCATTAAAAAATCTGGCCCTCCCTCCCCATAAAGTCATACAGCAGAGATCCCTCCGGTGGTCCCCCACCTTCCAGAAACTGCACATACCTGTTGATATTCATGGTGCAGTGGTTTGCAGACAAGGTATTACTGGCAGATGTGGTCAGTCGTGAGGAGCTCTCTTTCTCTGCCTGGGTCTTCTTGACCTCCCTGTAGTCGTCTTCGTTGTCACACTGCATGGAAAGAAACAAAACTCTTGATTTTGGATTTCAAGGAGTCACTTGAGCTCTGCCACCAACTTCCCCAGAGCAAGGCCGCCTGGACTGCTCACTTGTCTTCTCTGAAGAGCACCTGGCAGCAATGTGGTCACAGCATTCTTGCCCCTGGTCCATGTTAGCTTCTTAATGAATAAGGATGAAATCTGTCAGCTTTATTGATGTCTGCTTATTGAGAGTACAAGTACATGACTGGGATTAAAAATTGGAAGGGGACATTGTGAATGACGAAAATTGCATCACCATCAACAACCGTAGAATTTAGCCCTCCAATGAAGACCTGTTCTGAATTTATACTGTAGCTTTAGTGTTTCTCATTTGGCATTTCTTGGTATCAGAACAAGCATCAGAATATATAACAACTGAGCCTCCCCTGGTGGTGCAGCGGTTGAGCACTGGGCTGCAAAGCTGCCCACAGCCTCTGCAACACCGGTTCGATCCCAGGCCACCGGGCGAGGGTTCCACATGTTGCTCAGACCTCTCCTGCCGCCCGCTGTTCCCCTCAGCAGTGTACTTCATCAGTCTGCCTGCTCTGCTCTCCCCTCTGGTTCTGGTGAATTCTCTCACCTTCCCGCGCTTCTGACTGTACCCAGTGCTTGTATAAATAAAAATATAAATCTTTAAAAAAAAAAGAATGTATAACAATATAATCTGGGCTGGATGCAGTAGAGCAGTGAACAGATTGCACCCTTTTTTTTTTTTTTTTTTGAAAACGTGGCTTTTATGAATTTCAAGCAAAGGTGGTTACTTCTTGGTACCTTAATTCTAGTTAACAATTACTATCCTATGACAACTTAGAATCCTTAAAGCACCTTTTTATAAAACAGTGCTTTGATTGGATTCTTTTTCATGATTGTGTTTAAAGTTAGGTGTGTACTAGGGTGTAATGCAAATGCAGTCACAAAGTTCCATTTTTCGGGTGAAATAGCAGGAACACTGTAGTGATAATTTCAGGGCTCTCAGCAGTGTCTTCCATGAGACAAGTGTCAGCACCAAAGATAAAGACTTTGACCTTCTCTCCCTGGCTGATTGTCATACAGCCTCTGTCACAATGGTT
This sequence comes from Talpa europaea, assembly GCF_964194135.1. Classification (NCBI taxonomy): domain Eukaryota; kingdom Metazoa; phylum Chordata; class Mammalia; order Eulipotyphla; family Talpidae; genus Talpa; species Talpa europaea. Next base: position 38,876,032 of record NC_140072.1, on the reverse strand, counting down.
CCTGATGCTCTCACTGAAATGGAACCAAAAAGTGGGCCTATACCAGAGCTCTGAATCCTAGTCCTGAGCTCTAGGGTTCCAGCTGGGTGAGAATGTGTATCTCTGGCTGCCAGGTCTATGGTGTCCCACTCCTAGCACCCAGTATTGGGGTCTTAACACCCCAGTTGCTGAGTAAAGAGTGCTGCAAAAATGTTCTTACACTTCTTTTGTGTCTGTGTTTACAATGATGATTCATTAGATATTATGAGAGCAGGGTGTCAGGCTTAGCAAAAATAAAGGGTTGTAAGTTTAAAAACACCATGAATAATAAAATTATACCTAATATTATGTGACTTTAATGTATGTCTTTCTGCTCATCTCTCCTAATGCATGTATATGTGTCTACAGAGCTATGCATTTTCCAATCTACCTATATGTTTATCAATTTCTGTGTTTTTTTAAATATATCCATGTATCTCTCTGATTTCATCATTTATCTATCAATCCACAGATGACTGTTTCATTCACTCACCAAAAATCACTTGAGCACCAACAAATAAATGAGTACAGGGTGTGTATACAAGAAAATCAGAAGAAACAATAGGGAAGGGGAGAGTTAACATAGTCTAACACCCTTGAAACACACTGTCTAACACACCTGCGTAGATGCGACCATTGTAATGATGAAGAAACCAAAGTTCTGAGGTGAGGTCACCTAGCAGATGAGGACTAACTACATAATTTCTGGGTTTCAATGCAGGATAAAAACTGTCCCTTGCTTAAAAAACAGGAAAAGAATGCTTGTTATACAGTACTAAAATAGAAAGCATTTTCCTGATTTTTGCAGTCTCTCTCCTGACCTGTCATGATGTTGTTTGCTATTTTATATTGTGTTCTGAGGGGCACAGATACTCTCAAGTGCCAGGGGTCCTGTCCTGCAGCTAGGCACAAGCACCCAGCCTGCTATAGGGGTATGGGAAGATTCTATCTCCCATCAAATGTGGGACTCATGTCTTGAGGGGTGGGGAAGTCTAGACAAGTGTTTCCCCCTTCCATGGCCCATCCCAGACCCCAAGGTGAACGGTGCTTAGCACGGCATTCCTGTTGCTAATGACATTGTCAATGATGTTGTCTGAAATTTGGAACTATTTATTCATGGTGGGTTACCACCTTGTTTGTTTTTCACTGTGGTCCAAGTTACTTCTGAAGATACAGTAACAGGAGGGTATAAAAATCCTCAAGTCTGGCTTTAATTTATGGCTAAATTATTCCCCTGCTCAAGCATCTTCAGATTGATGAGTGATTCCACCATCCATGCAGCCCCATCCCTCTCATTGAAGAATGAGAATACCACGGGTGTAGCTTTCCTCACAAACCTAGTGCGGCTTGATAAAGATTTCTTCAACTTGCTATAGGACAGGGCCTAATTATCTCTAAATATAAAATGGGACTAATGATGGAACTCCCCTCACTGGGAGGTACTAAGGGCTTAATTGGGTTAATATATATCAAATACTTACAACAGTATCTGGCATGCATAAACTATGAATAAATAAATATGAATGTTTGAATAATAAATAATTTGAATTATTTATCATAATTACATTTATAATAAATAATTTATTACAGATTATTGTATTATTCAATATATCTACTAAATATATTGAAACTTTTGAATAATAAATAAAGTAAGACTATTTGTTAAGGTCACATCAATCTCTTGCTGCCGGGTTCCAGACCCACAGCCTCCCAAGCTCCTCAGCTCTGATCACAAGTAAAGGAAAGAACCTCCTTGCAGGCCATGCCCTCAGCCCCAGGCCTACCTTGCGTTTCCTCTTAGATTTTGGCAAAGCCTTTTCAGTGGGTGTGTCTGAGGAGTGACTCGCAGGTGCACCCTCGGGGTCCTTGGCGGCAGGGGCGCTCAAGGCCCCCGGATCCTGGGGCAGGTGCTCTGGGATCCTAGACAGGAGGGTCAGGTCAATTTTGACCCAGAGAGACCTGACCTCATCACTGTCCTTCAAGGGGGAAAGAAGTTCATTGCGGCCAAAGGGCACCAGCGTGTAGAACTGCTCCTCTAGCTCCTTGGCGATGTCACTGGTGGTCCTGGCGTTGATGGAGCCCACCGGGGCCCGGGGGCCGCAGCCACTGCTGATGCTGTTGGGAGCCTCCTTCAGCCTCTGGTCATGCCCGGAGGCCGCGGCATTTGCCGGCACGGCCTGTGCTTTGGACAGAGGGTACTCCTCCTGCTCCGACTCCAGGTCTGAGTCCGAGGAGGAGGACGAAGAGGACGACTCTGTCTCGATGAACTCTTTAGATTTGGGCACGATCCTGCTCAGCCCGCGCGTGCGGCGCTTCTCACAGGTCACCGAGGAGCGCAGCTCCTTCCTGTGGCTGGTTCTGCTGTTGCCGCAGGGCCTGGTTTTGGTGGGCTCTGGAGGGGTCACCACGCTCGCCCCCAGCGCCTCGGTGCCTGTCGGCTCCTCAGGCCGGTGGCAGTTGGCACCGTCCCCAGCGGAGGTCCTCTCCGTGCGCCGGGTGGGCTTCTTGCCTGTGGATCTCCGGGTGGGCGCGGGCGCGCTCTCCGAGGAGGGGGCACCGGGCACCGCCGGCGCGGGGGCAGCCCCGGTCACGGCCACCGCCGCGGGCGGGGACTTCTGCTTCACCCCTTTATTCCCTGGGGCCTTATTTGCTGTCCTTGGTCTCTGCTCCTCCTTGCAGGCGTTCTTGATGTCCTTCTCTCGCAGGCTGGCTTGGCAAACATCGGGCAGTTTTCCACAGTCCTGCACTTCGTCTTTCACTGGGGTGTAGTACTGATTGCTCTCTGGCCCGTGGCTTTCATTTTGGATCAAAATCGGAGGCTTGTGGGGATTAACTTTGTTTAGCCATTTATCCAGCTGCCACTTGTTAGAGGACACTGGTTCGGCCTAAAAGCAGAAAAACAGCAACAAAGAAAACATCTTTTATTACAGGCTCACTTACAAGGCTGTATTTATCTTGATTTACTCTTCTAGGTGTATGAGCAGAAGCTGAATGGCTGGAAGCAAAAGGTAAATGGAAGCAATAAGAGGTAGCAGCTCGAGGCTGGCACAAACGGTGCGGGATGGGGTCTCCTTACTGGCGCAAGGCACTTAAATGTCAGCCTAGTGGTTCTAAACCTATGTGGAAAAATATGGGGGCTGGACCTTGCTTCTTTAGAACCCACTTCCAGCACCTTTGGGTGTAGTACATGTATGTATTTTTATAATTATATGACAAATTTGAGATTCCATAAAAGTTAACTGGGGAATAATTTGGAAGCACTGAGTATTAAAACACTAATTTTTTTGGTGAGACTTAAAATTTTGGAGGACATTTGAAGAGGGACCAAGTGGACCTATAACCTCTTAGAATTAGCATATAATTTATGTGTCAAAGGCAACTAGGGCACAGTTATCTAGTAGAAGCAATGACTTTGGAAGTCTGTTTAGTGGCACAGAACTCCTGTTTCAAAGGGACCTCTCTGTGCCCTCTATGTTTAGCTGCCAGATTTGGTTAGTCCATCCTCAATTTGCTTCCTTCCCACTTCACAGAAATATTTCAGACATAGAGGGGACAACAGAACCTAGCCTGCAAGAAGTTTTGCTATATTAGAGCAAATCATGGACATTACAGGCTTTAAACTCTGGCCCATAGATTGATTCCACCAAGTGAAGTCTCTCAGAAGGGAATGTGAAATGTTATATATGCAGTTTTCTGGAGATGTTCATAGTTTTCATTGGCATATTTAGGGATATATGTCTCATTAAAAGTTTAAGAACCCATGACTTTATAGACAGTAAATGCTTATTTCTAGTAAAAGCCATTTATCAGCATCTATGATTTTAACAGAAAAGGAGCATATTGATTAGAACTTTAGCCAGACTATTTTCAAGCTGTGTCTGAAAGCGAAATTGAAAATGTTTTGAGTGATAAGGTGATGTATTTTTGCCTCCTTAAGGAATTAGTGCCATCCATTGTTTCAGGGGGAAAATAGACACCAGCCTAGAGTAAAGAAGATTATTACTTAGCTCTACATTTCAAACTTGACCAGTTGAAGTCTAGAGCAAGCCAGGCTCCCTGACAGGAGAAAAATATTTTAAAAATAGAATGATTTCCAAAAATTACTTGTATGTACAAAGATTTGTGTTTTAACAATGAGGTACATTAAGAGCAGAACTTGGGTCACAACCACATGCAACAAGGATCTGAGGGGAATGAAGAGAGAGCAGTGCTTCAGGCTGGGTCTGGAGGCATATAGGGTAGAGTTCGGGGAGATGGAAGCCTCTGAGGGACGAGGGGTGACTGGACCCAAGATGAAGAGGCCACAGAATGTGGAAATCAGGTGTGAGCGCTATGGCAGAAACCACAGACATTCTGCTGGTACCCCCCAAAAAGATGAGAACAACCATTCTTCAGGGAATACCAACTCAGTATTCCCTGAGACTGGTACCTCCAATGACTAGAAGGGACTAGAGTCATTTCAGTGGAGGCCAGTATGAGAGTCTGAGGCCCTTCCGGGAGGATAGAGAGGCTTCACCTTGGGACATAGGTTGGGAGAAGAAACCCTCATGTACCTGAGAGGGAATTACCATTTAACTTTTTGCTTTGTTTGTTTTCATGCCACCAACAGGACGAGGGCTCCAGAGCAATATACAGAAGAACTAAACAATATTATCTTTTTCATACCTCTGAGTTGTTGTATATAAATTCTGACCTGGCTTTATTTTGACTTCTCCAGAGAAAGGGAACAAATGAGAGCTTCAGAGTACTCCTGTACATACTGCAAGGTTAGGTGCCTGCAACAGGGCAAGCGGGACAGCGGGCCACAGAAAAGCTTCTTTGCCAAAGGGGAAGCTCTCACCTTGCCTGAGACTAGCTCACTATCTGAGACTGGCTGAAAAGCAAATTTGGTGGCAGACAATTGATAGCTTCTGATGTTGCTCTTCCCGGCCTCTCTTTCTCTTACTATGTTGATGATCCCTCCTCACTTCCCTGGACAAATGGGGTTTAGTAAGTATGAATGGACGTTGAAGGGAATTCTTGCAGAAGAGGGACATATTTTGGAGAGGGCACAGGCATCTATGGCTGAGCACACCACCACATGTACTCTAGTTCTCCCTCTTCTCCACCATCCTGAACCTTCCACAGTTTGCACCCCCCACCCATATGAGAACGCAGCCATCTGTCTGCAACCAAAGCACAGCTGCACACAGGGAGATCTGCACTAAAATTTCCTAGTGGAGTGTTAACTATGAATTTAATAAGTTCAGTATGGGCCCAATACCTCATGTATTTTAGGGTCATTTATTTCCCTCTGTACTTCACACTGAAGAAATCAGTCTGAAGTACCATTTTCAACACATCACTAAATCACAGTCCTGTTCTCAAGGATATAGAATGACCTCCTATTGCCTCTCAAACAAAATCCAAATTCCTCAGACTGGTGTTCAAGGGTATCCATCATCTTTCAATCATCATTTCTTGCTGGAACACCTACAATACACAGCCCAAATTTACATATATCGTCTAATTTAATCCACGCAGATAAGAAATACTATCACCCTGAATTTGAAGAAGAGGCTTGGGGAGGTTAAGTGATTCCTCCAAAGCTGTAGAGCTACCAGGCACCACTGAGACTAAACCTCTATTTGTCTAGGTTTAAGGACCAGATTTTCTCCACTGCTGCTTTGCCTAATCTCCCATTACCCTCTGGTGTCACTGCCTGGATGGAGGACCTCATTCCTCTGAGAAGTGCTGGTCTTCAACCTAAAATGATAGAATTAGACCTGCTTTTTGAAAACATCACTAGCTCTCCAAACAGCACCTGCTGTTCTCTACTGTTTTCAACTGCATAACCTTTTGATGTCTGTATTTGTTTCACATGGATAAGTCTTGTGTCTTCAACAAAGCTAAACACTTCTTGCAGGCTGGGGCCCCATCTGTTTCTTTTGCATGCCTTGCAGTATCTATAATAGGTTAGGAATGCAGATAGCTATGACTGTTACTAATAGAACTCATAATGAGCGGTCCCTCGAATTCTATCGTTTATTCCTTAAAACAAACTCACCTACAAGGCAGGGCAGGAATATCAACCATTTTGGGGATGAGTTGGTTGTGGCCAAGGACATGCAAGTGGTAAAGAGTTAAGGAGCAGTGGAGGAGGGAGAACTCAGGGTTTGGGACTCTTGTCCAGTGGCATGCTGCTGGTTATGGTCCACTTCTGAGCTGTCCACTGGGGTTTCTACCCGGAGTTTTTGTTGGTTTGCTGCTGCTTTATATTTTCAGTCACAGATCTACCTGATTAATCTTCCTTTGGATTCATGCACAAGCTCTCCACCGAGTACTTTAGTCTCACTGCATCTATATTCCCTATAGCCCCCACTGCCACTCACCCCATAGATGCCTATTGTTGAATCAACGGGTAACTAGTATGGCGCTCGCTTCTGCTGATTTTCATGATGTTCTAAAGCAGCATTCTCCAAGATGTACTTTTAGTTCATATATTCCAGGAAGAAAGGTTTCCATGATCAGAGATGTGTGGGAAATGACACATGGAAAACACAGTCTATATGAGCAACATTAGGGTTAGCTCATGCCCCTGCTTTGGCACTCCTCAAAATCATGTGACCAATTTCTTTCTTTCCCAGATAGTACTTCTTACTCAGGACAGTGTTCTAGAGAGCTCTGGGTGCTGGTGTACACATGGCAGCTGAGTAGAAAGGCACTGTCCTCCTGCAAAGTGCTATGAGAAAGTGAGGTGCCAAGTGGGGAAGAAGACAAAGCTCAAGTGAAAAAAATTAGGTTTAGAAGAACTAAGCAAACCTCAGATTATTAAGAAGTGATCTGCTAGCTTGCATGTTTGGACTTAAACTATGGTGATCCATGTAAAATGCACTGGCTGTCAATAACCACAGCCATACTGGACAGTTCAGGAGAGCCCAGTAGATTTCTAGGGTTGGCATGTTGAGGGGGAAAATGTGGGGGCCTTGGCACACCATGAGAGACTTTTCATCTGCCCCCATTAGGATGTTGCTTGTATGGGGAAGGGCGGGTCAGCAACATCTTGTTTCAAAGCAAAGCAGAACTGGTCTGGGTGGTGGAGTATGAAGTTTGTAGCCATAAAGAGTCCCATTGTACTATGGGATTCAGGGAGACAAGTGTTTCTGGTTTCTGTAAGGTGACCTGGCCGGCTCAGAGTGAAATAGTGTCACCGTTAGTGGAAGGTTAGTAGTATGATGCTACTTCCCAGTCATTTTCATTCTCCAAACTCATTTCTAAAGAGAGTGTCTTTGTATTAATCTTGGGGTGGGGGAAGTAGTAAAAGAAACCTTACTTTTATTCCAATGAATACATTCCTTTCCAGCAAAAAGGGCAAACACACAGTATGGCTGACACTTCACTTGCTACTTCTGTGTTCCCTCTGCATAGAGAAGCATGGAATTGAAAACTTTATGTGGCCTCAGGCATCTGAAACTTTTAGGTCTGCTTTAGAAGACTCATGTTCTCTCTCCTTACCTAGGGGCCTCTGATAGCTGCTGGAAGAAATGACAAGAGCTTCCTTTCATCACCGAGGGGTTCATGTCTTTGTAATTATCTCAGTGACATTTAGAAAGAATTTGCTTAAAGCACTTTATAACTATACTTAGGCTAGAATTCAAGCCTAGCTCATTCAGGAGCGACAGGATTCACATTTCAACATGAAAAGAAAACTCAACTTATATGAATTTAACCTTTAAAGTGACAAAGAAGGGCCGGGGACAGGGGTGTTGTCACAGATACTAACGCCTTATTATCATCTATCTCCACAATTCCCCTTGGCACTGTAGATGACCAAGGAACCCCATTATTTCCTATAACTAAATACTCTTTAGTTTCTCAACAAATTATAGCATAAAGCTGGCTTTGAAGAAGCCTATGGAACTCCTCTCTTGTATTTTACTTCTATATATTTTTTTGGTTTCAAATTATTCCCATTAGACTGTCTGCTCTACGAAGACAGTGACCATTTCTGTCAGATAATTGCCATAGGCCAGTGCCATGCACTATGTCTGTTGCAGGTGCTCAATAAATATTTGTGGTACACTAAATGAGTGAATGAACGAATGAAATAATTTAGTTCCTGGAAAAAGTCAACGTTCCATTAACCTATAGTTTTTATAGATTAATGTTGCTAAGGGCTTTCATCTTCTATAGGGTGATACATAAACATATGCATATGTATACATACATGCAGGTCAATATAGATATGGAGAGGACAGAAAATATCAGGAGAGCTGGCTTATTTTAGGATGAGCAAAGAAATCTTGGTACAGAGCAGAGAGATACTGAAGAAGAAATGAGAATTGTGAGGAAATAAAACTTCCTTGGATTTCTCAGTGTTTCTGAGAAAAGCTTCAGCTTCCTTAGAGGAGCCTGGAAGGGGAAAATCCTGTGGGAATTGAAGAGCCACTCTATGAACTTGAGACAAAGACAGAACTGCTTTCAGGTGTGACGATGTTCTAAGGGACAGTACAAAAGGTGAGAAAGCCCTTAGCAACATTAATCCATAAAAACTATAGGTTAATGTAACCCCTGGGGGCTGTGCCCTCTCAATGGTGCTCCCCCCTCACCTCCCTGGTTTACATAAGTGGGTTTGGTTTCATTTAGAACCTACTTAGAAATTTTGGGCCCCAAAATGGTACAAAGGGATGTAGGTATAAAATTAAATCCTATGATTCTTAGTAATGTCAAATGATTATACATTCAAGAAGAAAACAATTTTATTTTTTTTATAAAATAAAATCTATCCTACACAGATCCACAGATATGAGAAATCTGCTCTTAACCCTTTCTCAAGAATTGCCATGCTCTGAAGTACTATTTAATTTTCCCTTGCTCCCTTTAAAATAGAAATTGCAATGGTGTTTATTGGGACTAACAATGTTTTCATATGAGACACCTAAATTTTCCTCATAGGTACTCATAGCTATAAAACTTTCATTATTATTTGTAGGTTAGTGCTAATTTTTCTTTTTGTATTTTCACAAAGAAAACACAGTTAAGAAGGTTTTTATTAATATTTATAGTCCTTGTTCTTCTAATCCATGACAAACTGTGAAAAGGTAGATTCTAACCATGTCTAATCCATAAAACTCCTTTCCCAGTGATAAATGGTAGCTGCACTTCCAGGTGGTGAGCTGCCCTGTGTGGTGACTGCCTTGGCCGTCCATAGGTATTTCCAGTCAGTGATATTTATAGCATATTGGAAATTTCTGGAAGTGAAGGAGAGATTTCTGGACAATGAAAGATGAAGTTTCTGTATTTCAAAGAACATCTGTAGTTAGGAAAAGTGTGGAGGGAACACCACGGGGGACAATGATGAACCCAAACAAACCGAGATGGGCTGCCAAGGGGTGGTGGGCTACTGGTCAGGACTCTTAGGTCAGTCCTCCCATTAAGGCATTGAGATTGGGGGAGGCAAGAGGAGTGACAAGCACACTCCAGGGATTGACAGTACTCCCCAAAAAAGCAGGCAGGAGAGGGGATCCGGGTGAGCAGTCTTACCTCGGGGCTGGAGTAGTGGGGTGGCTTGCTGCCCTCACTCTCACTAGAACTGCTCTCTGTCTCGGAGTCCGATCCTGAACTGCTTTCCGAGTCACTGGAGGAGCTGCTGCCGCTGCTGCTGCTGCCGCTGCTGCTGCCCTTGCTGGAAGGCACAGAGGATCGGCAATTGGCCTGCTGGACCACAGCGCTGCCAGCCAGGGAGGCCCCCAGGAAGGAAAGGGAAGGAAAGGCAAGTGAGCAAACACAAATACACCACCCAGTGAGCTGTCATTCACCCAAAGGGAAGAGGAGGCCTCTGCCAGCCATCACCTGGAACTCAAAGACCAATCAACATAGTCACAAGCAGCCTAAGGGTTAAAAATTATATACATAAATAAAATTGGGAATGAAGGCTGGTGCCCCTTGAAAAGAAGGCTCTAGTTATTTGTGTGGTCATTTTAGAAGGGACAGTGGCATAATTTTAGAGTGACTCTTTCTATTTTGCTGCTGCTTCTGGGAATGGCTTTTCAAATGCATTCCCGAATCCAATGAGCTACAAAAATGCAAGGAAATCCAAAAATACTTGAAATGTTTTGCAAACAATGACAATGTCTGCTTTATTTTAGGAAGGGGGCTGTTCTGTTCTGTGCTTCCATGGCCTACTAGAAGGTTCCGGAGGCTGTCAAAGTCCTGCTTCCCTCCTCTCCTGGCCCATAGAGTGCTATAGTCTTTACCAGAGCTGGTGTGCTGTATAAACAAGTCACTTTCCACTGAGCCCTTTCTTAAAGAACTGAAGATCCATCACTTACATGTTTTTATGTATTCCAGACTTTAAAATTCAACCCCAGTTTAGTGGGCTTTTAGCAACAGTATTTCGAATTTATACTTGATGCTCATATTACATGCTGAAATTTGCCAGAAAGTCATACACATACAGACAACAGGAAAAACTGATGCTTTCTAATGGTAATTAATTAACCACAAAATTCAAATAGCACATAACCACCCAGAGTGTTTGAGCCAAAAAGAAAGTTTCAGTACTCACATAATATTCAACATCTTCAAAGTCCTTATTAATTGCATTGAAACACATATGAATCTGTTCTTTTGAGTTCAAATTCTAAACCCAGAAAATTCAGTGATCGCTTTTTTCATGTTGAGTTAGCAAATATCTGCTTGCCCCTTCCAACTGTGACCACTGCTTCAACAAGACTGAACAGTGGAGAAGGCCAGGGGGAAACTGTCAGGGTTTATGGCTTCAAGTGCAAAGCAGCCTGGACAAGGTAATGGACCCTTTTCACCCACCCCTTAAATCTTTGAAAAATGCTTTGCCCAAGGACAGATTCTCATAAATCCTCAGGGTAGGGGTAAGGAGGGGGGTTAGTACTCATAGGAGCCTTGCTTCTCTTAGAAGGATGACAAGACAAGAAACTATCTTGCAGGATCTATCTGAAAGCAAAAAAACTGTTTTGAACTGCAGGTTAGGGGAAAGTGGAGTTTGAACATAACCTTCCCTAGTGGTTTAGTGGTTTTTATTTCTTCCATCAATGACACGGTCCATACCTATTATCTGAAAAAATTTTCTAACATCAGAAACATCTGCACGTTTATGCCTTGCCTGAGCTGCAGCAATTTCTTTTCCAGCCTACCATTTGTGTCTGGTGTTGAGTGAGGAATCCTGGATCGTTAGACAGAGGCAGGGGAGGGAAAGTTGCTAGCCAAAGGGCTGTACTATTTGTTTCCTTTCTTACAAACTAAAATCCACCTTTCCTGTTATATAAGTTGAAACCTCTATAGAGTCATAATAATAATAATAATAATAATAATAATAATAATAATAATAAAGACTCTGACCAAGCATGACCTCCTGGGGTCCATGTTAGCCAGTAGGCCCCTAAACAATGGGAGAAAAACCCCAAACAAAAAAAAAAAATTGCCCAAAGCAAAAGAACACATGGTAGAGGAAATAGGTGTGTCTCTGCCACATTCTGGAAGGATGATCGCTGAAGACTGGGAAATCAAGATGAATAAAGAACATTTTGATTGGTTTTGTATGATGGTCAAAGGTTTTGATCACCAAGCAATGCATTCTATCTGCTTGAACTCAAGCAACAAAGAAGGTGACGGTGCTCAGTGTACCTGGGTGTCATGGGGCAGCAGGAGCAGCAATGCACAGAGCTCCCTGGGGTCTGAACTACAAAGTGACTGGCTGTCTCCTGAAAAAGCAGCACTTTAATTTCTGTGAAAATGTCCATTAAACAGTTACCATGCTGCCTTCCTTTTATGACAGTGGCTGTAGAATAATGAGATACCCTAGCCCAAGCAGACAGAATCTCAGATCTGAATTAGATGGGCAGAAAAGGCTTCTACTTTTATGTTTCTCTTCTTTAAATCAGGAAATTCACTTAAAATGACAGGTTTATTGGCGTAACCATTATTTGTTTTTAAAACAGTTCAGAGAACCAAGAGTTTCAGGATTTTATTCATGGTATGCTGGAAAGGGCTGATGATGCCTCTAGGGTCAGGGTTGAATACATTCGTGTTCCAATGGTCCTCATGGAGAATATATCTCCAGAGACCATCTGTGCAGAGAATGGAAGCAGGCTTACCTGGAAGGGTTCTGGGGGCCCTAGTTGAGGCATGGGGATGACTACACCTCTCTCAATGAAGTTTACTCCATTAACTAGTCTTTGGGGAAGGGTTGGTCATTCAGGCCTCAACATAATGACAGTTCTTGCTACGAGTTCATGCAGTTGTTTTGTCTGTTGGGGCAGCTGCAGTGAGAGTGGCAGAATAAAGCTGAGGAAAGTCATCAGTGCAGGAATAGTACTAAGAAAAGGTTTCGTGACGCCAGGAAGGGTTTTTAGAGTCACAGAGTCAAGATGGAAAAAGATAACAGAAAGAGCTGGAAAGAAGATTGTAGGTTCTTCATGGATTTAAAATTGTAAGCTGAAAATTTTAGTGTGGTAACGTGTTGTCATGTCTGCATACCAAGGATACTTAAGGAAATTAACTTAAAAATTAACTCTTTCCTGAAATGATAAAAATGACTGGATGACATGACACCAGAGCCTTGGACAATTTCTAGGATTGCTCTTAGAGAATATATCTTTATCAGCCCTTTTAGGAAGATGGTGCCGGTGAGTTTTCTGACATGAAAATGTTACTTTATGTCACCAAACTTAGCACAGTGGTTGGTGTGTTCGCATTTGATCACTGAAAATAAGATCAATAGAAAAAAAAAATCCCTCATTGAGTTAGTGAGTTAAAAATAAAGGAGTTAGCCTTCAAAATTATTGTAATCTATTTTCCAATAAAACATATTTAAGTGGAGTTCAGCTCCTCTTATGTCCTTTCAATTTTAATACTTCTTCCTTTCAGAGAATTATTTCCTTATTTGCCCTCTAAATTTCATCTGCTATTAATTAAGCACAGAGCCCTCTTGGAGGGTTTATTTACTTTTTGCATTTTGATTTCATGAAATGTTTTACTGATTTTGCAAGTCGTCAAGACCAAATACATCTTGGAGAGAGTCCAGGTTTATTCTAAAAGGTCAGCTTGTTGTAGGAGTCCTTTCCTTTGGTTGTAGTGACACATCACATTCCTTCATGAATCTGGCTCTGTTGAGTTTGAATTCAGACTGCAAAAGAAAAGATCTGGAATCTAAATGACAAATCCTGGACCTCACAGTCAAAGGTGCTTCTGCCTGGCAACCATATTGTTGGGCCTGGAGAGATAAATATCCAAAGTTCTCCACCAGTTTTCAACTAACAAGTGATAAGGAGGGGCCTCCTTGCCTGGTTGGCAGTGTGGAGGTGGGGGGTACTCTGTTGGCCCTGACCCAATGATGATAGTGCTCCAGTTGCTTCTCACTCAGTACTCTGTAGGAGCTCAACAAAAACTAGATTTCCATTCTCTGTATTCTTATACCGACAGCACCTTTATTGATATTAATTGATCTAAAACTATAACCACATTAAGAGAATTGAAAAATGGTAAAAGCTGGTACCAGGAGGTTCCCTGTTACTGGACTTATATTCCAAAAAATAAAACTCACAGGACTGAATTTTACTATACCTCCAGGAATGATTCTATAAACATGGCTTTTGAAGCTTTTCATGGTCTGGTCTCCATAAGATCTCCAGCTTCACCTCCGTGAGTTCATCCCTAAACCTCAACCATAATAGCAGTAAATTTCTCATTATTTAGAAAACTTGTGTTGGTTTATAGCTGGGGACCATTGTACATGCCATTTCCTGTGCCAGAAAGTTCTATTTTTCCTCTTCTGATTACCTCCTACCCGATCTCCAGGACTGAGCTGCAATGCTACCCTATTTTGTTCAGTTTTCCTAATTTCCCCAGGCAAGATTGATGTTTCCTCCCCTGAGCTACTCTATACTCCAGCACACTCCCCATTTCTCTACTATAGACTTTACCATATTAAGGACAGGAATTATCTCATTTATCCTTATATCCTCAGAGCTAGCAGAGGACTTGGCATAGATTATCAATAAATATTGATTGAATGAATAAAAAAGAAATAATGTGATACAGTAAGTCAATGTATTTTATTATACTATGAAATAGCCCACGAGAGGTTTACATATATATGAATGGTTGTTTGTTTGTTTGTTTGTGGTTAAATGTTGCCTTGGGGCTGCCTAGGAGTTCATAAAACGTAACTTTAGAAAGCTATCATCTATATTATAGGTTGAAAATTGACATCTACAGGGACTGGGCAAGTAGGACACACAAATGAAGTATCCAGGTATAATAAAAACAAATGCCTAAAGAGTGATCATAAGTGGCAGTGGACCCTTGGCTATCTAGTGGGGAAAGCATCAAATTGGATGTCCATGTGGGTTAGTACTATTTCCCCACACTGCATATTTGTGTCACATGGAAATGAGAGCACAGTGTTAAAAACCCTTTGATTTTTCAGAGGAAGCTCCCAAACCTGATGTCTATATCAAAACTCCTGATTTTAAAATGCTAGTAACTAATTTGAAAAAGTTTTAGCAATATCTGTAAGTCAGATGAGGCCTGGCAAGCAGTAGTTTGAGGCCCTTAGTCAATGTCCTATTAACACACACTTTGTTTTTTTTTTTTTGTTTGTTTGTTTTTTGTTTTAAATAATAAATTTTATTTTTATATTCCCCCATACAACTGCACATGCCCCATTCTGACCCCAATCCCTCCCCTCCCGGCCCCCACCCCCCTATTAACACACACTTTGAATCCCTCAGATGGGTCCATTTTTTTAAAAGATTAATTTATTTATTTATATAAGCACTGAGTACAGTCAGAAGTGCGGGAGGGTGAAAGAATTCAGCAGAGTCAGAGCGGGGAGCAGAACAGGCAGACTGACGAAGTACACTGCTGAGGGGAGCAGCGGGTGTGGCAGGAGAGGTCTGTGTTCCATGTGGGACCCTTGCTGGTGGTGGGGGATTGAACCAGTGCCACAGAGGCTGCAGGCAGCTTCGCAGCCCAGCGCTCAACCACTGTGCCACCGGGGAGGCCCAGATGGGTCCATTTAAAAGAGGAATTCACAGCACCATCCTGGTGGCATAGGGGTTGAGTCTCAGCGCTATCACCAGCCACTGCAGCATGATTTCTATCCTGGCTAGGGAGCTACCAACATGGCACAGCAGACATCTGTCTTGCCCTCTGCTCCCCTCAGCAGTGTATTTCAGCCAATCTGCCTGTTCTGGTCCCCACTCTGTCTCTGGTGAATCCTCTTACTCCCTGCACCTCTGACCTACACCCCAGTTCTTGTATGCACAAATAATTTTTTTTCAAAGGTAAGTGCACACATGCATACACTCACATAGTAAATAAATGAGATACAAATTTACCCTATAAAAAGGGATGTTTAAAAATATATATTTTTAGGGATATATGCTCTTATGTTATTTGAAATAAAAGGGCTTGTAAATAACCAAAATGCCCAAGAATAGGGAATTAGTAAAATAAATAAGATTGACTTTTAGGAGGGAACATTTTTCAGTATTATGTAGTCATTATTAGCATATTAGAATATTTACTGTCACAAAAGATTCTCACAGTATATGTGTGAAGAAATGAGTCTTTCTAGGATGCCAGTTATCTGAGGGCAGAGAAACTGATCAGGAGCACCCAAGAGTTGACTTTGCTTCTTCCTGGGAAGAGGATGGGGTTTTGCTGACTGGGTTTTTCTTGAGAATCGGAGGAGCCCAATGTCTATAAATACCTGATTCTTGGGATTATGAAGCACAGGGAGTGTATAACTTGTCTTGACCCATTAGTGGGGCCCAATCATAAGAGGACTGAGATTTTAGCACCCTGCTTGTACCTGGGGACCCCTGAGACCTGTGAGGACACCTTTGCCCCAGCTATGTTTCTGTACTTTTTGTTAAATAATGGAAGACCTAATCTAACCTAATCCACACGCATGGTCTTTTCCTGACAATCTGCTAGTTATAAAGCAACATGGTTATAATTACATAAAGACAAACAAATACACACACACAGGGAAGAGAAAAACATTGAAAAGATGTGCAGGTGACCTGAACAACATGAACTGCTCGGGACCATTCACTTGTGGATTATTTTTTCTATATGTGGTTCTGCTTTCACAATTCAACCAACTGAAGGTGTTGGTTGTTTGATTCTTTGTAAGAGCATTCTGTAGATACAGAAAATCAACTAACTCTAAGGGACTTAAACCTCTGTGCATTTTGACATCGCTGGGAGTTCTGAAATCCCTTGGATTTGGTATCCCTTGGATACCAGAAGACTATAGTCAAGTTTCGAGGAGTCACAAGTTATGCTCGAATTTTCAGCTGCTTTGAGGTTGGTATCCCAAACCACCATGTTGCCCAAGGATTAAGTGTGCCCAGTTAACTGTGGATACTTTTGAATAGAGGAATTATGAGGTTTACTATTTTCCAAATGTTCCTACATTTCCACCAATAGAACATGTTACCCTTTCCAAGTTTTTTTGATTGTAGAAGATGATTCTATTAAGGCATTTTTGAATTTAGCTTGCTGGTGTTTTAATTAGAAATCTGAGAGGCTCTATATTGACAGGTGATCTTGAAATATATTTGCATTTATATATCTCACATTTTGGTACATTTTGCATTATGGTAGTTTTAACTTAAAACAGAAAATTAGATAATGTTTTACCTTTTCACAGTGTTCTAGAAAAATTTGAGTAATATGACAATTAGCTGTTTCTTGAAAGTTTACAGCTTTCAGTAAAACCAGTCCTTGAGTCTTTTACAATGGTAATTTTTTGATATCTACCACAACTGACTCCTTTGTCATTGTCTATTTCTCTACTGTGAGAGCAAGTCCATTCCTTCTTTTTTTCATTTTAAGTATTTTTTCTTTTTCTTACATCATTGTTCATTTTTGTACAATATTTGATTCCTCCCCTCAGGTGTCGTCACCATAGTTCTCCCACCGCCACAGCACCTGTGATCCATCACCAGTCCCTTGTGCTCTTCTCTCCCTCCAATCCTTCTTTTATCAATTTTACTAACATATTTTTCCAAAAAATTCTATTTAATTTATATTTTCATTTATTTATTTCAAAAATGTATAATATTCTCTTAAAATAAAACATTGTCAATTATATAATATCTTATCCCAAATTTTGCCTTCTTTTCCCTTTATCTTCACTGTATTTGCTAAATATTTATTTAATTTTCAGTTGAGCCAAATAATAATTCTCTTGATCTATATAATTCTAGTATTTTCTAGCTTCCTTTTGTCTTCTTCAGGATTATTTTGTAATATTTTTGTAGATTTGCCTTTGAGAATAGCTGTGGTTGCAGGCATCATCCTCATTATACTGTGCTTTTATTTTCTAAATACATTGCTGTAGTTTCAGCCTTCCTGAGATCAAATAATTACTTAGAAGATTGCTTTTCAATACAAGATGACATTTAAGAAGGATAAACATTACAATAGGTCTAAAAAATAAACACTGGGGATATGGCTTAGCATATGTGAAAACTTGAAGCAGGATGGTGGTTCCAGCCTGCAGGGGAATCTTAGAGCTCAGTTAGACAATCTGGAGAAGGGGAGAAGGAAGGGGCAAGCAAACTCACGATGAGCTGGGTGAGAGTAGGGAATGATCTGGGGATTAATACCATAAAGACTTAAGGAGCACTGTGAATGTTGCAAAGCACCCCAAAAGCCACAGTTTGGGGAGCTGTTTAGGCAGCACCAGAACATTCTTTTAGGATTCCTGAGTTTACAACATTACTACCTGATGAATGATATTTGCTAAAGAATATAAATTCTTTTGTTCTGGTGATAGCCCTGCTTTTGAATTTGTTAGGTTTTTTTTTTTGTTGTTTTTTTTTTTTTTTTTAATAGGATGGGCAAAGAACATTCTCTTCTAGACAGATCAAGACAAAAAGAACTATTGCATGGAGTTCTGGGTGATATTTGGAAAAAAACTTTTACTTTCACATTTGACAAAAGACCAACATATGCACATGTTGAGGTGGGAAGCAGTACTTATGAAATTTACATAATATTGTAAACCAATGGTAAATCAATAAAATTTTATTTGGAAAAAAAGACTCATATATGACATAACAAAGGAGGAAGGTATTTCATGGATAAAGGGAAACTATAACAATGTACTGCTGTTCATTGATCCCCAAATATTCCTGGACTATTGTATGTTTTTTCTCTGTTTCTAAAATAATATTTTATTTTAAAATAAAGGCCATCAGCACATTTTCTATCCAGCAATCTTCTCTGGACTGATGTCTTTGAATGGGGTGGAGCTCTCTGGTCATGTGTTCTGTGATGGAGGGGTGTGTGAATCTCACTGGGAAGCAGACACCCCTGCACATCTTAATTGATTTAATCTGACAGTCCTGATGGGTGGGGGCCCTGGAGGAAGTTGGACTTGTCCCCTTGTGTGCTGCTTCTCTGAAAGCCCTGTGTTGGTTTGGCCAGGCCACCTTTGCACTGCACAGCTAAACACGACAAGCTTGCAGATGCATTTCTACCCTTTCCTTGCCCACTGCTATGGAGCCCATGCCAGGACTCAGCTGCCTTCTGCTGACATGAACTTGCTTCCCTTGCATTCAGCTGGGTGGTACTACCAGTGACACTGAGTTGAAAAGCCCTTCTTAGTCCAGAGAGTAACTTAAAGTGGAGAATTCAACATCCCTCCCTTGGCAACTGGAATGGAGGCTGTAATGTGCAACAGCTCTGGAGGGCTTGAGTCCAACCATCGAAAACCTGTAAAGATTCACTCTAAAAAAGGCTCCCCTGGCAGTGAAAGCTGAAATATGGAGGCAAAAGTGACTAGGGGAGCCATGGGGAAATCAGGGTGTGTGTGATAGAAAGCCTCTGGAAGACTGAGTTAGCTGGCTGATGGTAAGGAAGATGCTTCCAGGTCTCTGGGTGTGCATACTCCAGCTGCAGAGAAGGAGTTGGCCACCCTAGATGAAGGACCCCAGCAATGTTTCATTTTGACCTACCTGCAAAAGACAATGTAGCTCTTCTGACCTTAGCATGTTTGTCCTTGACCTTGGAAAGGTTGGACATGAGAATGGAAGCTTCCTACTTTATTGCTTTTTACTCTTCTGATCTACAGCAAAATGCCAAGAGATTGTGGGCTATCTTAATTTCATGCTACTCTGAACTTTCTTCTCACTAGGGGTTCAATGCCAGAGATTGTGTCTAGAGATGAAATAATGTGGAGAGAGACAAGACCTACTGCAGCCTACTGAGGTCCATGCTTTAGTCCTGAAGAAGGAGGTTCTATTGTGAGAGCATCTCTTAACCTCCATGTACTTTGTAGTATTTTAAAGCAATACCTATTAGAGATCCTGTTACATATATACGTATTTATCATATAGCCATTAAATAAACTTATATGTATGTTCAATTCAATGAGGCCTATAACAGTGCAGCCCCAAACTGCTATCCTCATGGGAACTTTACAATATTACAATAAAACAATAAAATTTACCTGAGCTCCTTGGTTACATTAAAAAAAAAACACAAAACAAAAAAACAACCAACCCAACAAACCCAGCTTCAATGAGATAAAATTTACATACTATGCTATTCATCCATTTAAAATATATAATTTAATGTGTTTTAGTATAGTCACAGGTTTGTGCAACTGTAATCACTATCTAATTTTAGATTTTTTTTTGTCTCCCTTAAAATAAACCCTGTAACCATTAACAATCGTCATTTCCTTCACTCCATGTTTCCCTTGTCTAGCCCTAATCTACTTTCTTTGGTATGCATTTGACCCTTTTGACATTTGACACAGATAGCAGTATACAGTATGTGGTCTTTTGTGACCCAGTTCTTCCACTTGTTCCCCAGGATGATCCCCATTGTAGCATGTATGAGTGCTGGAATATGGCTGAACCACATTCCATTGTATAGGTGTACCCCATTTTGTTTATTCTTCAATTGATGAACACTTGGTTGTTTTCACTTTGGGGTTATTACAAGGAAAGCTATGCATATCCATGTATAAGTTTTATGTGGACATGGCTTTTTATTTCTCTGGGTGCCTACCTAGGAGTGAATAGCTTGAGCCTATGGTAACTCTATGTTTAATCTTTTGAGGAATAGCAAGACTGTTTTTCAAAGAAGCATTGCACTATTTTGCATTCCCGCCAGGGTTCCCACTTCTTTGTATGCTTGCCAGCATTTGGTGTTGTCCATCTTTTTGATGCTAGCAATCCTAGCACATGCTCATTATGACTTTGATTGCACTTTCCTAGTGACTAATGCTGTTGAGCATCTTTTCATGTACTTATTCTGCTTTGGAGAATGTCTATTCAAATCCTTTGCCCTTAAATTTTGCTTATTATTGATTTGGAATGTTTATATGTTCTGCATAAAAGTCCCTTTTCAGATAGGCAATTTGCAAATATTTTCTCCTTGTCTGTGGATTAACTTTTCACTTTTTAAATATTCTAATTGTTTGGAGCAAAACCATTTTAAGTTTTGATGTAGTGCAGTTCATCTATTTTTGTCACTTGTCCTTTCTTGACTACTTTTAGTGGTAATAGCTGCTTAAACTTATGGTTCTATAAAAATTTTCAAAGTGCAAAGCAGACAGCAAGTGTTCAATAGATATAGGCTATCATTATTACTTAGTTTTTGATAACAGCTACACTTCTGACACAGTAGCTTAAAGAAGTAGGAATTCCTCTAATTTGCACATTTTTAACCCATATTACTCATCTGGTCATTTCATAGGATTAAAAACTGATTAGGAAGAAACCCTGGGACTCTCTAGTCTGACTCCCCAGGAAAGAAATGGAGCATGGCATGTACAAAATCTCATAGCAAATGAGCTTCCCAACACTACCTCTTACAACTTGTATACAAGTATACAAGTTTCCTTTTTTACTTCCATAAGTTGCTGTTTCAATGCAAATCTCCAGACAGCTGTGATCTTGAACAAGGTCAAAGTCAGCTCGCAAGCGAGGCTGAGTGGCCTAGAGAGAGAGCAGCATCTCGTCTTAGTCTAGAATCATGTTTGGCTCCTGAAAACCCTCCGCTTAACCCAATCAGTCACTAAATAAACCAAATCCATTCCTCTCCTGTGTGTAAAGCAAATAAAGTGAGCTTCTGAATGTCAGCAGCATGTGGTGTTTAATTTGCATCTCACCAAGAAACACAAGACTTAAGGATGATGAGCAAAAGGGATTTTTATGGAAACCAAATCACAGCATCCGAGACAGACTTGTGGCCGTATCAGCTCAAGCTGTGATCTTGTTAGCTGTCACAAACTAAGTTGGTTTGTTCCTCGGATAAGAACTCTGAGGACAAACATGTACTATTCAGGTATTTTTGTAGGAAGTACTGTTCATAAAGACCCTTTCAAATGCTGTGTAATAGAGCAGAGCTGGTACTGACTGTGTTTGGCGACAAGAAGAGGGATCACAATTAAAATACACAAAAACATAGGCTATGCATCTCTCCCAAGAAGACAGTGTTTCCAGAAATGGTTAATTCAGAGGCTTAGTGCTCTCATTAAAGATGCAGGTTTTTCCCATCTGTTCTCACTGCTGTCCTTGGCTTATCTTCACTTCCCCAAGGTGGCTGCTATAGTCACTACACGCACATGACAACATCCAGATAAAGGGAGATGAGTCTGGGAGGCTAGTACTCCTCCAACACACCCCGCAGAGGCTGTGCTCCTAAGAGAACCTGTGGGGAGACACTCAAAACTCAAAATGACACCCACGTACAGAAGCTGAGAGTGAGCCAAACCTGTGAGGGAGGGATTATGATGGTATTTTATTCCAGGACATTAATGTTAAAACCTGGCCTTTGTTTCTTTAAGGCTTGCTGGAAATAGATAGGTTGTTTTATGGGCAGACTGAGCCAAGAGAGAGAAAGAGGATGTTAAGGAAAAGAAGGGGGTGCTCAAATAAACTAGAATGCGGTCTATAATATAATTTTATTTGCTGTATTATTTCTGAGTATAGTGCCAATAAGTCTGAATCCTATGACTCACCAGCTCCACCATCATGGAGAATGTATAATCGTTATCCCCGAAATGAGTTCTTCCACTAACAACAAAAGCATCACCAACCAGTGTACAACAGGTTGATAAAATGCTCAGCCCAGCAAGGTCTCCCATTCTCCTGGGCATCACTTGGGACAAGCCTGGCCTGCGAGGCTGCAATGTGTTCCTGCACTGGACACCCACCATAGCCTCAGGAAATGCAGCCAGGCCTGGATGAGGCAAAGGCGAGAGGATGGAAACATGTATAAGGGACTGTCCTTGCCAAGAAGGTGCTCTGAGTGGGAGTTTTGGTTTGTCTCGTCAGAATTACTTTTTTTCTCTAATGAAGGAAAACTGAGCTGAGGGTTCACAGGAGATTTTAGGGGTGGGAGGAAGGAGTCAGGAGGAAGGTGCGTGGCCAGCTGGATAGCAGAGTCCACATGGTGGTGGTGCTGTCACCACCAATTTGGTGGTGGCATCATGGTGGTGCTGCCATCAATTTCAAGAAGCAAAGGAATTTAGGCCTCAGAGTATCACATGAGAAAAAACACTTCATGCGGATCTTCAGACCTTCATAGTAGGCCTTTCCTGATGCTGACTGAGGGCAGTGACCCAGCTTCCCCAAGTCCTGGAATCAGGACCAGCCATATAATTCACTGCAACAAAGAATATGAAACCTCTGATCAAAAAGCAGGAAAAAAGTGTCATCACAAGTGATAAAATATAGAGCTTCCTTATTTCTTCCATGACCTCTCAAATGGTTATGGTGTTTTTTTATTTGCTATTTGGGATACCTGTGAGGTGAGTATAGCCCCTCACAGCCTCATTGCACTGTGCCTTGGTTGCAGGGTTGTGAGGTTGAACCAGGCAATTCCCCTACCCATGGGCCTGCTGTGCCAACTAACACTAAGAAGGAAGAATGACCCTGAACACTGGGGTATACTGGACACCTGGATCAAGGCGGCAAGAGGCTTGCCTTGAAGAGTTACCCAAGGAGTTGGGCCTTGCTGCCTGGGGGAGGAAGGAGGTACAGTGGTGCCTGGGGGTGGTGCCCTAATCACCCTGAATGTGGTCATGCCAGGGGATACAGGATAGCAGCAGCAACTTTACAGGGCAGACAGGGGAGTCTGGGTGAAGCCAGGTCCTGGGCATGGGTGCAGCGGTAGAGAATCCACCCAGTGAGGTGGGCAGTATGTCAGTCAAGGTTCCAAGTTCCTCCTGCTCACTCCCCTGTCCCCTGGACTTCAGTTAAGAAACACAAATTCAAATATCAAGCTGTTAAGAATTCAAGAGAGAAACTGCAGAGCTTTAGACCAAGTGCGAACAGTCTGAGTATGAGGCCCCAGAGGCTGGCACAGGTCACTGGCATATGAAGCTGCTCCTGCCTGCAGCCATAGGTTTCTACTATCTTTGTCCTTGCAAACAAAATGCCTGCTGCACAGGCCATCAGTGGGCTCCTGGGATCACTACCTTTACAGGGGGTCGGTTCCAGCCTATGATCTACTTGGTTACCTATTTACTTGAATTCCCTGACTTGCTCAATAATGTAATGGTGGAAGAAAATTTTGCAGACCGTCTTTAGGTAACCAAGGTGGTGATAGTTTTGGAAGCTCAAAGGAGGCTCTGTGGAGACAGGATTTTAAATAACTTGGAGTCCTATGTAATTAAAATAAGTTGAATTAAAATTGCCCCTTCAGTAATTGCTTTTCTAGTACACTATTTACTACTAATGCCATTGTGTAACTTATCTCATTAATTACATTTGGAAAAAAGCTAGGCAATGAATAATTAAAATGAAGTGATAACTGGGGGAATCATAGTGTATAAGAAACGGAGCTTGAAAGAAAGTGTGAGCCTTGCAGCCTGACAGCCATATGCTAAAAGGTGATGCTCTTGGCCCCTCACCCACTACTCTTAGAGGTCAACAGAAAAATCCCTTTGGCCTATGGCAGATGTGGAAACAGGCCAGGGATTCTCCTCAGTGACAGCAAAAAAAGTTTCCACTCTATCAAAACAGACAGTCTTTGGCATAAATAACTCAGCAAAATACAAATTAGCCACAGCACCAAAGGTCCTGTCAGAGCTGGGGCAGAAGCTCAGGTCTCTCAGAAGTGGGGGTCTGAAGTCCTCGGGATGTGGATGGTGGGAGGGAAAGTGCAGGCCTCTGTGAGATACGTCCAGCCAGCATATGGTGCCTCCCCAACCTGGACTACCACTTAGGCCCAATGCTTGCAGCTAGTATGGCATACACTCCACATACAGAGACACACACTCAGATGGAAAATCAAGAGCAATGTCATACACAATCTTTCTGGAAGTGATAGGCTTATGCTACCATCTGAAAAGAGTGAGTGCAATTTTGATTTTAGTTACATCCATAGTTTCTATACAGATCCCTTTCCAGAATCTTGGCATTTTCTTATGCAATTTCCAATAAGGATCAAATGTTTTTTACAGAACATTTTGTTCGTAATGGTCTTTCAATCAAACCATGATCGAAATCATCACGCTATCATACTATGTAAAGTTGTCAGTTAAAATACAGGGCACCATTGAAATTTGATTTTCAGATAGGCAATAAATAATGTGCAACATTAGGGATACAATTATACTAAAGCATTATTTGTTGTTCCTGTATTTTTATTTGCTAAACCTTAGCAACCTTAGGTTTGTGATCTTTCTTATCCCCCATCCACCATAAAAACACACAGTGTCAAGCACAGAGGAGACATTCCTGGAATGTTTGGGGATGAATCACTTAAGGTGGATGATTGGCACTTGGCAACAGCATCACTGTTCAATAATGTGCAGGGAATTCCTGCTGTAGATTTTGCAAAGTGTCTCCTGGGCTATTTAATGGGATTCTAGATGAAATGACACACGAGAGGATTAATTACAACTGATCACAGATCTGGAAGCTGGGGACTTGGGAATTCATATTTCAGGTTGCCAAAACTGTCTTTTACGAGCAATGTAACAGAACAGACAGTGTGATGGAGAACAGTCAGGAAATAAAAGTACAGGAGTGGTAAAATGTCACCTGAGTTGACTTCAAAGTCACAAAATTCAAGGTTAAAATATTGCTTTTTAAAGCATTTGAATGAGTTGAAAAGGATCATGTATTCACTTCCCCAGTGAAACAAAACTTCACAACTGCAGCACCCGACTGCTAATTTAGAAACATAAAGTGGTCATATGAGATTAGAATTTCTATAAAAAGAAATTACTGAATAGCCTTCCAAAGCAGGTGTAGCAAATGCTGACACTGAAGGGTTTTTAGTGCACTAAACTACCAAGTTCTACTCATCCTAAGCTGCATTCTGTTGCATTTGGAGAAAAGGATACTGGAAGATGTTATTTTATTCAACAACACGTTTGGGAATAATGTGGGAATTAATAAAGACTTGCCCTCCTTGGGAAAGAAAGTGGTACCTGCAAACCTAGAGTTCATTTCCCAAACTCATGTTTATCATTGCCAGACAAAACATTTACAATGAAATACTACTCAGCGATAAAAAAGATGCAATTTTGTCACTTGTGACAGTGTATGAAGTGTGAGGGTATTATGCTAAGTGAAATGAGCCAGATGGAGAAAGACAAATACCATTATGATTTAACTCATATGTGGAAGATAAAGAAACAAATGCACAACCAAATAAAATGAAAATAAACTCTTGGTTTATAAGAACAGACCGATGGTTACTAGAGGGGAAAAGGGCTGGGTAAAATGGGTAAAGGGGGTCAGTTGTATGGTGGTGGGTGGAAATTAGACCTTTGGTGGTGATCATAGTATATACACGTGTTGAAATATAATGCTGTATGCCTGAAGCTTCCATAAAGGTTATAAACCAAAGTTACTTTGATAAAAATTTAAAAAAGGAAGAAAAAGTTGCCAGTCTTCCCTAAGTTGGGGTCAAGAATTAAAGGGAAAGAAGGTGCTGGGGTGATGGAATGTTTTGACTTTTATTATTATTCATCAAGCTATTCAGGCTGCTATTTCTTTTTTTCTGTTAGCAACTGTACTACCAAAAAGTATAAAATCTGTAATTAGCTTTTTGTTTCATGCAGTTCTTTTGCAGCAGTAATGTCCTTAGGCCTGACAACAATACTTCAGGGTGGACAGAGTGAATATTACCATCCCCACTTTACAGATGAGGAAGAAGACTCAGAGGAACAGTGTGAAGGCTGTGCATGGGCGCACACTGGGTGCCAAGCTCTGACAGCCCCGTTATGGAGCTTGTCTTCCTAGGAAGGCAGGGGACGAAGCATGCCAACTGTGATGAGTGTCTGGAGAGGCAAGCAGAGGGTGCTGTGGGGGAGGACAGTAAAGGCAGGAGGTCTGATCAGGGAGATGTGTAAGCTGCGACATGGCTTTAGGGCAGGAGCAGATCAGTAAGGGGGAGGTGGGCAGGGAGGGGGAAGGAGAACAGTTCCAGGCAGCCTATGCTGGGGTTGGGAAATGATTCTGTGGCAGAGGCAGGGCTAAAGGGAAAGGGAGGAGTCAGGGGTGTGCCCTCCTGTTCAGACCTCCTGGTATCCAGGGTCGATGTGGTCTCCCCTACCCTAGAGCTCTATTTCACTCAACTGAAACAAGAAGATCAGGATGACTGATGACCTGAGTGCCCAGAAGAACAATGGGTGGGTAGAGTTCATATCTTAAAGACCCACGAGCTACAGAATTGCTATAGAGATGAGAGCAAAAGTTGACCTTCATTTTGATATGTTAGTGAATGGCTAATATTTCTCCAGCCAGTGGGAAGAAAAAAAGAAAACATCAAGAAATATAAGTCTTAGGAAAAAAAGGTTTGGCTTTCCTCTCACCATCCTATAAATCTAAGTAATGACCATGCACTTATTGAGCTTTTTTTTTTTTTTTTTTTGTCATTTTCTATTTTAAGTGCAGAACTCAAATGGAGGGGGTGGGGGTGGGGGGGCTGAAATTCCTAGAACTAGTTTCTTGGAGAGAACAGACCTAGATGGGGTATGTTCTACCCGCAAGCCCCCAGTGGAGTCCTGCATGGGAGTCTGTTCATCCCTGTTTTATGTTCAAATATGGAGGGAGCCAAGAGTACTTCCCTTGCTTAAATGTGACTGCACATCTGAGCCTCTGCCACACAGGTGGGCGAGGGGAGAGAGCTGCTCTTTTTCTTGTTGGCAGCACTCAAGCCTATGCTGTGTGTGAGCAGCTAAAGGGATCAGATTTTGTCTTTCAGTGGGGCAGATGAGGTCCTAGGGGCACCAGGCACCAAGCAGCTGCACCTACGGCATCTGCCAGGTCCTCCCCGCTGGGGGACACACTGCCACCCTAAAGCCTGGCTCCAGCCAGCTCTCGCCCTTCATCAACCTTGTGCAAATGATTCCATTGCTCTAGGTTTCCATTTCTCCATGTGTAAAATGGGGACAATGGCATCCAAGGGCTGTTGGGAATGAGATGGGATGACATCCCGCTCCAGCTCAGGGCCTGGTGCAGCAGGCTTCCTACTCCAGATGCCTGAGCACCACCTGCCTTTGTCAGAGAGGAATGGATTACCATTCAGCTTTATGTTCATCTTCCCACAACAGCAAGGGACCACATGACTGTTCTTTTGCAATTACATGAAAAGCTCAGTGACTCTAAAAGGAATAGAAATAGGGACCTTCTTTATGTTTTCCCTCCGAGATGTAAGAAATAACGCCATGCTTCAGTAGCATTCATGGCTGGAAGTGCCTTCACACATGTGTGTTACTTTCCTTCTCTCCTCCCCGTACCAGGATTGGACTGACTAAAAAGGGTTTCTGTCTCCATTTGAGAAATGTGGCCTAAAGTGGGTCCCTGCCTCACTGGCTGTGAAAAGGAAAAATGAGGCCACTGGGAGGCTAAATGGACAGAGCTGGGTTGGGCTGGGCTGGGCTTCAGGGAGGCCCTGTCCAACTGGCCAGCCTAGGGCCAGCAAGCAGGCTGACCTGGCCTGTGAAATGAAGAAAGGGACTATAGACTCACAAGTATTGGTTTGGTTTCAACATTTAATCTAGCTGATCTGTAATTAATTAGTGAGCCTTGACATACTGAACACTGCCTATCCGGACATGAGGAAGAATGGGTTGTGTAAAAACTCAAACCCAAGGCTACTGAGATAGCAGGAGAGGAGGCAAGGTTGAGGAATCATGGTCCTGAGTAACAGGAATGCAAATAACCTGGCTTTGACACGGGCTGATGAGGCCAGTGGTGGGCACTGCTGCCTGTAGGCCGCTGGGCAGCAGCTGGCTGGTCAGTCACTTGCCTGGGAGCCAGCACAGGGAAAGAAGCAGGGTGGAGTAGGGAAAGGTCAGGCCAATCCAGTGGATGGGGAGCATATTAACCTTTTAACAGCAGCAGGGGGGCTCATCGGGCTCCAAAATGCAGTCATCAAAGGTCAGCTAGCCAGCATGGCCTCACTGGCCCAAGGCTGCCTGGGTGGTGGGGGGCGGTGGCAGTCAATGGAATGGGACACCAGGAGGCTGATTGGGGAATGGAGAAGAGAAGTGAAGGAGCAGGCCCCTTGCCCAGCAGCTGGAGGGGCAGCGTGTTCCAGCTGGCTCCCGGAGTCTGAAGAGTGAAATAGCCCCTGGGAGGACTAGCTGGGAGGGGCTTTGGCTAGTTTTGTCCACTAAAAGTATATTCTAAAAAACGAAACAAAACAGAATTGGTGTCATAGTTTAAATAAACTTCCATCAAAAACAGCTAAGTAGCTTGGGTTTAAACAAAACAAAACAAAATAAGCCAAACCAAACCAAACCAAACCAAACCAAAACAAAACAAAACAAAACAAAACAAACCAAACCGAACCAAACCAAAACAAAACAAAACAAAGCAAAACAAAAGAATCCTAATCTATTGACTTTCAAACCACCCACCAACCACAAATGTTTCTCCAGCTGGTCCTCACTTAGTAAAGACTAGACAAGAGGGTTATATCTAAAGATAGTAGCATCAGTGAGTTAAGAAACACACAATTGCAAAGGGGGCCAACAGTCTAGGGTAAAGGACTATGGGTACTTTGGTGGTGGGTGTGGTGTGGGGACTTAATGTGAGGAGGAAGGAATCTGTTTCCCTAAATCAGATATGGTGTTGTAAACCAATGTTACCTTAATTAAAAGAGAAAAAAGAAATATATTAACAATGCATCTTTTTCGTATCTTCTGGTTTTTGTTTTTGTTTTTTTCCCCTGTACAATATATTCTTTGTCACCCTTGGGTTCCTTTTAAATTAAGTTTAATTTCCTAAATCTGGGTCAGTAACATGGGGACCACAAAGATGGGTGAGGGGAGAGACTACAGATTGCGTCTTCATGTGTCATCAGCTTAAATGTTTTAACAGAAATGGCCACCAGTTAACCAACGTGATCTGGGCAGGACAGCAAACACTTGATTTGATCTAAGTAGCTAATTAGTAGCTACTTATTAGTAGCTATATATTTAAAAAGTCAGTAGACAGTAGTGACAAATATTGAAAACAATTGTAATTACACAATAGGTTTACTTAATGCCAACTTTGAGACATCTTTTTTGGATACATTAAAAAAAATTGGATACCTTAAACATGAAATGAGTAACAGATATTGGACACACAGCGTACTGCCATCCGTGGTTCAGCAGGGACAACTACATGATGTTCAAAAGGAGTATGACGGGAAGTATTTTACCTCCATCACTTTATCTACTTAGTCTGACAGAACAAGGCCAAAAAGGGAACATATAATGTAGACAATAATGGATGAAAGCTAGCAATTTTTTAATTTTTTATATATATATTATTTTATATATTTTTTACATCATTTTTCACTTTTGTAATGTATGAATTATCTTGGCAATATTCCCCATACAATTCCCACCCCCCCTTATTTTGACCCTACTCCTTCTTCCCCTTCACCCCCTGTAATGTGTCTCTGGTTTATAGCTGCTTGTTGATTTTGATTTTTACTTTATTATAATTAGTCTTTTTCCTGGTCCCTTATTTAGGTTTTCTAAAT
Organism: Talpa europaea; assembly: GCF_964194135.1. NCBI lineage: Eukaryota > Metazoa > Chordata > Mammalia > Eulipotyphla > Talpidae > Talpa > Talpa europaea. The sequence goes on along the minus strand of NC_140072.1, from coordinate 38,846,026 downwards.
TCCTGCTATGAGTGAGATCATCCAGTATATTCTACTCCTAGGTATTTATTTACCCTAAGGACACAGAAACATTAATTCTAAAGGGCACCTGCACCCCTATGTTTATGGCAGCACTATTTACAACAGCTAAGCTATGGAAATAACCCAAATGCCCCAAAATAGATGACTGGATCAAGAAGATGTGGTACATCTACACAATGGAATATTACTCAGCAATCAAAGATAGACTCATGCAATTTACAGCAACATAGATGGAGCTGGAAGGGCTCATGCTCAGCGAAGTAAGCCAGAAAGAAAAATCTAGCAATTTAAAGTATGGTTCTCATGGTTATGTCACTCCATATATGGGGTGTCTAGTTCCGCCCCCACCCCCAGTCCCCTTCAGGAAGCAGGTTAAATGGAAAGCGTGGATGATGAGTTCTGCTCTTCCCTGGTCACACACCCCCAGCTACTGGAGCAGGGGAGGAGGCGGTATCCGTTGGAGTGCTTCTCCTCTAGTGGGGAAGGAAGGCTGGAACCTCTAGCCTGTACTCCTGCACCTCCAGCCAGGGGGGAGACCATGCTTTCCCACTCTAGACTTATGGGAAAGGAGATCATCCTGAAGATCTAGGGATTTTAGTATATACAGGGACATATATTCACTTTTTCCTTTTTTTTTTTTTTGGTGGTAAAATAGACATAAAATGTACCACTGTAACCATTTTCAAGTGTACAACTGAATTAAGTACAATCACATCCTTGTGCAGCTGTCACCTTTCTAAGTGACATAAAACCTTTCTAAGTCGGCCCTCCTGTTCCCATAGCGATTGTGGGCATTGACTAAAAGGGTTAAAACCTGCTTTCATTGGAGGCCCCTCCTGCTGTTTCCTAGCTCAGACAATGGGCAGCAACATTAACCTCCAGGTCTCCCCCTAAGTCCCTGAGCCAACTTAAAGGGCACTTAGTGGCTTCATACAACTTGTTATTTATTTACTCAAAAGACTGTAACAGTTTCTTCCAGGCTGTTCTGTTCTATTGTGTAAAGTACAGGTTTGGGACCTTTAAACTGTATGTTATTTACCTGATAGAACTCAATGGCTTCTCTGGAGCCATTGAATTTTATTGTGGAAATTAGTACAAGGGGGGCTTTTTAAAAGCTGAGTTTTAGACCTGACAGCCTGCATTTGCTTGTGATTTTCATGCAGCCAATTGAGCTAACAGCCACCGAAAGGTGGCAAGGAACACTTCAGCGGCCTCTCCCAAAGGAGCAGTGAGGCTGAGGTGTCTTCTCATGTGGATGCTGAAGGGCATCCTGAGCACTGTCCCCTCTTTACATGATCCCCCAGAAGATCTCTGTCAGAGATCTCCCATGTTATATGCATGCCCCACCCCCACCCCAGACATCCTTTCTTTATTATTTGATGGGGTGGTGGTTACTGAAGTGCCTGAGAGCATTGACTGGAGTCAGACCACTTGGAGGCTTATTGACCAAAGACTCTGGGTTAAGTTTTGTGTCTCTGGAAATCCAGATTCATTAGGATTTTAGAGAGAATATTTGGAAAATAAGCTTTATCTCACATAAAGTTTCACTGAAAACATCTCTTTAAGGTCCTTGGTGAGGAGGTTGTAAGGATTAAATGAAGTGAAGTATATGAGATGCTTATGACACCGACATGATGATCTATAAGAACAGTGGTTAAGTACGCATGCGTGGACAGCTGTTCCACATGGCAGGTGAGGCATGTCTACCTTTCCTTGATTGCACTGCAAACTCGGGGGCAGAGGGATCCATGGTCATGGATTTTCCAGAGAGACTACCCTGGGGACTGAGTACTGTAAATATTCATAGAATGAATGAAGGAGAAGCATGCGTCATTGGTGGAGATACTATGGGAGAGTGTTTTCAGTTGTGTCAATAGCATGGAGCACAGCAACAAGAAGTGGGGAGGGGTGAGAGGAGGAACCAGAGGTCTTCTGACCTCTCTCTTTCTCCATGCACGAGGGCATCACATACTTTTTAGTTACTAATTTCTAATTCAATTCTACTAAAATGTAATTGCACTGGGTGACTTCAATCTTTTGCGTCTTTTTTCCCTGAAATTTTCTTCTTGAATGTTGGACTGGTATTTTTTTTTTTATCATCCCCCCTACCCTCCACCTGCATGGCATTTTACAGTGTTTCTCAGTTCTGTAGCATTTTAGAGGCATGCCCTTTAGTGAAACACTCTTGAACATGGACTTCAACCTCCTGAGGCTACCGTGCTGGTTAGCCAGTTTCAGAAGAGCCTTTTCCCAAAGCTGCCATCCATTAACCGCAAAACATTGATCTTTATTCATTCATTGATTTGCTTATTGTCTGTGTTCATTCATCAGATAACTTATTGCATCTCTTCACTGTCAGCAACTGTTACTAGGTGCTAGGGTTGTAAAGAAAGGGCAACTATACCTGATGTGGTAGGATTATTGTAATTATTATTAGAAACAGAAAAAGTATTAGTACAGACAGTAGATGATTTGTTAGAATGTAAACTATGGCCACATGGTTTGTCCCACCAAGCCTGCTCTGCTGCTGCATGATGGGGGATGAGAGAGTTACACTCCCTGCCAATCAGGGGGCCTGCAGTCTAGTCCTAGCTTTGCCACTGGCTACCTTGTTACCTTGGGTGAGTATATCACCTGTCTCAAGTTGTTTTTTTTTAATTTCTTATTTGTATAGTGGCCCCTTTCTATCTCACAGGGCTGTTAGGAGGGTCATATAATGAGACAGTTAGTGTGACAGTGCTTCTGAACTCTAAAGCTCTTAAAAGCTTTTATCCACTTGGTGGACCAAAGGACTGCATTACAAAGAATGCCTTGAGTTGTAGAGACTAGAGATCCTGTGGATCCTCAGGGCAAGATTGATACATCAAATAACTCATTGTGCCTCCTAGTGGCCAGGAACTGTGTTTGGTGCTAGGTATGAAATGATAATTCTGCCAGAAATGTTAGGGTTACTTATTATACTTATCAGTGAGACAAATACAGTATTACTACAACCGAGTAAGTTGTTTGTTGGTATCTAAAGCATGGTGTGTTATCTTGGCATCTTCAAAGCTGCAACTTTAAAACTTTCTTAAAAGCCCCCATGAAACCCTTTATGACCCATAAAGACTCTCAGTGGTGGGCCTCCCCGGTGGCGCAGCGGTTGAGTGCTGGGTTGCGAAGCTGCCTGCAGCCTCTGCAGTGCCGGTTCGATCCCCAGCTGCTCCCGGCCACCAGAGGAGGGTCCCACATGGTGCGCAGACCTCTTCTGCCGCCCGCTGCTCCCCTCAGCAGTGTACTTCGGTCCTTCTGCCTGCTCTGCTCCCTGCTCTGGCTCCGGTGAATTCTCTCACCCTCCTGCGCTTCTGACTGTATCCAGTGCTTATATAAATAAATAAATAAATATTAAAAAAAAAAAAAGACTCTTAGTGGTACATGACAATTATGACTCTCCTCTTATGATTGTCAGGGACACAGTGTAAAATTTCACCTAGAAACTTACACCTCTGCGCTGGTGACCACCCCCACACCTGGCTTTGCTCTGCTGAAGCTGGTTTCCACCTGGCAGTGGGTCAGGGAGATGAAGCTAGATACATAGCTCCACTGTGTGACTCCACGATGGCCCTGCCTTCCCCTCAACATGGAGCCTGTCCAGTCCTACTTTTAGATGCAGACTAGAAACAAGCAGAGGTTAAGCCCCTTCATTTTTAGCTATTCCTCATTTATTTCATTTCATTATATTTTTCCTAATGGAAAGGGGAGACTTGATGGGTGAGATTTATTTGAGAAAGTGCAAAATTGAGCATAGCAAATGTAGAAAACCAAAAAGCCCATTCCTTTGCAAAGCCAGCCCCTTGCTGGACAGTGTAGCTAAGAGCATCAGCTCATGGTCACTTCTGTTCACCATGGCATCCCTGCACCAGCACAGTGCCTAGAAGGGCAGGAGGGATGCGCTCTATAAATACTTGTGGCATAAATGCATAAATCAATGGCAGTTATTTGGATTTCAATATAAATGGATCCTAGACCTGAGATATTGCCAGATGGGCAGACAGGTTACAGTCTGGTGATGCATCTCCAAGGCTATAAAAATATAGCCATTTCTGGAGTCACAGGCTGACATTTCGGAAGATGATTATATGCACAATTTAACCACATGGCCGTTCTTGCCCTCCAAGTACCAGCGATTCAACAACTGTTTTCATGTTGGTTTTCTTGCTCATTCCTTTCTTTTTTTTAAAGTCAAGCACAATTTTTCCCCCCAGCTTCTCATATTTCTAGCAGAATGTGATTTATTCATATGAAATTATGCTCCATTTTTATAAAACCCAAGTTACTGCAAATGATGCTTGAGGTTTCACAGAAAATATTAATTCCTGATTTGCTGCTATAAAGCATCCCTGCTTGCTCTGCAGCAGCTCTGTCATTCTGAGACAGATGGAGGCAGTCCAAGGGTATGATTAACTTCTTAGTCCTGGCAATTTCCTAGTGCTCCTCTTGCCCTAGATTTCAAGATTGACCTCCAGTTTCTCTGCAAATGCACAGTTGCTCAGCTTGATAAATCACACAAATCCTCTTTTTGATCACAGTTATCTACTATTTACTACTTATGAAGGGAAGTTAATCGTATTCAGAGGCACTTCATATGCTGCACACATATCCTTCCTCCTTCCTAAGGGCACTTTGCATATTTTCCACATTACCAGTGATGTGGCGGCTTTCACAGTGCACTGCTTCTACACCAAAGACAGACCCCCATCAATGAACGTCACGCCTATTTATCCCTGTTCTCTCCTGCCTCACTTGAACCCATCCAAAACAATAATCCATAAGAGGCAAAGCATCTGAAAGGCATGTTACAGGGAGTGAATAAGTAAGGATGATAGTGGTTAGTGCTCTTTTATGAATAGAGGTTTTCTTATAGTTGGCTTGTTTACCTCATTGAGATTTTTTCCCCCTTGTCCTGCCTTGTTTTCTTGCCCTTTTTTTTTTAAAAAAAAGATTTATTTATTTATACAAGCACTAGGTAACAGTTAGAAGAGTGGGAGGGTGAGAGAATTCCCCAGAGGCAGAGTGGGGAGCAGAACAGACAGACTGATGAAATACACTGCTGAGAGGAGCAGCGGGTGAGGCAGGACAGGTCTGTTCGCTATGTGGGACCCTCACCGGCCAGCCGGGGATCGAACCAACGCTGGGCCAGCTTCACAGCCCAGCGCTAAACTGCTGCGCCACCGGGGAGGCCCCTTGTTTTCTTGTTTTTTTAAAAATAATATTATCTGAAGCAACAGTGGGCCTTCTGGCTGGCCAGATGATCCTCAAATGGCATAAAACAGATGAAAATTCTACATAAAAGAAGAACACCAGCAAAAACCCACCATCTCACCCTTACAACAATTGTTCCTGTCACTGCAGGGTGACACACATTTAGTAGGGCTGAAGCCTGAATCTGCCTAGACACTGGAATCCAGTTTTGACTTGCAGTGCACTTTGCTTATTGTGGCTGAACCATTGCTCAGACAAAACCAAAAAAAAAAAAAAAAAAAAAAAGCAAAGGGTTTTCTGTGGCTGTGACCACAGATGTTTTTTAAATTTAGGTATTGAGGATATCATGGTCTATTCTATTAAGGTTGTATATTAATTGCTAAAGACTCACTGTACTGAAGCATACAGTCTTAACCTAGAAAAGAAAGGTAAATATCACTCCTTTTCTTTATAACTAGTTCTATCAGGTCAGTCTCAAAGCCCTGAAGGCAGGCTTTCTTATGGGGAAACAGAAGAATATTAGTTTTCCACAGTGTAAAGTCAATTCCCCCAACAACCCCAAGACAGCCAAATCCTATTTCCTCATCAAGTTTTACATCTTGGAACAAAATGGCTCTATTCCTGTATCAAATACCCTGCAAATACCTTGGTGTTCACTGGGTACTTTAGTCATAAGGCTGCATGGAAGTGGAATGGGCCCATGGATGAGTGAACTAGCAGGACACTGAGACAAGGAGCCTGTGGTTGTTTGGCGTGAGCTCACAGAGGCTTTCTGCTCAATTTCAGAATTACAGAACTCAGACAGCACCCTGAAAGTCTGAAAAGCACTTTTTTCCCCCCTCTAGGACAAAAATGAAAGTGCTGCCTAGTCAATATGGAATTTTATATCAAGAGGTGATAACAGGTGGGAAACAAAAGAAGGAAAAAGAAGAGTTTGTGTATAACAGATTAATACTGTGGGGGGGCGGGTAGATCTCTACCTTAGAAAGGTCATAACCTGGGGGTGGGGTGGGGGCTGGTTTACTTAGTTCCATTCTCAGCCTAAGGTGGTTCCTCTGATAGGCAGAATATGAGGTAATTCATGCAGTGGTCAAAACTCAAATCACACTGATCCTTCTCTAAAAAATGCTGGTTTATTGCATGTACCAAGTTATGTGATAGAAATGACATCACATGATAAGTTAGCATTTTCTAATTTAAGTAAATTTAAGTAAATTAATGCAATTAATTCAGCAGGTATTTTAAATTCCTATTTTGAAAAAAATTAAATCATATCTCCAAATAATTGTTTCTTATATCTCCAAATAGATGTTTCTTACTTATGGAAATTATAACGCGTGGCCCCCAAAACAGTTCAGAGAAGGTAACTTTACACAACTCCATTGTTAGAATAACAAGTCAACTCATCATCTGGAAATGAACACAGTTCCCCCAATTTTGAACAGAAAACCTGTTAGATTTAAGAAATACTATCCTATACTTAAAGATACAGAAATTCATAATAAGCATAATGACAATGAGAACCTCTGTTACTATTTCAAAGGAATGGACTTTTTTCCCTCATAGTATTCTGCATTTAGCAGCTATAAAATCAGCAGGGGCTAAGAGGCTAACTTACCTGTCAACTGTTTTAGAAGAGAGACTATCAAAAACAAAGTCAAAGGGAATAGCATCCATTACTTATTAAAATCTACATACATTTTCTACCCTAGCCAGATTCATGTATTTTTTAGGGAAGAAGTCTTAGAACATCTCAGTCCTGGCTTCTGATGACTTTATTTGTAACCAGGACTTTCAAGGAGTCCACATTTTCCTAAAATAGGTTTTGCTTCTTTCTATCAAAGGTCATAATGACATTTTGTGTCAGTACATGTACCTTCATCGAAATAAAATTTATATACCATAAAGTTCATCTATTTAAAGTAATCGGGGTTGTGAAACCATCACCATAATTTAATTTTACATTTCATCATCCCTAAAAGAAACCTGGTAACTGTTAGAAATAATATAACATTGTAAACTTCTCAATGAAGTTTGTGGAAAGAATTGCTTGCTTGAGAAATGGAGGGAGGAAAAAGGAAATACAGATAGGAAAGGAATTGTAAATATGTTTTGATCCAGGGTCTCTCCTCCTTCTACCAACAGAGTCTGGAGTAGTATAGTTATTAGTTTTTGTGATAATCCCAGAAACATTTTCAGAAGACCACATGGCAGAGACGCTAGAGCACACAGGCTTCTGTAGTTGTCATGGGGAAGGCATTTTAATTGGAAAAAAAAAAAACAAAAAAAAAAACTCAGGCTCAGTCTGCCACCACGGAGAAAATGCTTTTCACCGAGGAGCTCAGATAATTCACAAAGTGACATGTTTCACCTCTGAGAAGTACTGAACAGAGCTGGTTTATACAATGATTGCTCATTCCACACAAAAAGAAATGGAAAGGAAGGGAGGGTAGTGAAGGTTGGCCAGACAACACTCAGATGCCTGCCAGTCAGCTGAGGAAGCACCTCCTCCAGCTGTTTCTAAAAATGTAAGACCCTCATTTGTGTAGAGATGCAGAGGCTTCATCTTTACCTCCTTACAATTCTTTAAAACACACAGACACCACCCCCTGCCCCAAACAGTAAGGAAAAATCAAAACCTTTCTATTCTGGAAAGTAACTTTACATATCCCTGTTCAACTGTCTTCATATAGTCTTCAGCCAAATCAGGAAATGAAATACAGTTTTGCTGTGCTTATTGATTAGGTTTATCTCATTCAGTAACAAAAACAGAGAGAACAAAGCAAAGTGTAGAAAGACAGGCATCAGGATCATGAACTGGGGTACATGCATAAAGTATTAGAATCTCATCAAAACACAAATAGTGCCTGGTGAAATCATATGGAAAAGTTTGAAGAAAACATCTCAAAATAAGTGAAGTACTTATTGCTGAAAAATGAGCTTAGATCTCAACCAATTTCAAAGTTCAGAATTTACTATGCCATTCAGCCCTTTCAAGTTTGTCTCTTGTTTCATTGCACAACAAGGGATTCTTCATACTTTTTATGAAATACAACAAGGCGATTTTTGCAGCAATAAACTTCACACATGCATGACAAATCCAAGCATGCAAAATGTTTAACATCCCAGTTCACAGATACTTTAGGGACAGAATCCGATTATGAATTATATGCCACAATAAATAGGACTCAATGTTTCATAAAGCAATTTATAGTTCATAAAAATGACAAAATGTACCTGTCAGACAGAGCGTGGAGAGCAGTTCTCTGGGCTGCCTGTTGGAAGAAAGGGCAGAGATGTTTATTTAATATTCTGACTTTTAAATTACGTGCTCAATCAACACTTAAAAAAAAAATCTGTGCCATACACATTTTTTTTTCTGGCCAAATATTGAACTCCTAGCAACCCAGAGAGCACTATCATGTTGGAAACATTCCTGAAGAGTGAACTGAAGCACCTGTGGTGCCCACCTGCTGTCAGGGGCTGAGCCTGGGGAAGCAGGCAGCAGGACAGGTAAGTTGGACAGGAACCTCCAAAAGGATTGGAGCTACTTCATTTTTACTCACTTTTCAGTGATTTTCACTTTTTATAGGCTGATTTCTTTCTGGTTGATCTATTAGCATAGTATTATCTTTCAATGTATTAAAACAATCATTAAAATCACCATGAGCATAAATGTACGGTTATCATTAATGTAATAATTATAAAAAACACACCAATAACTTATTTCTACCTGTTTCTACCAATAACTTGTTTATCCATACATAAACTGTATGGGTAATCTATAAAAAAAAATAAAAAACCAAACTAACTAAAAATAAGAAACTCAACTTTCAGACCATGACTGGAATACCTACAAATTGATGTATCCTGGGTTGGTGGTACCTGTTGAGAATAACTCTCAAGGGCTGATGTTGGCTGCTAAGTCCTCTAATACAGGTTGAGTTGGAAGCTTAAAGCAGGAGCTGCTTTTCTTTAGTGATGGACGTGATGCTGGGACCAAAAGTTCTTCTGGTCTTAGAGACCTGACACCCCCCCAGTCACTAAGCAATGTCTTTCTGTTTTCTCACTCTTCAGTCCATCCACATGGTGTGTGTTCAAAACACACTCAACACAGAGGTACTTAGCACCATCAATTCCTGCACCACTATTTTTAATGCTGGTTTCGAATGGTTATTTAATTTGTATTTACTCTATATCACCAAAAACTTTACAGAGGAGGACTCATCCATCAAGAAAGCAGATGAGAATATGTTAAATGTTTTAAACAATTTTTTGAGGAGAGAAATCTATTGGCATTAGATTAAAACTGTATGTCACAGGCCAGAGCAGAGACCACTGAAATTCTTTTACCGCCTGCTTGCTTTAAAAAAAACTTTGGCTTTTGCACACTATTTTATTTTACTGTTGGAAACTAATAAAATAAATAAACTTTGGAATTAAATAGAAGAAAAAAATTACTTAGGTGACTCATGATTGAAGTCTGAAAAACTACTCATAGTAAACTAGATGAATTGCCCAATTTTCTTCTTGCAGAAGTTGCATGTTACAGTAACCATATTTTTCTCTTCCTAAATTGTCTCCTCTTGTAGCTTTCCCCTTATTTAGTTCTCAGCAAAAATAGGTAGAGGGGGTTAAGAGAATGCTTCATTGATCTTTCCTGAGTTCATTACTCATTCACGAATGATTCTGAAGCATAAGTTTATGATACATAACAAGTTTTCTTTCAGAATAATCATTTTCCAGCTTCCCCTCAAAAGATGACATCTTTTCTCTGTCTTTATTATAGAAAGCTTGGTGCTTGGGAACATAATCAGTAGACATTCAGGTTTCAATATATTCTAAATGAATTATCAGTCACTATCTGTTATTGAAAGGAAATCAAAGAGGAAATTAAGTGCCCTTATTGTAATTGGGTCATGCATAGAACAAGTTCATGGATATTGGAGTGGGGAGGAGAACAAAGGGAAGAGGCTGAAATTCAGAATGGTCTCAGGATGATCCAATTTATTTCTTACTTGATATAAACAGTACTAACCATTGGATGTTTCTGTAATTCAATCTGAGGTACTTATTATGTGCAGCTATTGAGCTTGACTTGGGTGACAGTCAAAATAGACAAAGTCCTAGATGTGAGCCATACATGAAAAGTCAAATACATACAAGAATTCTATATGACAAGGCCCATGACTGAAGAGGATAGGGGCTGTGAAATAGAATGTGACAGGGACCTCATGGAATGTACAGTCATGGGAGGCTCACTAAGTAAGGGATAATGCAGCTCATGTCTGAAGGACAAAGAAGAGTTATAGAATCAGAGAGGGGACAGGTGAGGAAAGAAAGGCTTCATGCAGGGAAATCAGCTGGGAGCTAAGGCCAGAGGCAGGTTCAATTGAAAAACTGCAAGGTCAATATGAGTGGTGGGAGCATTGACAGATCCCAGGATTTTGGAAGCCAATTTAAGAATTTTTATTATTGGGCCTCTCTGGTGGCGCAGGCGGTTGAGCGCCTCACTGTGAAGCTGTCCACAGCCTCTGCAGCGTGGGTTTGATTCCGGCCTGCTGGTGAGAATTCCACATGGCGAAGCAGACCTCTCCGGTCTCGTCCGCTGCTCACCTCAGCAGTGTATTTCTTCTGTCTGCCTGTTCTGTTCCCTGCTCTGTCTTTGGTGAATCTTCTCACCCTCCCGCATTTCTGGCCTATACCCCGGTTCTTGTATAAAAATAAATAAATCTTTAAAAAAAACAGACTTTATTTTATTAACCACAGGACAATAAGAAGTAACTGTAGGGCTTTTATTAGGGAGAGGTGGGGGAAAGATATGTGGGACCTGACTACATATTCTTTATACCTTCTGATGAATCTATAATTAGACAAATAGAACAGATAGAGAGTGAGGCAATATGACTTACATTTTTCAAGTACCATGCTGACTTCTAAGTGGTGATAAAATCTGGGTAGGGAGGAATAATATTTGACATTATTGCAGCCATCCAGGTAAGAGAAGTATATGGTGGCAGGAGTGATGGAGAAAGTTTGTGTTACATTTTGGAGGTGAATTTGAAGGAATTAGTGATTGACTGGATGTGGCAGGCCATGGGAGGTGCTGGGAACGAATTGCAGGGTTCCTACTTGAACAGCTGGTATGGATGGAAAGCCACTGATTGGGTGGGCAAGACAGGCATAGGAGCAGGGACAAAGGTGGAGATTTATTTGGGTTGTGAAGTTCAAGATGCTTCTGGGATGCTGAGTAGAGATGTTGAGTAGATAGCTGGGTATGTGAGGTTGAAGCTGTTAATTGCCAATTAAATACAAAATATCATGTCTTTAGCAAATAATAGTTATAAAAAGGAGATATATGGTTAATTTTTGGATATACATTTTGCTATTATAAGTAGAACTTAGAATTCAAATGGTTAGAATGCATTTTTTTTTCTCTATTCCACATGCAAGTAAACGCTATCTTTACTATTACCAGTATCAGGTTTTCCATGCTGACAGGGGAGATATCTCTGCAGCAGTGATTTTAATCACTGCTTCACCAGTATTAGGGACATTATATCTACATTCAACTACTTGACTAAATGCTATGGCAGCTAATCTTAATTCATTTGTGTTTTACTGTTACTGAAGCATGCTGTGAAATTTCGATGGGATCAGATAACTTTATGGGAATTCTGCCTAGTAAAGTCTTACTTTTTTCCCCTTATCATTCTTCTTCAAGTTGAAACTTGTATTTATTAATTTGTTTCACTGCTTAATTTCCTTATATATCTATTAACATATTTTATGTTTCATTAACTTAACTTTTATGCTGTTATTTTCAATTTAGTCATAGTTGATGAGTCTCTAACTTTTTATGTTCTGAGCTTCCATTTGGCATTTTTTTTCAATCCACTTAGTAATATTTGCAAGACAAAGAAAATAATCTTACTCTTCTTTATCCTCTGTGATAATGAGTACTTTGCATTTTCAGATTCCTAGGAATGCTGTCTAGGAAGTATTTTGTTGAGTGGACTTTGACCTTATCCTGTTCTCTAAGGGGTCAAGAAGAGTCAGGGATGACAATATAATTTATCATCCACATAAGAACATTTTTGAGAGTGAAAGGGGATGCTAACCAGATGGGAGTGAGGGACTACAAGAGAAAACACTGCTTTTCTGGGTGAACTGGACTGTCTGGTTGCTGCACAAATATAAATAAGATCAGGGTGAGAAGAAAGAATTTCAGGGGCTGAGGAACTTGTCAATAGTGAAAGCAAACAGCACAAATCATCCTGATTCCTGTGTCTCTAAGTCAAATCAATACTAACATCATTCTCCTTTTCTCTTTCCAGATACTTCTTCATTTATAATTTGAGCTTATCCTTTTTGTAAGCCTGCATTGAACTTTTAAGCTTTTGTTGATTGTCCACTCTCTGAACACCTAGTCTAGAACTCTAGAATAGAACACTGGGTTCTATTCTTTCTTGAGGAATTTACCATCTGCCTTAAGAAATTTTAGTCCTGGCTTCTCAAGTTCATTGAAGATACTGAAGACAGAGATCCTAGCTCATCCTCCTACTATCAGAAAGAACATCCTGATGACTGGGAACACGAAGTGTGATTCATAGGTAGGATGTGAGTAGGTGACTTCTGGGAATGACAAATACTACTATTTGCTAAGGCCCCAATCTAAGAAGTTTGTTGAAATATATTTTCCCTTCTTAGCTATTTATTCTTACTCTAATTTTACCTTCTTTAAAAAACTAGGGTACAATTTCCTTTGTGAAGAAAGTTTAGGTACTTTTTATTTATTCATACTGGATTCCTTAGATTTGTTATACCTATCAGAAATTTGATTAAGATAATAACAAACATTTATTGATCACCTGCTATATCCTACAAAAAATGATGATCATGGTCAACTTTACCAATGAAGTGTGCTTGGATAATGTTATCTTACAATTTGGATCGTGTTAGTAAAAACCTGATTTGTGTGAAGGCTTATTTGAGATCAAATTGTCAGTGACAGTCCAGATTTGGCAATCCAGATCTTCTGAAAGGAACTGAGAGGCACTTGTTTTCATTGAGCATTTCCAGGACATTAAAGACAAACCATGAGTAATTTGTGACTTCTGCCATATGGCTCCCTCTGATTCAGGCCCTGGAGGCTTTTGCCATTACAAGTGTGCACATTCTGGGGCCGCTGCTATGAATTAGGAAGAAGAGAAAGACATGGCGAAATGTGAGCACCTGCTAGGGGGCTGTCCCCTGCCCACAGTGACTGACATAAGACCTAGTGCTAGAGGGGTTAAGGGTCCACTGGGGACATAGAAAACAGAAGACTCCTTAGACTGTGGGCACTATTGATCAACTTGAAGCCAATATTAAGGGTCATACCTCCAGTTGATTTTTGGAGGAGGCCTGTGGCAGGGGCCTGGAGCGGGAATTCAAGGGATTATTCTGAAGTGAGAGAATGATGCACGAAAACCCAGAGTCATGCATGAGGCTGTAAGTGTTGTCCGTGATGTGTGGGTGCGTGTATGGAAGTAAAATGGGTAGTATCCAGCTCCATGCCAAGTCCTGGGGAGCAACTTGAGCTTTATGAGGTAGTATCACTGTGCTGTGGCAAGTAGCTGCTATTACCTGGGCAAGTGGATGCTGACACCATAAAGAGCCAGATTTAGGGAGTCTAGAAATGGGTACCTGTTACTTTATTGAACAACTCTTGGTATAAGGTCTAATCAACAGCACAGGTCACACAAAGACTCAACAAAAATGTCACCGGATGACCATGATCATGCCATAAAGGTGCTTTGTCTGAACCCCTGAAAGATGATATATCAGTTTTTATCTCATTCATTTAATTCAATTTGTTCTCCTTGCAAAAATGTTTTGTGTGAGAGGATGAGAAATCAGTATTGCCAACTGGGCTTTAGTCTTTGTCATAGATTCTAAAAAGTTTATCCATGCTTCTGTTCTTCTGTTAGTATAATTACAAACCAACTATTCCATTGTTGTTCTTTTCTTTTTCAAAGCAATGAACAAGGCCATGTTTTTTTTTTTTTTTTTTTTATAGAGGCATGCTTTATTTATTTGTTTGCTGGTTTGTTTGTTTGTTTTGTTTATACATGCACTGGGTACAGTCAGAAGCGCGGGAGGGTGAGAGAATTCACCAGAGCCAGAGCGGGGAGCAGAGCAGGCAGAAGGACCGAAGTACACTGCTGAGGGGAGCAGCGGGCGGCAGGAGAGGTCTGCACGCCATGTGGGACCCTCCTCTGGTGGCCGGGGAGCAGCCGGGGATCGAACCGGCGCCGCAGAGGCCGCGCGCAGTTTCGCAACCCAGCGCTCAACCGCTGCGCCACCGGGGAGGTGAACAAGGCCATGTTTTGTCTTTAAATAGGCATCACCTTTTAATTATCAATTATCTTTTAGGTAAAAGGATAGGCGAAATTTTTGCTAAAACATTATTTTGTTAAAAATCAGCACTACTCTCTATGAAACTATTTCCTTTATAAGAAATATATATATATATATATATATATATATATATATATATATAGTTTGTGGTGTTTTTAGTAAAAGCTTTAATCAAGGTACTAAATAAAGAACTACTTAACTATATGTGATTTCCATTGCAGATTAGATAGGTTACCAGTCTCTAAACTTCTCCTCCAAACATAACTATTTTTTTATGTTTTTTATACTTTATTTTATATAATTCTTACATCATTTTTCATCTTCGCACAATGTATGCATTTTTTTTTAATAGAGGCATGTTTTATTTATTTGTTTGTTTGTTTTGTTTATACAAGCACTGGGTACAGTCAGAAGCGCGGGAGGGTGAGAGAATTCACCAGAGCCAGAGCGGGGAGCAGAGCAGGCAGAAGGACCGAAGTACACTGCTGAGGGAAGCAGTAGGCGGCAGGAGAGGTCCGTGCGCCATGTGGGACCCTAATCCAGTGGCCGGGGAACAGCCGGGGAATCGAACCGGCGCCACAGAGGCCACGGGCAGCTTTTGCAACCCAGCGCTCAACTGCTGTGCCACCGGGGAGGCCCTGCATTTTCTTTTTTTTTTTTAATTTTATTTTTATATTACCCATACAATTGCAACCCCCTTATTTTGACCCCAATCTCTCCTTTCCCCGCTCCCTGCCCCATAGTGTGTCTCCGGTTCATCATAACTATTTTTTTAAAGAATATTTTCAATAATTCAATACCTACTATGGGGTTAGTTCTCTTGTTATTTGTGTTTAGGTTGTTTTGGGAGTGATATGATAGTTTCACAACTAAGAATATCTAACATCTAGTTAAAAGTCTTCAAATTTCAAACTTCATCTTATATAGATATGATATAAATGCGGGTATATATTTAAATTCTGGGCCCCATATTTTATTATAATTTTTATCTGTCCAAGTGGTATGAGTTCATTAAAGGAATATAATATAATGAGTTCATTATAGGAATATATATATATATATATATATGTGAAACAAGTAAAAAAAGTAAAAGCAAGTAAAAAAAAAACAACACAAAACAACAAACTAAAACAAAGAGTAATCTCCATCTTACTATGGGGAGATAGCTACTGTTATGTTCTTCAGTTAGCAGTCTGTGTGAGTTTATCTTTCTTTTGCATGTTACCAACACACATTAGGGCTATCTTGGAGCCAATGTGAGCATGGGGATGTTATTTGAAGGAAACAGAAATATGCTATGAAAACCCTGAAAAATAAGGTGGGTATCAAAGACTCTTTGATAGGGTTGGGGGGATAAACTGTAACATCCTGTAAAACTCCCTTAGTGTCTCTTTATGCAGCTGTTGGCTTGAAGGCCTAGACCAGTTGGTGGTTATCCTGTCTCTCTCTTCTCTTTGCTTCCTTCCTTCCTCCTCACTCTCTCCTAAAATTCCAGGCTACCATTCTCACCTCTACCTTCTAGATCTATTCTCCTATAGTTAACTTCTTGACTTTTCTTATATTAGTCAATTTTCTTGGCCTCTTCCTGTATTCCTTTCTATTAATTAAATAAGCATTTAAAGGGCCTTCATGGTGGCGCAAGGGATTAAGACACAATCTATGAAGCTGTCCACAGTCTCTGTAGCACGAGTTCGATCGCCCGGCCGGACAGGGAGCTACCCACATGGTTCAGCAGACCTCTCCTGACTTGCCCGCTGCTCTCCTCAGCAGTGTGCTTCTGTCAATCTGCCTGTTCTGTTCCCCACTCTGTCTCTGGTGAATCCTCTAACCCCACCCCCCACATCTCTGGCTTGTACCCCAGCTCTTATGTGCATAAATAAATAAATCTTAAAAAAATAAACAAGCATTTAAAAATGCAAATAAAGAACATTCCTGGGGAGAGGAGGAAGAGGCAGAAGGGGAGGGGGTGTAAGTTAAAAATGCATACTTTAATAGTTTTACACTAATATGTATTGATATATATTTGTATTAATATATTTTCTTTTAATCTACTTTAGTATTTTTGTTCAGTCACTTTAAGATATCAAAATGGAAGTTCAGTAAAGCTGCTTTGCTCAGCTTCAATGTAGGCCAGTGGAAGGGCACCACACAGTGGCCAGGGTCTGCTCTGGCCTCATTGTGGACTATTCAGGGCAGAGGTTAAAGAGAAGGGGACCAGATGGATTTTGAATTCTTCTAACCTCAGTGTGAAGAGGACTCGTGGGACCCAAGGTGGGTGCTAACAGACATGCTTCCTCTGGGGATGCTAATGAAGAGGAAGCACGGAAGCCATCTCTCAGACAGGTGTTTGCAAAGTTGCTGGGCAGGTTCTAGGTTTCTGAGACTAATCTCTTTTCTTCAAGGAAGTTATAGTCTAAAGCAGTTTATCTATCTCAGAGCTTGCCAGGAGCTCCTGGGGAGAATTCTTTTACCTCCAGGGTTCACCATAACAGAACTACATATATAAAGGAAGTGCCTGCCTGGGTCAAGTCTGGATAGGCACAAAGAGCACTGAGAATTCATTGGGCAGATCCATGGCTGCCTCTGGATCATGGTGAATGATCCAAGCTTGGCTATCAATTCTCAGAATTGTGAGGGTGGTAGATTCTGGGAAACAGCATTGCCAATGTGCTTTTCCATGCAAGTGTGTGTGTGTGCATGCATGATCATGTGCTTGCTTTCTAATACAATTTTAAAGTAAAGGCAAACAAACAAGAATAACCATTAAGAAAAACCTAATGACAACTGGGCTGCTTGGAGATACATTTTATAGATAGTATGTGGATGTATATTCCTGGTTCTTGGTAGCAGAAGGTTGAATCTGGAGTGTGGATGGTAATGCAGTCTAAGTCCTGCAGGTTCTGTCATGGCCTTGTGGCCTGCTCACCAGGGCTTTGATCACCCCCACACAGCTGCAACTCATCTTACAGGGTAACTAAAGGGCAGTCCAGACATTGAGCATGGCCCAAATGGTGATGACTCATTAATAACTCTCATCTTTGGCACAGCAGGTAGATATTGGGATTAGTCACTTCTTACTTTGGTGGGATTGCCAAATGCCTTTTGGAGCTTTTAACAAAGTCCTTATGCTACTGTGATATGATGTTCTGGTGGAGCCTCATCCACTTTCCTTTGGCCTTGGGGGCTGGTTGATTATTGTGAATATAATGGAGTCTAAATTGTGGGAAACAAATGTTACTTTGACTTGTATAAAGACAAGATGAAAGTGAAACAACTATTTTGATAATTTTGCTAAAAATGCAACCTGTGCTTGAAAAACCTAAATCTAAGTTTGGCTTCATGTCTTATTTAAACTCAGACAAAATAGCAATATTGGAGGGTAAAAACAGGTTTGTATGGTTAGTAAAGATTCTCATAATTCTACTATTGCAAACCAATCACATAAAAGAATGTTGAACCAATTATAATTGGGTTATAATTGGTATTAAGATTTTCACCTTCAAAGTGAACATTGTTGTATGGCTTACATGTGAATGTTTTCACATATATGTTGTAATTATACACTCTTTCTTGAATGGCCTTGGACTTGTAAGAATGAAGTCCAGTTGGGAAAGATTGTTATCCAGAAACATGTTGCTGAATCAGACCTCCCCAGAGAGCTGTTCTGAGTAACACACCCTTGCACTTTCTAGTTGGGACAAGACCATGCCTGGTGGCCTGGCATTTCAGGAATGGGCTAGTCTGCTTCTTAAAAGATGGTCTTGTCTCACTCAGCACAACTTGTAGGCTGCAGATCAGCCAGGATGAAACTGGGAAGTGCCAAGGGGGCACTGAATGACCACAAATGATTTTACTCTATATAGAAACAAAAGGCTAAGACTGTCTCCTGAGAAAAGCTGTGCTTTAGGAGATAACCAGCCCTGCTTGGCGATGGCTTGTCAAAATCCAAACAAAAACAGAACTTTCCAAGTACATGTTTGGACCAAACACCTGAATGATTGTGGGTAAATCCTTTAGTGGATGAAACCACAAAAGCCTGGATATGAGTGATAGCACAGACTCCAAGGAGCATCCACTCTCAATGGTTATACTTCTGAAAAAGCTATTGAAAAACACCATTAAAGTCACAAGACAAAGGGCTATTCCTCTGAGTTAAATTGTAGGGTCCTCTAGAGGGAGAATTCTACTTCTCTGCCAACAAGCTGGCAGTTGTGTTTGAGAAGAGCATGCCTATAAACTAATGATGATGGTTTTTCTTCTGTTCTCTAAATGGAGAGTCTATTTCAGAGGTACTGATATCCACCATTGATGAAAACTTGGCTTGGTTAAAAAATAAATTCTTCAGCTTAACAAAGCAATGTGTGTCCATTTTTGTGATAGCTGTATGCTTGCCCAAATTTAATGGATCATCTTTTAATTTTTATATGATTTCCTCATTTTCCCGATTTCCATTCAGGGTCCTTAGACTGAAATTAATCACATTCTATATTCCAGGCTGGCTAGACACAGCAAAACCTAAATAAATCTCAATCAGGTCCTCAGAGGAGGTCTGAGAAAGTAATTTAGGAAACAAGGTTGTGAGCCTTTATACATCTGTGCTCAGTGACATTTCATTTGGGTGACTGTTTCAATTCTGAAAATGTAAGGTGATTAACATAAAAAAGACAATTATATTTTTGTGTCTCTACTTAATGCTTGTGCTGCTTTTCACAAATATTTTTAGAATGACAGGGAAATTTAATTTATAAAATATGGATTACTTAACTAAGTTTTGGGGTGGTTAAGCAAACAAAGTGACAAAAACCTACTGAATATTTGGCTTTCAGGGATTGTGAGTTACGCTGAAGGTTCGAATATGGTTATAGATGACAAAGATCATAGGCAGTGATTTTCAATTAAACTTCTTATTCTACTTCCATATTAAAAGAAATCAGTTTTTCAGTATGATTAAATTGGATATTTAGCTTAGAAACAACATTAATGCAGGAATAAGAGAAAAACCAATCCTTTTTCCTATTTTGCTATAGGTTTAACATATGTAATATATACTTTTTTTGTATTGTCATTGAGGGTATGACATTTCCTGTTATTTAAAATTTACTATAAAAATGTAAGGTTAAATGATCATAATAAGTATTATTAATGTGTTCTTCATCAAGACCAACAAACCAGAATCTTGCATAATACTGGTACTTAGTAGGCACTCAAGATTATCCTCAGAATAATTTTTATGCAAAAATTTTTTAGCTCTCGTTTGGCTACAAATAACATCTACAATACAGTTCATTTCTAATGAAGAAACTTGATTTTGGAGCCTTACTCCTCAAACCTGGTCCTGATTATTGCTTCAACTCCTGTTTATATAATTCTACACAACTTTGGCAGGATTCAAGAGCACATACCAGGGTGTTGGCTTTTATGAATCTCCTGGGATGTGAATGTCAAGCTGACTGGATGAACTCTGGCCACAAATCCCAGACAAGCACAATGACTCTATTTATTCAGACTTGGCCGCCTGAATGCAGATTGACTCTGTGGGTAATAAATTTTCACAGGCCAAGAACTCCAGCATCAACCAAGCTGATCCTGAGAAGAAAAATGCACCCAGGGAAGTGGAGCTGGGCTGCAAAAGCCTCCTATATTTTTATTCCACGTCTGCATATCATTCAGCAAATTCATTCGGTCACTGATTGACATGCACTGCCAATGGCTCCAGAGGTTCTTTTTAAAAACTCAACTTTCTGTTATGCAATTGTTACATTAAAAAGGAACAAGGGAAAAAATGAACAGCACCCATTCCAATTGGTAATCTGCTTTTAATATTAGACCCCAAACTGATGTTAGTTATCCAGTAACCTTTCTGGTAAAAAGCAGAAGATTGAGATGGGAATGTTTCTTGTGCCTCTTTATAAGAAAGCAAAGGTAACAAAAAGCAATAGAGCTGCAATTCAGTGCTCAGAGCAATCTCATCTATAATTCTGACATCTTAATGCAGCGAGACTTTAGATTCATTCTAAGAAGACTAAGATTCTTTTTGAGAGACAGATTAGTACTGTATGCATTAAAAATAAGAAAAGAATTGGCTCTTTAACTTGCAGATTTATGTTAACTACCTAGATATCTATTAAATTAATTGTGTGCTTTCTAATATTGATTGGGGATTAAAAGGTAACTTTTCTTCATTGTGAGAAGTAAATTATGCCAGTAGGAAAATTTCCTCTACAGATTATATCCAATGATCACTGCCTGTAAAATTCAAATTGTCAGTTTAAATGGATAAACCATGCTCATTTAAAGAGAAAAATGCAGTTATGTAATTAAAATGAAAAGACTGCCTAATATGTGTGGATAATGTAATTACTTGAAGCTGCAGGCACATACATAGACATTCAATTTGGATCACTGTTCCCTTACTTTCCCTGAGCTTACGTATTTGTCATCTCTGAAACACTGCAGTTGGTGCTATCTTGGCTGCTCCATGCTGAAAGCCATAATCATGTTTCCCTCTCTTCATGCCTTAGCTATAATAATTTCACGTAGATATTTGCTGTGCCCAACCTCCCAAGTTTATCCTGACTTGAGAGGCAGAGTTCATATTTTCACTAAGTGGGAAGAGACACAATATAATTCATCTCCTTTTTCTAAAGCCATTTAAAAACTCCTTTAGCAGAACTTCAGGAATAATCATGTCTTAAATCTTCTTATTCCTTCACATTTTCCTACAGAAACATTAGCTCTTAGAATCGCTAAAACCAAGAGCTACAGAAAAGGAGATCAAACAAATTGCTACATGTATTATGTATCTTTCATTTACCCAAACAAGAAAACTAATTCTCAAATTATTTGTCCCATTTCCAGCTTAAATCTCATTAAGTATGAAAATTATAGCAGCAAAGATGAGAATATGCTTCCAATTCATTTCAATCTCTGAACTTTCTAGGTAAATTCTGTCCCAATTGCAGTTTTAGTGGTTCTAGTGAAAACCCCACTATCCTTGAATGGGATGGCTATAGAGAAACCCATTCTTGGTTTTGGAGGTTCCTATTTGAAACAACTTTTGAAAATGTGTAATTTAAATAGGTTGTGGCATTAAGAATACTTAAGGGATTTTCTTATTTCGGACTCAGACTCAGAAGGGTTTCCTTGCTTCACTCCCAAGAGGATCATCTAATAGTTAACCAGAATTACACTGCACCCAGAGAATCCCATGGCTTGCAGTGAAACTACCCCTTGGGCATAAGAGACTAGAAGGGGCACAGAGGAGGTTCATGCTTCATTGACTGTAAGATGGATGGAGGTGAATGGGAATGTCTGGAGGCTGTGATGCTGGATGGAAGTCAGAGGGTGAGGCTGCCTCTCAGCCAGGGACCCTGGAGAGGGGAGAACTGAATGATGTGGAGGCATACACATACTTGACAGAGGAAAATACATGTGGAGGAGCAGGGGTGCTCCTAGTAAAAAGAACAAAGACAACGCATTGGACACACTCCCACTACCTTTTATCTTGGGACTGGCACTGACAGGGAAGAGACAGCAGAGTCTCAGATCTGGAACCACAGAATGGCGCCACAAACCTGAGCCTACTTCCACCCCCAGCACATTCACACCTTTGGCTTAACCCTCCAGGCCTGTCCCCACCCTGTCACTTAGCAACTGAAAAAAGAGGTTTCAATTGCTATTGAAATTGACAAAGGCCAAAACCCTAAAATCAAATCAAAGCACAGTACCACCTGCTGGAAAAGTAAAGGTGGTTCAACTCGCTAAGTTACTGCTACAGATGCTTTTGAAAAATAGAGAAATCTAAAGCAGCAGTATGAGCAAATTGAAAAAAGTATATAACATATGGCACCCCTGAGTCCTCAAGAAATATGATTATCACAAGGAGAGAACAACTCTTCAGAATCTAACCACATGTGCTGGAGGAACTTGAATAAAGGCATGTGTGGCTTGAAGTTCATGAAAACCCATGGATGAGCTCCATCTGAAGTGAATAAAGGAGAAGAAGTGAGTGAGACCAGACTGTGTAGGGTAGAGTCAGTCATGCTATGGGCTCTGGATATCATCCCCAGTAGAATGGGAAACCCATTTAAAATTTCATTTATTTATTTATTCGTTCATTCCCCAAATCAATGATGACTTTTATTACTGCATCTTAAAGATGTATCACAAATAGGTCTAAGAAATCATCCAGTATCTTCCTGTTCCGTAGCTGGACAACTTAAATCTTATTCATCGGCCTGCTGAAATGTTCTTTTTCAGAAACATAGATACCATCCAAAAATTTCCTGATATCCTTGTTTTTAACTGTCATGGCTTGCTGAATCAAAGCAGCTGAATTTGATACAAGTTCAATGTCATTTACTTCAAGAATCAACTCATCTTTCTGGTCTTGAGATACTGAATAAGCAATGCCTTGTCTCATCTGAACCCTGCAAATGTATTTTCAGCCCAAGAAATTTTGGATTTCAACAAGAGACCCATTCTCCTAAATAACAATGTTGATAGGGAAGTGAGCATACACAGACCTCTTCCTATAACAGAAGCCCAGTGTAACACCCTTGATCATTTTCTGTACATGAATACAGATAGTATGAACTGTAGCCAGTTCCTTTCTATTTCCCCACCATTTGTCAACCCAGAACCTCTTCTTTTTCTTCCCAAGCAGACTGAGTTGACATTGATGTGACTGAAGTCCCTCTGCAGGGTGCCTCTGGGGCCCTTCACAATAACAGTGCAAACCTTCAGGGAGATGTCAACATTTTCTGGAATGTCTACAGTCTGATTGCTGAGAATGGTCTTCATTCTTTCAAAGCTATTTATTTATTTTTAACTTAGACCATTTAAGATTTTAGAACAATGAGTGGCTTGACCTGCTTTATTGTTTTTTTTTAAAGATTACTGTGAGGATGTTGTATTAGAGGGTGAGGAATGCAAATAAGGTTATTTCTACCAGACTAATTTAGACTGATGAAAATGGAAAGAGCTGGGTGAATATTTTAATTTTTGAGATTGAATTTATAGGATATAGAGATAGAATTCACATTTGAGTGAGGAACACAGAGTCATCCAGGATGTGCATATTGGCTCTAGTCTTCAACAATGGGGCATGTGGAAGTTCTAGTTTTAGGAATTTATAAAATAATCACAGGAGAACATATTTGTGTGTATGTGGTAGAAGGGTAGTAATGAGCAGAAGTCTAATCCGGCAAAAATGGAATTTGAAGTGCTTGTGAGACATGCAGGTGGAGTAATCAGGTAGGCCTGCAGCACAGAAGAGGAGAGCTCTGAGCTGAGGTTGTAACTTGAAAAATTATAAGCATATAAAAACTTAAGGTCATGAAGATGTATGAAATTACCCAAAGAAAAAGAGGGTGGAAATGGAGAAGAGAAATGAGGGATGAATTCTGCAAGGCTCCAAAATTCCGTGAGTGGAGGTGGGTAGAGGAAGAACAGACAGCAAAGGAGCCTGAAAAGAAACAAGCAGAGGAAACAAGCCAGGAGAGTTTGGTGTTGGATACCTTAGAAAAGTGGGGTGATGCCACTGCTTTTCAATATAATACTGGAAGTCCTAGCCAGAGCAATAAGACAAGAGAAAGACATCCAAGGAATCCAAATAGGAAAAGAAGAAGTCAAACTATCACTATTTGCAGACGATATGATATTATACATAGAGAACCCCAAAAACTCCACAGAAAAGCTAATTCAACTCATCAATCAGTTCAGTAAAGTGGCAGGATACAAAATCAACACGCAAAAGTCAGTAGCCTTCCTATACACAAACAATAAATCTGAAGAAGAAGAAATAAAAAAAAAACCATCCCTTTTATTATTGAAACAAAAAAATCAAATATTTGGGAATAAATCTAACAAAAGAGGTAAAGGACCTATACAAAGAAAACTATAAAACACTGTTAAAAGAAATAGAAGAAGACACAAAGAAATGGAAAGACATCCCCTGCTCATGGATTGGAAGAATAAACATTATTAAAATGGCCATCCTACCAAAAGCAATATACAGATTCAATGCTATTCCAATCAAAATTTCAATGTCATTCTTCAAAGAAATAGAACAATTATTGATGAAATTCATATGGAATCTCAAAAACCCCCGAATAGCCAAAGCTCTCCTGAAAAAAAAAGAAGGGAATGGAGGCATCAGACTCCCAGACTTCAAACTATACTACAAAGCCATAATCATCAAAACTGCATGGTATTGGAACAAGAACAGACATACAGACCAATGGAATCGAATAGAAAATCCAGAAATAAACCCACAGATTGATGGTCAACTAATCTTTGACAAAGGAGCAAAGACTATGCATTGGAGCAAAGAAAGTTTGTTCAATAAATGGTGCTGGGAAAACTGGGTCGCTACATGCAAAAGAATGAAGCTTGACCACTACCTCACACCATACACAAAAATCAACTCAAAATGGATTAAAGAAAAATACATAGAAGGAAATATAGGTGAAACACTACTTGATTTGCATATCAAAGACATCTTTACAGACACATCACCCAAAGCAGTGATAGTGAAGGCAAAGATAAACAGCTGGGACTACATCAAATTAAAGAGCTTCTGCACAGCAAAAGAGACAATAACAAAAACAAAGAGAAACCCCACCAACTGGGAGAACATTTTTGCACCCAATACTAATGATAAAGGACTGATCACAAAAATCTGCAAAGACCTGATGAGACTCAACAACAACAAAGAAAATAACCCAGTCAAAAATGGGCAGAAGAGCTAAAAAGAAACTTCTCTGAAGAGGAAATGCAAATGGCCAACAGACATATGAAAAAATGTTCAACATCACTTGTAATCAGGGAAATGCAAATCAAAACTACCATGAGATACCATCTTACACCAGTGAGAATGGCACATATTAAAAAAACTAGCAACAACAAATGCTGGCGAGGTTGTGGAGAAAAAGGAACTCTCCTGCACTGTTGGTGGGAGTGCAAACTGGTCCAACCACTATGGAGAGCTGTGTGGAGATTTCTGGACCTACTAAACATAGAGCTTCCATATGATCCAGCAATTCCACTCCTAGGTATTTACCCAAAGGACACAGAAACATCAATTCCAAAGAACACCTGCACCCCTATGTTTATAGCAGCACTATTTACAATAGCTAAGCTTTGGAAACAGCCCAAATGCCCAAAAATAGATGACTGGATCAAGAAGATGTGGTACATATGTACCATGGAATATTACTCAGCATTCAAAAAAGATAAACACATGCAATTTGCAGCAACATGGATGGCGCTGGAAGGGATCATGCTCAGCGAAATAAGCCAAAAAGAAAAAGAAAAATACCGGATGGTCTCACTCATAGCAGGAATCTAGAAAACTTAAATAAGGGATCAGGAAAATGAATAATTGTAAGAAAGTGAAAATCAAAATCAACAAAAAACTATGAACCAGAGACACTTTTTGGGGGGTGGGGGCCGGGAGGGGAGGGATTGGGGTCAGAATGGGGCATGTGCAGTTGTATGGGGGAATATAAAAATAAAATTTATTATTTAAAAAAAAATGGATTAAAGAACTACACATAAGACCTGAAACCATAAAATATATAGAAGGAAATATAGGTGAAACACTACGTGATTTGCACATCAAAGACATCTTTACAGACACATCACCCAAAGCAGTGATAGTGAAGGCAAAGATAAACAGCTGGGACTACATCAAATTAAAGAGCTTCTGCACAGCAAAAGAGACAATAACAAAAACAAAGAGAAACCTCACCAACTGGGAGAACATTTTTGCACCCAATACTAATGATAAGGGACTGATCACAAAAATCTGCAAAGACCTGATGAGACTCAACAACAACAAAGAAAATAATCCAGTCAAAAAATGGGCAGAAGAGCTAAAAAGAAACTTCTCTGAAGAGGAAATGCAAATGGCCAACAGGCATATGAAAAAATGTTCAACATCACTTGTAATCAGGGAAATGCAAATCGAAACTACCATGAGATACCATCTTACACCAGTGAGAATGGCACATATTAAAAAAACTAGCAACAACAAATTTTGGCGAGGGTGTGGAGAAAAAGGAACTCTTCTGCACTGTTGGTGGGAGTGCAAACTGGTCCAACCACTATGGAGAGCTGTGTGGAGATTTCTGGACCTACTAAACATAGAGCTTCCATATGATCCAGCAATTCCACTCCTAGGTATTTACCCAAAGGACACAGAAACATCCATTCCAAAGAACACCTGCACCCCTATGTTTATAGCAGCACTGTTTACTATAGCTAAGCTTTGGAAACAGCCCAAATGCCCAAAAATAGATGACTGGATCAAGAAGATGTGGTACATATACACCATGGAATATTACTCAGCATTCAAAAAAGATAAGCACATGCAATTTGCAGCAATATGGATGGCGCTGGAAGGGATCATGCTCAGCGAAATAAGCCAAAAAGAAAAAGAAAAATACCAGATGGTCTCACTCATAGCAGGAATCTAGGAAACTTAAATAAGGGACCAGGAAAATGAATAACTATAAGAAAGTGAAAATCAGAATCAACAAAAAACTATGAAACAGAGACACTTTTGGGGAGGTGGGGGCCGGGAGGGGAGGGATTGGGATCAGAAAGGGGGGGTTGCAATTGTATGGGGAATATAAAAATAAAATTTAGTATTTAAAAAAATAAAAAAAAATAAAAACACACCAATTCTCAAAAAACCTAAAAAAAAAAAAAAAAGAAAAGTGGGGTGATGATAGCTTTCCATGCTGTAAGTCTCCTGGTAAGTAAAAAATGCCCTCTATATTTGACTCCACTGGGGTCACTGGGAACCCAGTAAGGAGTAGTTCTGGTGGAGAGGTAGAGCAGAAAGGTATGCAAAGAAATAAGGTCCCAAGTAACTGGAAAGAATTGAAATAGATTTTTGATAAGAAGAAGGAAGGAAAAGATGAGTGAAGATAAAGGTGGTTGTGTGGAACTGGTTATGGGAAGATGAATCTTTCCCATTAGAGACCATAGAGAAATGAAGCTGAATGATCTCTGATCTTTGGGCATCACCCATGCATGACAGTTTAAGGATAGTAGATACTACATGGAAGCCACAAGTCTTAGGGACAGAGATGGCTAAAGTTTAAGGGTTGAAGAAGTGTAGAGCAATCCTTTCTTTTCTGAAACAAGCCACTGAAGTGACACTGCCTGTCTTTTGTTCAATAACCTACCATGGCTCCCTGCTCTTTTTAGGATAAAGCCTACCAAGGACCTGACTATGAAGTCAGGCCTCTCCAAGTCTTTTCATTTCCTCCCTTACCTTTCCCCACATTACTCCCTAACTAATTAATTATTTGCTATTCCTTTTTTCCCTATCCCCTTTTTTTTCATGTATGTTTGCTCACACTCTTTCCCCTGGCATATACTACTCTTCCATTCTCTCAAATCTTCTGTGACAGTGATGAAAAACCCTGGTCAATAGACCCCATGTGGTCTGTCTACCTGCCAGCATTTCAAATAAGCTCAGATGATTAACATTTCAGCAGGAGAAAATCAATGTGTCCCTCTCTTATGAAAATGTTTTCCTAGCAACAAAGTAGATAATCTAAATGGTTATAATATATTGTTTTCCACAGGTATTTATAAATTGACTTTCATAATGGCTGTCAAATTAACAAAAAATTCATTTTAATTTTAAATACAAAAAGAAAATAAGTCAGGAAGATAGAAAATAAAAATCCTACATTATCCACATATAATCAATTTGTGATCAAGTAAATTATAGGATACTAAGGGACAAAACCTAAAATGCCATTGCCAATGAGCTGCTATATGTAAATGAAATGAAAAAAATAGAGAACAAAAAAACAAAGTAGCAGACTTAAACTCTAACATATTACTAATTATACTAAATACAGACTACATCAACTAGAAGAGAGAAATTTGGAAAGTGAATTAAAAAAAAACAGTTATATACTCTCTGTAAGAAAATCACTTCAAATATAATGTATTTAAATACATGTATATAAATACAATGTAGGTGCACTGAAAATAAAAGAACTGGAAAGTTAAATTAGCAGAACGCAGCAATGATTTCAGATAGCAGATAAAGTAGACAGCAGAGCAAAGTAAAATTACCAGAGATAGGGTAGAACAATGCATAACAATAAAGGGTCAATCCACCAAGAAGATATAGCAATACTGAATGTGTGTGTATCAATTAACAGAGCTGTAAAATATGTGAAGCAAAACCTGATAGGATAGAAAGGAGAGAGACAAATTCATAATTACAATCAGATTCCTCTCTCAATATTTCTCTTTCAACAATTGGATGGAACAACTAGATAGAAAGCAAGAATACATAATAACTCATCATCAACATCAACAAACAAAATGAACATTTATGGAACACCACACTCAATATCAACAGAATATACCCATAAAACAAATACCAACATATGGCGAGGTTGTGGAGAAAAAGGAACTCTCCTGCACTGTTGGAGTGCAAACTGGTCCAACCACTATGGAGAGCTGTGTGGAGATTTCTGGACCTACTAAACATAGAGCTTCCATATGATCCAGCAATTCCACTCCTAGGTATTTACCCAAAGGACACAGAAACATCAACTCCAAAGAGCACCTGTACCCCTATGTTTATAGCAGCACTGTTTACAATAGCTAAGCTTTGGAAACAACTCAAATGTCCAAAAATAGATGACTGGATCAAGAAGATGTGGTACATATACACCATGGAATATTACTCAGCATTCAAAAAAGATAAACACATGCAATTTGCAGCAACATGGATGGCGCTGGAAGGGATCATGCTCAGCGAAATGAGCCAGAAAGAAAAAGAAAAATATCAGATGGTCTCACTCATAGCAGGAATCTAGAAAACTTAAATAAGGGACCAGGAAAATGAATAACTATAAGAAAGTGAAAATCATAATCAACAAACAACTATGAAACAGAGACACTTTATGAGGGGAGGGGGGCTGGGGGGGAGGGATTGGGGTCAAAATAAAGGGGTTGCAATTGTTTGGGGAATATAAAAATAAAAAAATTAAAATTAAAAAAAAAACAAAAACCAAAAAACAAATACCAACATAGACTATATCTTGGTCATAAGAAACATGCAATAAATTTATGAGAATTGAAATCATACAGAGTATATATACTTTGACTACAAAGGAAGCAAACTAGAAATCAATGAAAAGGTTAGAGAAATCTCCACCAGGAAGTGACCTCTAAGTAATCTGTGTGTCAAAGAGAAGGTTTCATTGAATGTTAATGGAAATACAACATACTTAAAATTTATGGGATGTAGACACTTGCTTGGCTGAAAGTGAAAAGTATAGCAGTAATGCTTATATTATAGAAGAGGACAAGCCTTATAACAATAATGTAAGCTCTCTCAAAAAAGTAGAACAACAAGTTGTACCCGAAGCAAGCACAAGGAGGGGGATAATGAAGGTAAGGAATCAATGAAATTCAAAACTGATTTTATCAATAAAATAAAATTCTAACTCTTCAAAAAGATCAATAGTGGATAAATCTTTGACAACACTGACAATGACAAAAATCAAGGATCAGTATCAATCACAACACAGGGATATCTCTATAGATCTTCCAGACATAAAAAAAATACTATTGAAAACTTCACATACATACATATGACATCTTAAGTGACCTGATAGACTAATTGCTTGAAGAGGACATCCAACTAGAACCTACCTGATATGAAACAGATATTATGATTGACCCTTTAACTATTCAGAAAACAGAATTTGCAAGTTTTTAAAATCTCCAAGCCCACGTGGTTTCCTGGGCTGCCAAATTTTGCCAAACATCTAAAGAATTTTCATTTCACACAATCTCTTCAAGAAAAGAGTAGGGAATGTTTTTTATTCATTTTATAAGCAAGTATTGCCCTTATATCAAAACCAGATAAAGATAATGCCAAAAGAGCAAACTTTAAAAATTCATAAACATAAAAAGACAAACGTGGTGAAGATGTGGCAGAACCAGAATTTTCTTACATTGTTGGTGGGAATGTCCATAATACAGTTATTTTGGAAAGTGGTAATTACTCACAATTGAATACCACATACTCTGTGGCCCAGCCTTCCTACTCTTGTATGAGAATGTTAAGAACAGCATTATTCTAATAGCCCTAAATACACCTGTGCCCACATCAGTGGTAGAATGTATAAGTAAACTGTGGTATATCCACATAGTGAAATATGATTCAGCAGTGAAAATGACATGAGCAACATGGATGAGTCTTACAAACATCTAAGCAAAAGAAGATAGAAACAACAGAATATAGATATACACTGTCTGCTTCCATTATAAAGCTCAAAAACAAGCAAAATTATTGGTGTTAGTAACCAGGAGAATGGTTATTCTTCTGGGAGTGATGACTGGAAGGACTCAAGAGAGAACTGACTGTATTTGGCTCTAGGTGCTGGTAATATGGGCTTGTGTGGCTTATGGATATTTATTAAGATGTATTCTTAGGATACATATACTTTTCTCTATGTATGCTAAATTCAATGTTGTTGAAAAAGAACAAAACCCTATTGGATCAGGTGACATGAAGATAACAAGTAAGCACTAGTTCTGAGCAAGTAGTCAGCTCTGGGGACCTAACATTAATTCCCATTACAAATAGTGACACTGAAGCCGAGAACAGTTCAGGGACTGAGTCAGCTGCAAAACTACTTGGCAGTAGAGCTTTGGAGGGACATGAGTAGGGATTTGAACCCAAGGAGAAGGACTGCTGAGTCTGAGCTCTTACTCACTAAACTAGCCTGTCTCTTTATCTTTGAGAGCACAAGGGTAATAAGAATAAAGATATTAGGCATATTCCAGGAAGGGCAAATAAATGGAGCAACCTGAAGCTCTTGTGAACAGCTCTTTGTTACACTGGCTGCAGTCTAGTGACTCAAATTCAGAAGCATGACCAGGACTCATGTAAAAAGAGGATAAGAGGTTTAGGACACTATGTTTATTGAGACAGGGAACTGTACATTTTTTTTTTTTTTTTTTTTGGTGGGACCCTCGCTAGTGGCCGGGGATTGAACTGGTGCTGCAGAGGCTGCGGGCAGCCTCACAACCCAGCACTCAACCACTGCGCCACCAGGGGAGGCCCAAGGGAAATATACATTTTTGAAATATTTTGGGTTATTAGAACTAGAAAGATCATTCATGTTAAATGTTTATCTTACAATACTAGAGGAATGTAGTGAGTTTATGTGTGTTACTTGTGTACATAGTCTCTCCTCTTTCAGGGAGAAGGGTGAATCATATTCTCGTCTTGGGGAGGAAATAAATACTGTATCATTAGTCATTAGAATGCATGGGAATTACAATTTTTTGATTAGGGCACAGTATAATTATAGGCTAAAGCAGGATAACTTAATATAATTAATGTTTTAGGAGCGCGCACTTAAACTAACACATACACAACCACCGTCTGGAATCCTGTTTCAGAGAAAGGATTACAGCATGAAAATAATTCATTCTGCCATCTGCTTTTATTACAAAAGATGGGAAGGTATATACACATATGGACCAAATGCAAGTAGAAAGGATCTTACCTATATATTCAAATATAATATCAATGGCTACAGGAAGTAAAATGAGTTAACTAAAAGTTCCCACTGCCTTACAGAGTGTGTAGAGTGCACCATTGATACATATATTTTAGATCGAATATTCAGTGGAAATATTTCATGGAAATAACTCAGGAAATTATTTCCATATTAAGAAAGACTTGCTGAATTAAAGAGCTTTTGGATCCCATTTATAATATAAAGTATGCACAATTTACACACTTGGTACGGCTTAATCCAAAACATACCTATCTGAACCTCTTGGGAAAAACACAGAGATAAAATCAGCTGCTTATAGTCACACAGATGAGGAACCAAAATTAAGAGCGAAGTCATTCTCTAGTTAGCCAAGATTGCTTGTGATAGATATCTGATGGCCCTGTGAATACCTCGAAACACATTGACTGATTTTGAAAAATGTAAGGCCTGAAAGGTTGGCCTTTCTCTCAGTTAACCTTCCTCTACGTGGGTTTTCTCGACTTGCCAATCCCGTTCCAGAGTTATCAAGTTCTGTCTCACGCCCAGTCCCTTCTTTGGTGCCTCACCTTCTCTCAAGAGGTGAACAACCCTTCTGTGACCTCATATCCACATCCTGTACAGACACTTTTCCAGGATATTTTCCTGTGACTTTGATTTCACCTCTGTACATCCTTTCCGTACATTATTAGCATCTGCATGTCTAGACAGCTGAATCACCTGAATAATATTCCAGGAAACCCTCGTATAAAATGTACTATTCTAAGATCAACTTAATAGTACAAGTGACTTGTATTGCATGTAAAAGTGACATAAAAAAACCCTCTCTGAATTGTCTTTAGACCTGTCACATCTATCCAGACTTGACAAAATATAACACAGAGATGATAAAAAGGAAACAGAAGTGTAGGAAAATCTGTCTTTACTGTTTTCAAACTTGCTTTAAAATACAAACAGTTCCTGAAATGCAGAAGTGAAAGTGATGAATGTTAAGTGGATGTTTTTTTACATTAACTAACTGATCAGAAGAGTATTTATAAACCCCTGACTGATGTCTTGAGCTGATAAATCAACCAAGGGAGAACATTTCAAGCATATCTATCATTTAAGACAAACAACCTATTTTGAGCATGATTATTTTTTATTCATCATTTTAGCTCACCTCTGTGTTTGCTTCTCCTCAAAGTTAATAATATCTGTATAAGACTTCTCAATATTTAATGTTACAGCTTGCTGTTGCATGCTGATGAGGTTAAGATCAAACGTTTGATCTCCAGAAGGACAGTTACCTTTACTTACACATACACACACACACACAAACACACGCATGCGTGCACATGCACACACACACACCTGTATTTCATACTGAAGCAGGATTCCAGGGAACTTCTTATAAATACCCATTATTGGTGTCAATGCCATGAAAATCACAGAAATACAGTTTTAAGGGAAATTAAAGTCAGGATAATTTTTAATGAACTGGTCCAACAGCCTAGAATCTCCATTAGCAGAGGATACCCAGCATCTTCCAGCACCACAATTCCCAGTTTGTACAACTCAGTTAATATCCAGGAATGTTCCTGAGGTCAGCAGCATCAGGTCACATTCAAAGAACAGCACCACAAAAGAGAATCTTACCTGTTCATTCTCTTCTTCATCACTACTTAGCTTAAGGTCATCTTCTAACATTCTGAAAGAAAAAACAAAGAGGTACGGACATTTAGCACATCCCAAATAATTTCGTACCAAAATATCATCTCTTTCATAGCAATCATTCATTAATAGTCTATTTTATTTCCTAATTAAAAAAATTCCCCCCTTTGAGCCCTATTCTCCTGAAGCACCTAGGAAATCATAAGTTTCCACATGATGAAAATGAAATGCACAATTGTTATTGGATAAGATGGACTACTTCAAGAACATGAGATTTTAAACAAGCAGAATGAAATTGTATTTTCCCTTATGGAGCTTTAATTCCATGATTGTTCAGTGTCTTCCATGTGACAGGTGCTATGTTGGAGCGCCATTAACATTCATGGGAAACAGGAGAAGCAAGCAGAACCCCGGGGAAACTAAAGGCACTGAACTTGTTCTGTAATCACTGCCTTGGTCTTTCACCCGTCAAAGATCTGGAGACACGTCTGCCTGACGATATGACAGGGTGAGGAGAACCAAAGAGGAGGGAACTTATGGGAGAGATTCTGTGAAGTCAACTCCCCAGTGGCCCCTGGGTTCCTTAGTCTTGATGGAGGTAGTTGGGGAAGCATGTTTTGGGGTCCATGAGAATTAAGTTAAAAAAAAGAAACAAAACTTCAAATCTTATGATTTATGATGATAAGATTGTATTCTTATTAGCATTGTTTCTTTGTTGAATCGTAGTTTAACTCATTTTAAAAGAAATGAGTTAATCAGAAGCATACTCTAGAACACTAATGTGTGAAGGCTGATTCTGTCATGGGCTAGGAGAAGTCAATTTCTTTCTTTCTTTTTTTAAAGATTTATTTATTTATACAAGTACTGGGTACAGTCAGAAGCACGGGAGGGTGAAAGAATTCACCAGAGCCAGAGCAGGGAGCAGAACAGGCAGAAGGATCAAAGTACACTGCTGAGGGGAGCAGCGAGCGTGGCAGGAGAGGTCTGCGTGCCATGTGGGACCCTTGCCGGTGGTGGGGGATAGAACTGGTGCTGCAGAGGCTGCGGGCAACTTTGCAGCCCAGCGCTGCACCACTGTGGAGGCCCAGAAGTCAATTTCTGATGGACCCAGGGGCTCAAGGGGTCAGGATGAAGGCCACTCATACTGGTGCTCTACAGGCACTCTGCAAGGCCTCAGTATTCTTCTTAAAGACACCTTCCAAAGACTGTCTCCTAAAATGTGCCTCAGTCCCTTTAAAGGTCAATTATAGGCCAATAATCAGCATATTTCTCTGAATATTTTTGGAAATAATTTTAGTGACCTTTGACGTGAACTTGGTGTAGATCTGTCAGGAAAGTGAGTGAACCCTCTGCCCCAACCATCTGTGTGTTAGGGGCAAGTCCCTTAGCTCCCCAATTCTGGCCCACTTCCTCATTTGCAAAATTAAGGTTTATGCTGGACACTCTCTAAGGTCTGATTACTTGACTCTATCAAACAAATTTGCCTTGTTTCCAAAGGTTGAAAATTTTTGGATTTGTTCTAGACAGAACAATCGAGACATTTCTTTCTTTTTTTTTTTTTTTTAAAGGATTTACTTATTCATGCATACAAGAGCTGGGGTACAGGTCAGAGACATGGGGGGTGAGAGGACCCACCAGAGACAGAGTGGGGAACAAAACAGGCAGACCAACTGAAATACACTGCAGCGGGCAAGACAGGAGAAGTCTGCCTTTCCATGTGGGTTGCTTGCTCCCTGGCTGGCCGGGGATCAAACTCCGTGCTGCAGAGGCTGCGGACCACCTCATAATGCAGTGCTCAACCCCTTGCGTCACCAGGGAGGCCTGCAACTGAGACATTTCTAAGCAGTTTTTGGTGTGTCATGTGAGCCATATCCATGAGGACACAAAAACTATTTCCTCACTGGCTACTGTTATTTTACAAATAGTGAGAAGTATCAATCTTATAACATTTAAACCACCAGCACCAAATAAAACATCAGCAGAAACTGCAGAGCATCATCCCAATTGATCTTTACATTTGTCTTGCAGATCATTCATTTCCCTTGACCTTATGAACATACACTTGGCTTCAAAGAGAGGAGACAGCATGGTGACTTATTAGAACACTGTTTGGGAAGATCCTAGAGAGAGGGCTGTGCCCTTATTTGTCCTTGAGTTCCCGGTGACTGGCGCAGTGACGACACATAGCACAATAACACTGTGTTGGCTGGGCTGGGGCACTATTTTCTTACGAAAAGACACAAATGTCTATCTGATGAAACAGACCAGGGACCCAAGAGAGTTTCTTGCCTCTGACTCTCACTCCCTTTTTTGGGGTAAACTGCCAACTTCAGTTTGTTTTAATCTTGAGGACTGCTCTGCAAGCATTGGGTATTCTCAGTGTGCGTGGCCCTGTGGATGGGCAGAGCTATAGGATCACCCCTTCAGATATTGTTACCACAGCACACCCACTACTAAGACATAGACAGTCCACCACCACAGCCCACTGTGCTCTGATCCCACTTTGTTCTCTCCCTTTCTAGTCCCTCTCTGGTAGCCTCAGTTCTGCAGTCAAATTTCTAGGGTTTGATATTGGTTTGACTTTCTGACCCACAGATAAGTGACACCATCTGGTATTGGTCTTTCCTCTTCTGACTTATTTCACTTAGCATATTCCCCTCCAGTTGCATCCATGTTGTTGCAAATGGTGAGAGCTTATCTTTTTGATTGCCAAGTAGTACTCCACTAGATAGATGCACATCTGTCTAATCTACTCTTGGTTTCCATAGCTTGGTTATTGTAAATATTTCTGACTATACTGACCAAGGGTAACTGAAACTGCAGAAAGCAAAAATGTGGCTAAAGGGAGACTACTCCATTGCATCACAATCATCAAACTTGCTAAGACACTGGTATTCCAACTACTAAACAGAAGGGATAATTATATAACATGAAAGACATGCTAATTATTGGTGTAGTGGTAAACATAATATACAAGCTTATCAAAGTAACACACTGTATACCTTGAATTTGTGTACTGTTAGTGCCAAATATATTTCAATTAAAGAAAAAAGAAAAAGAATCTGCCTGGTCCTTCTGCTTTGCGCTGATGGCAATAGCACAGTTGGATTGTGTGACTCAACTTCCAAAGATAGCTTCTACTTCAAGGTCTGACTTAAAATTCACAGAGGAGTCCGCTTTTAATGCTGGAGATATCAAAGTAGACTTACAGCGAGTATGAGGAGATAAAGTATATTTAAGGTTATAGCTGAATAAGCAAACATGGGTAGACAAGAGAAAAACTGTGACACCCATAGGTCTCAAGATCTGTCAGAGTTGGTGAGTGGCAAGTGAGTGCAGGCAGTGCTGCCCTATCTGAGCACATAGTGGCACTGTTGCAGGCACGCCCAACTCCATCCTGCCCATGTCAGACATTTTGATACCCTATTTGCAAAAGGAAATAGGTAGGACAGGTATTTTAAACAAGAATAAGCAACAGAAAAATGTTTTAAACCATTAAAGAAAATGCAAGTTCAATGTGTGGTAGGCCATGAGGCAGGAATGGGGATCTCTGATTCATTTTTGAAAATGGAGTGCAAAGCCTCGAGATGATCTGAAGGATGGAGGACAGAGCTTGAGTCTTCTCATTGTAATACAGGGCCTGTGCTTCAGCATCATGCAGGCTCATGTGACCCCTTTCTACACTCCTAAACCCTGATACCCCTACACCCTGACATTTGAGTACCACCAGGCCTTTCTCCAGTCAGTGTGACCCATCCACCCATACCCACTCTGTTCACATTACCTCAGTCCCTCCCCTTCACAGTGCCTCAGAGTCCCTTAGGTAACTGAACGCCTGTCAAATAGTAGCAGATCTTCACGTTGCATGGGTATAGCTGTCAGGACTGCTAAGCATTTTCTAGACATTACCTCATTCAGTCCTCATAGCAACTCCTCAGTGGTGGGCACTGCTGGGTCAGCAGGCTGCGGAGGGCAGAGCATGGACTCTGGAGTCAGCCTGCCCAGGACAAATACTAGTGCTACCCCTCAACTAGTAGAGGGACTGGATACCTGTGTCAAAGGGTTTCTCAGAGAAATCATTACTCAATCCTTGGAAAGTGCTTAGCATGGAAGCTGACACAGAATGAGCATTCAACAAGTGTTTTATTAATATTCCCTTTTTACCCATGAGGGTAGTTCTTATTTGCATTTAGAAAACACATGTATGCAAACAATTTGGAAGAGATGTTTCTGTAATAATGCCTTAAAATGAAATTGTGTGCAATACTTTCAGATATATTTAAAAGATGGCATTATGTAGAGACTGTTTGGGGAGAATACATTTTAGGTTGCAAGTGCTGCCATGGCTGATTGATCTGACTCCATGTCTACAGGAGACAGAAAACCTGTTGCTCACCTCAGTGCATGGGAGATGTGCCCTGACAGCCAGTGGTTGACCACATGGTGAGGAGGCCCTTAGCAGCATTCACTCTCTGCTGCAAAGGGGGATATTGAAATAAAAGACAATAAAATTGAACTTTGTCAACTAAGGCTGGAGCACAGAGGTGTTGCTGGAGGTGCAGAGAAACTTGGATTTCTGTACTCAACACCTGAGGAGCTGTTAAGTACTGACAGGAATGCTCCTGACAGTAGAGAGTCTGTTTCACAGTGGAGCCTGACCACAAAACTAGGAACCGAGACTCAAGCAGGACTTTTTAAATATACAGTTAAGTGATTGATATTTTATTCATCTTTCACTGGAGAACTGCATTGGGCAATAGTTTCTTAAAAGCAGTGTCCTAGGGCCTCCCTGGTGACGCAGGGGTAAAGTCTCAGCACTATCAAGCTATCACCAGCCACTGAAGCATGAGTTTGATCCCCTGGCCAGGGAGCTGACCCACATGGTGCAGCAGACCTCTCCTGTCTCCCCTGTCTGACCCTCAGCACTGTATTTCAGTCGATCTGCCTGTTCTGCTCCCCACTCTGTCTCTGGTGAATCCTCTTGCCACCCCTACCCCTGTAGTTTTGGCTTACACCACAGTTCTTGTATGCATAAATAAATAAAAATAAAGTCTTAAAAAAAAAAAAAAGCATTGTCCCAGGCATCATATAGCCTGCCCCTTGAATACTTGTGCAAAAGGGTTAGAAGGTTTTGGGCCACAGGCTGAAAGGTTTCATGCTTTCACACGGGGCAAGGACTTTGCATGCAGAGAGGAAGATGTGTGATGAGAGTCTGCTTCAGAACCCTGGAGGGGGAACCAGTACAAACATTTACCTTTGCAGTTGCCAACTACTTAGGTGGACCACTGTCTAAAAGGGAAAGATGGATGTCTAGCCACAAACAATTGAAATAACATCCAAACTCCCAAGCAATTACTCATTCATTGGCTGGTAGTCTTAGCCATGGAAAGCATACTGTATCCTGAGACAAGTTTCCCTCATATATTACATTCAAATCATCACTGCCATCTTAGCTATATTAAAATGCCTTAAAACTGTGAAGCTCTCACATACATAACTAATGGGACCCGGAATCCTCATCTGAAGATATCTCCAATAGCTGCCTGAAAAGGGAACAATTTTTATATCCAAGTCTTTCATCCATTTTGAGTTAATTTTTGTGTGCAGTGTGAGATAGTGGCCTGGTTTCATTTTTTGTATATGATGGTCTAGTTTTCTCAATAGCATCTGCTGAAGACATTTTTCTTAAAGACTTGGAAGAAAGCTCTGAAGCCATAAAATAGAAGAAAACATGGGCAAAACACACCATGATAAAGGCTTCAGTGAGGTTTTTGGGAAAAGCATGGGAAACAAAAGCAATGATAAACAAATGTGACTATATCAAACTATAGAGCTTTTGCACAGTGAAAGAAACTATCACTGAAATGAAAAGATACCTTATTGAATGGGAAAAACATCTGCATATTTGACAAGAGGCTAACAGCCAAGATCTACAAAAAACTCAGTTGAAACAATTCAACAATAAATAAAAAATAACCCAATCAAAAAAATGGTCAGATCTATTAACTAGGCATTTTTTCAAAAAAAGCATGAAAAATGGCCAACCGACACATGAAAAAATGCACATCATCACTTATTACAAGGGCAATGTAAATCAAAACCATGGTGAGATGCCATCTCATGTCCATGAGGATGACCCATATCAAAAAACAGAAACAACAAGTGTTGACAAGGATGTGGAGAAAAAGAGACGCAGACTGGAACAGCTCCTGTGGGAAATGGTAGTGAAGTTTCTCAAAATATTAAAAATATATCGATCACATGTTCCAACAATTCCACTCCTACCTATGTGTCTGAAGAACACAAAGTCACTAATTCACAGGGATATATGCTATACTGCAACACTATTTACAGTAGCCAAGTTATAGAAACAACATAATGGCAGATGAGTGGATAAAGACGAGGTGGTATATGTACTCAACGGAATACCACTCAACTATAAAAAAAAATAAACTTTTTCATTATGACAACAGGGATGCAATTGGAGGGGATTATGCTAAGTGAAACAATCATAAGGAGAAAGAGAAATACCAGATGATTTCACTCACATGTGGAATATAAAACAATGAAACGATGGAAGAGACAAAACTAAAATAACACAAACCCTCGACATCTGACTCCAGAATTGAGGCTACTGGAGGGGAGAGAAGGGGCTACTGAGCAAAGGGAGGAAGGGGTCCAGTGGTCTCTGGTGGAGAATTATTGGTATATTGGTACTGGGTATGGTGTGGTAACAGCCATCTGAAGAGGTGTGAGCCTATATTCCTAAATCATATACAGTGTTGTAAACCAGTGCTACCGCAGTAAAAAAAAAAAAAAAAAAAAAAAAAATACAGTTTAAAAGAAAAAAAGGAGAAGAATGTAACTTTATTATTTGATTATGGTAACTTCCTATGTACATTGAGCAACAGGTCCATTTCTGTTATAACTTGTGCTTATATTTTTGAGGCCCAAAATTTGCCAGGAAGCAGTAACAGTAGCCTGTCCTTAACAGATGGCCAATTGCTTTTCACGCTCGTTTCTACCTTACACAGGTATTGCAAACAGGCACATTAACTGCCTTCAATGGTAATGGCAGTCATTTCACAGAGCAGTGGTTTTTAATTAATAGATTTCCATGGAATTACTTGTCATTTGGGGCCCTTAACTGATCTGAATCCTTTCCTCTTTTAAAGTTCATTTCATTTTGCTAGATCTTAATGGTTTTTTAAAAATCTGAGTTTTAATTGGGTTGTTTGAGTTTCAGGTTTGTTTCTCTAGCTGGTGCTACTACTCTCTCCATCTATTTTAGATTTAAAGCCAAAGACAAATTGTTTATGACTCCCATTAACCATATTCATAGTTGCAAGTATCTAGCCTAGCAATTAGCAGTGCGTGACAGCCTATTTGTTATGCAATGCACCTTCTGTAGGTATTTTCCCAAGCCATCATCTCCATTGCTTGGAACATGGGAGGGAAAGTTATAAAACTAATTTCTTTCTTTCTGAAGTCCACTGCTCTGTCAGGGTCAGTGCTACCATCTGCCTGGGCTTATTTTCACCAATAGGTAACAACCTTCCTCTAGGCATTTGTTCAGAAGAATTTAATTCAGGCCATTCTAGTTAACTGGGGCTAGGAAGGCTAGAATGGGCTCATCCTGGAGGGTTGGAGGCTTAGTGCATTGAAGGCACAGATAAAGTACTTAGTCTGGAAGCAAGTGGAGAAATTAGGAATGAAACAAAGTGGTGGACTAGATGATCTGAGAATCTAACTTTTTTGAAATCTGACTTTTCTAAATCCAGGGTTTATAAAGTCTACATTTTTTGAAGCAGGGTTGGTTCACAGGAGGTGGCTTTTGCTCTTATGTATCTCCTTCTTGAACTCCCTTTTCCCAGGATTGTTCAGATTGTGAAATCACAAATTATCCCCTTTCCTGCCCTGTTCCTCATGGGTTGAAGGTGCATTCTCTATCTCTTCTGTTTATGACCTTGTTTTTTTCTTAAGGACAATAAGTTCCAATAGTCCTTTTTCCCCGCTTATAAGCTGAGCCACTTTCCGCATTCTACACAGGCCTGTCTTCCCTGCGGACAAAAAACCCATTTTCTACCATTTAAGAAGTTTGGAATAGCCAACTTCACTCAGCAAGCCTGCCAAACCCTGGTGAGATTACTGGATTAACATGTGTCTTCAAAATGTTGGCTGAGCAACTGCTTTTCCTAATAGTATATTAACATGGAATAAATGGAAATCAAAGGAAAATAAAAATCCACACTAATAAGAGGACAGCATTAATGATACTAGACTTTGGGTGGTGGAATAATTTTTGAAATATCAGCCAGCGTTTCGGTGTCAGCTCCCCAAGCTAGCTCTATGAACTTGGGCGAATCATTTTGGACATAGTTCTCCAATAAGAAACTTGGATAAAATCGCTTCTACATTCTTTCATTGCTCTGAGCTCTGTCTCTGTGCCTTTACTGGTGGAGAGTCCAGGATGACAGCTGGAGAATTAAAAGGGATGCTGGGGATAAACTGATATGATTTATTTAAAAGTAAAACTAGGGCCTCTGTGGTGGTGCAGGGTTAAAGACAGTGCCATCAAGCTGTTGCCAGCCACTGCAGCATGAGTTCGATCCCCAACCAGCCCAGGAGCTGCCCACATGGCGCGGTGACCTCTCCTGACTAGCCCGCTGCTCCCCTCAACAATGTATTTTGGTAGATCTGCCTGTTTTGCTCCTCACTCTCTCTGGTGAGTTCTCTCACTGCCCTGCACCTCTGGCTTACACCCCAGTTCTTATATGCATAAATGGGTAAATCTTTTAAAAAAATAAATAAAAGTAAAACTAACACATTGGAATTTCAGTACACAGCTACAGATACAAGACTGGAGTCAGCAGTCGTGGCTGAAGTCCTCTTATTTCTTTAAGTGTTCATCTTCTCATAGATTAGGAGACATATTTTAAATAGTCGTTCTAAAAATCAAATAAAAAATGGTTATGCCAGCCTTTTAGATGATAGAGTGCTACATGAATATAGAGCTCAACTACTTTATGGAAACTCTCCTCATGTAATATGGTATATAGGACAGAATCTCATTAGTCCTGTAAATCTGTAATGCTCAAGAGGCTTCCTGGAGACTTGCACCAGGTGGCAACAACGACTGAATTGGGACATGGTGCCAGATCACCACCTGGGCTTGTGACAGGGATAGTGTTCCTTCTATGTTAAAACGAACCCATTGGCTTTATTTTCTAGACTCTTCCTTATTACAGTGAAATGTGACTCCCAATGGACATATCTGTTAGAGTAGTACAAATTACTATGACCAACTGAGCCTAACTCACTGGTACACAAGGTCAGGAACACTGTGTACCTGCCCTCAGAGTGGATGTTTTAGCAGCAGGCAGGGACAAATAACCCAATTATTTTCATATGGCGGGATGAACACTAGAGCAGAGAAGTAGAGGGGAGTGCCTGTGATAGCTTCAAGGTCCTAGATGAAGTCTGGGGAATGGCATCCTGTTTACAGAGGATGGGCAAAGCCAAGCCTACCGTGCTTGGAAGTGGAAGTATAAATTTACTTCCCTCACTCTCAGGGTATTCTTTTTTTCTTTTTTCTCTTTAAGGTAATGCATATGAAGAGTTCAAAACTTCCCACACAGTAAACACGGTTTTCAGTTAAATGTCTCCCTCCCATCCTTGTGTCTACCTGCTCACTTCCTACTCTTGTCCGCTGAAGTCAGTATGGTCTGTAATTTCTCATGCATTATTTCAGGGTGTCTTTATGCATTAATAAGCACTTATGAGGGCCTCCCCGGTGGCGCAGTGGTTGAGCGCTGGGTTGCGAAGCTGCCCGCAGCCTCTGCAGCGCCGGTTCGATCCCCGGCTGCTCCCCGGCCACCGGAGGAGGGTCCCACATGGCGCGCAGACCTCTCCTGCCGCCCGCTGCTCCCCTCAGCAGTGTACTTCGGTCCTTCTGCCTGCTCTGCTCCCCGCTCTGGCTCTGGTGAATTCTCTCACCCTCCCACGCTTCTGACTGTACCCAGTGCATGTATAAACAAAACAAACAAACAAACAAATAAATAAATAAAGCATGCCTCTATTAAAAAAAAAAAGCACTTATGAGTGTAGCCTATTAGATCTGTTAAAAATAAGGCAAAAGACCCCAAATGGAGCCATTTATGCTAATCTCCATGTCACCAAAATTATATTTAACTTTTAGCCCTCCCAGGAATGGATTCTTAAAGCAGTCCATCAGTAATGGCCTGATCAGCACTAGTTAAGTGATCTGCCTGACAGACCCCTTCGCTCTCAAAGGAAAGTAACCTTGCAAGAACCCACCAGCTTCTTTTGCCTATATAACATCTGTTAGATTGGATGCTGTCTGATTACTGAATTGTTGAATAAAGCCAATAAGAGCTTTAAAATTTACTCAGTTAAATTATTCGTTAACAGATCCTTTAGAGTAAGTACATGACATTTAAGAGCAATTATCTGATGGATGAATAAAATGTTAGGTGAACACTCATTATGTGTGGGGATGCCACTGAGACACTCCCAAGTATCACTCCCGA
Source organism: Talpa europaea (assembly GCF_964194135.1). NCBI lineage: Eukaryota > Metazoa > Chordata > Mammalia > Eulipotyphla > Talpidae > Talpa > Talpa europaea. The sequence continues at coordinate 38,801,601 of NC_140072.1, read as the reverse complement.
GTGTCCTGGTATTCACACCCTTGTAGAGAACAAAGCAGGACAAAGGTGATGGGATATCACTTGTGAGATTGGTGACTTCTACCTGCTCTTCCACCTCTTCTTACTGACTTGCTTGGATGAAAGAGCTCTCCTGTTATGAGCTGCTGAGTGGAGGAAATCCCTCTGGCAAGGAACTGAGGGTGGCCTCTGGCCAAATGCCTAACCACTTGGAAGGAACTGAATCTTGCCAACAATCTTGAGTGCTGTATGAAGGAATCTTTCCCCAGGCAAGCCTTGAGGTGACTAACTTCAGCAAACACCTTGACTGTAGCCTCCTGAGAGACCCCCAATGAGAGGACCCAGCTAAATCATTCACAGATTCCTGACCCACAGAAACTGTGGGGTGATAAATACTGATGTAAGTCACCAAGTTAGGCATCAATAAGGAACCTATATGCTAGTGGATGGTACTAAATATTTAGGTGTGTTCTTTATAAAGCTCACTTCCAATTGCTTGAGCTAAAGCACTAACAGTCATTATTCAAATTCTCCAACAGAAGTATAATGTGAGACTAACAGGTAATTAAAATTTTCTAATAGCCACAGTAAAGTAAAAAGAAACAAGTTGAACAAACTGTTAGTAAAAAAGCACAATCTCCTAATTAGCAAAGAAACAAACTAAAAAACCCAACTATTAATTAAAATTAATTTGAATACTATATTTTATATAAGCTAGCATACCATTTCCCCATGATAATACACACATTTCAGTTGTTCAATAGCCACATGTGACCAGATTGGACAATATGCTTTACAGAAAGTGTGGGATGTTTGAATCTCCAGGTTATATCCCCCTTACCCCCACTCAGCACTTGGTCCCCTGTCCTCTTTCTGACCTCAATCTTCTCTACCCTTGTTACCTAACAGGGACAAGCACTGAACCAACCCCGTAAAGATCCTAGTAATTTAAAAGTGTGGAGCTGCCGAGGGAGGAAGAAAAGAAGGCTTTGACCAGAGTTGATGCAGATGCTTCCTCCACTGAGGATGTGTGGTGCAAACTGAGATCCCAAAGGCCCATTTTGTGCCAGGTAAGTGTGTCAGTGACCCACTCTGCTCCTAATTCTGATGACTTAGGTTCGTGTGGCATGGCACGCCAGCATACTTGTGAACTTCCAATCTCACAGGAGACCTGCGAGGCAGAAAGTAGCACCCAGTGTGGGTGGCCCCGAGTGGGATCTGTGAGGGACACACTGGGAGCCAGGGCCTAGGAAGCTAGAATTGGGGGCATCCTTGCAACACTTCACAGAACACTGGCCAGGTGGTAGGGGGAGTCTGGCACACTTCTTCCATTTATCTCTCTCTACTTCTTTTGGGTCTTGTAAAGACACCTCTCACAAAAGAAACTCAAAACATCGTAGTCCCCAGGTCCCCGCTTTTTTAGATGCATATTTTAAAAAGTGTGCTAGGTGTTCTTTTCACTTGTAATTACAGTTATAGGAGGGGAGCTGAGCTGCTGGAGGAACTCTTTGGCTAAGAGAAATGGAATGCCAGCCTAACTTTCCCTGAACATCCCACAGCTGTCTACCCAGAGAGATGAGTGCCACACAATTTGTGTGATTGTACAAATATGAAATTGTGCATTCTTCCATTTAGGGCTATGCAGGCCATGGTTATAAAGTAGCATTCACTGAACTTATTAGATTTTAAAACTGCTTCTTCCTGAAAGAATTACAGGAAAAGAAGGCTGTTCTGTCATTTCTCTCAAAGAACTGAGGCTTTCAAATAGTACTTTAATAAGGAATGCTTTCTCCGCAAAGATGGTTTTAAAATTCTTATCTTTGTTCAAGGAACTCTAGAAAATTAGTTTCTGAACTTGATGTTCCCGGTATTAGAAGATTCAGTTTCTAAGGCTGGATGATTCAAGTACAATGTGTGAAAGAACATGATCCTTTCTGGGCAGACATTAGAAGAAAGTTTGGAGGACCCCATGTAGGAACATCAAGTTTTCTTGGCTGCACAGATCCCATGGGGGCCATCTCTTTACAAAAACCCCTTAGAAGGGGATATTTGCACCTAACCAGAGTGGAAATAAGAAATGTACATATTTGGTTCAAGTCTGTGATGCTGATTATTAATGGTTAGTAAGTTAATAAGCTGTTTGCCTATTCTGCTTGCTAACTAATAGTTTGCTTATCTAATTGGTGACTTTTTAAATTTTGTTTTTTAAAGTTTTATTTATTTATGCATATAAGAACTGGGGTACAGGCTAGAGGTGTGTGTGTGTGGGGGGGGGGTGAGAGGATTCACCAGAGACAGAGTGGGGAGGAGAACAGGCAGATTTTGCTGAAATACACTGCTGAGGGGAGCAGCAGGTGAGTCAGGAGAGGTCTGCTGCACACCATGTGGATTGCTCCCTGGCCAGCTGGGAATCGAACTGATGTTGTAGTGGCTGTGGACAGCCCCATAGGTTGTTTCTTAACCCCCTTGCACCACCAGCAAGGCCCCCATTAGGTGACTTAACAGTAAGAATGTACTGAATCTAGAAGGTCATATGCACAGCAAGTTAACATTTGTTCTTTGGTTCCCAGCACCAGCTTTTGCATTTTTGTGGCTACTGTTATTGACAAGTTAATTACTAGGAGTCCTTAATTAAGAGATTTTTTTGAATAGGATAACTGTTAGGATGAGAAAAGAGACCTAAGCATAATCTCCTAATTAGCGTATTCATGCACTCTAAGTTACACCAGCCTCACTTGTTACTTGAGCAGAACGTAATACAATGGTTTCTAAATATTACTGCATGCTGGAGTCATTGAGGATCTTTAAAAAAATATTGATGTGTGGCTCCCACCCCACCCTCACATTCTGATGTCATAGATTTGGAGTGTGATCTGGGCATCTAGATTTTTAAAAGCTCCTGTGGTGATTCTGATTTATGGCAAAGTCTGGAAACTGCGATATAACAGAGAAAATCGAACAGTCTAAAGAGCTGAATTCTTAAATAGCTCTGCACCTTGCAAAGAATTCCAACTCTGAGTTTTAGTCCATCCACTAATAAGATGGGATGATAGCTGAGACTCAAATAAGACAATAAAGGTGAAAATACATCAGAAACTGTAAAGCTTCAGAGGGGTTCCTCAATGATGGGGTTGGATTATCTGGGGAGCTTTTAAAAATGCTGCTTCAAGGGCTGCATCCCTGGAAATTCTGATTTAATTGGTCTTGGGTTCAGTATTTTTGACAAGCATCCCAAGTAAATCTACTATCCAGCCAGGGTGGAGAGACATTGTTTTATTTGCCAGCGATTTATGACCTTTTCTCATTAAAGCCATCTCCAAGCCACAGGACAGAATTGCACAACTTCCCTAACTTTGCACAGAACCAATGCACTGCATCAGGATTGTCTCTCCCCACATCAGGCTCTACCTTCTCCCCACCTTCCTTTTGAATAAGCATTTGCCAAGGGGAGGTTGTATGTTTCCTCAATGCCTAGGATAAGATATAAACCCATTCTTACTAATAAATTAAGGGATTATCATTATGTGTTTGAGAATTTTTCAATGATTGTTTGCAGAAACTATGGGCAGTGTTGGAGCATCTGAAATAATTTTCTGTCCTGTTCTTTAGACTCTTGGGAGGAAATCCAGATTATATGTGTTATCCTGTGTTTCAAGTTCTCTGGAGAACTCCCCAAACTTTTTTCAAGAAAGTAGGGACAGTATGCTGGTTATCCATGTTGACATCTTAGTTTCATTCCTCTCTTTGCAACACTTTCATGTATCACAGAAACTAGATACGCGGGAGCTACATTTCCCAAAATCCCGGCCTGTAGGGTTTTGGTTAGATGTCATCAGGAGAGACATCTGATCTGAATAGGGTTTAGAAGGTTGAAGACTAGTAAGGCATTATTGGCCCCCAGGGTAGCAAAAGCAGGTGCCCGATGCACAGCAAATGGCAGATGTGAGGTTCTTTCAGTGGCTTCTAGGCATCCTGTAGGTGCTGCAGGTGCTCAGTAATCTGAGATTAGTTAACATTTTCCTGCAATTCTTGCATTTATTGATATCCTGAACAAATCACTGATTTCCTAGTGGCCCCTGACCACACCTTTCCTAGCACTCCTGATGATGGGAGCCACTCATGCCGTGCATTAAATGTTTTTCTATTCAGATAACTAGAGAGTTCTCTTTTCTAGATAAAATGCTGAGATGCATAGTAATTAAGAGCATGACCTCTGGAGTCAGATGGCCTGATGTATTGATTTATATCCAAGCTCTGCCACAGACTAGCTGTGCGTTCTTGTGAAGCACTCTAAATTATTCTGTCTCAGTTTCTTCAACTTGGAAATGGAAAAATAAGATGGTTTACTTTCTAGGAATACTAGGGGAATTATATGGCGAAAATGCATCAAACATTTTTTGTACCATGAATTTATTTCTCAGTCAAATTATTATTGGCATTTTATTATCCATTCCATCTTCTAACAATTACCATGATATAATTTAAATTCATTTTACTTTTCTGATAGAAAACACAAATTTCTTAATTTGTTCATCTCCAATGAGTTAGAGACAGTCTAGGTCCTAGAGATACATAGTTGAAAAAGTCATTGCTTTCAAGTGGCTCACTGTTTATAGGAGAGAAAGGCAAAGTATAACCTAGTGAAATGATTAAAAAGTGGAATTACAAATCACCATCTTTCTTCATCAGACAATCCTGGCCTATTTTATCATTCATTATACATTTCACTCTCCAGCCTTTGAAATGCCTCTGTAGGTCTTCACTCAAGGTCACTAACATCATTTCCAATATATAGGGTCATATGAGGGACACAGCACATGATATAATGATATCAGTATTAACTGGAGGGGGAGAAGTACTTGTTCTATACTGGCAGCCCGTAGTGCCTCACTTTTGTAAGTTAAAGCTCTCTCTATCTTAGTTTATTTAATGACCCCCTTCCCAATCAATGTCGAGGGAAACAGTCATCTGCTTGCATTAGGACATTCTTAGGGTGTTTGCAACTTAGGATATAATTTAAATAAACTTGTCCTATGCTGTGTGGACCAACTTGGTCATTCTGGCTTCTGTGATTGTGGTGGAGACCAAGGCAGAGCTGGATAATGCAGAGCTCCCACCAGCCCTCCACCCGGGCTGCCCAGTGTCTGAATACATCCCCTTGGGGCTTTTGGCTGCTTGGGAATATGTGGAAGTTATTAAACTAATCCACTACCCATTTCTGCCATAAACATAATAAGCTGATCACTGAAATGTAGGGAGCAGGAAAGGACACATCTCAATTAGTTTCATATTAAAGAAAAGCATCTTATTTGTTATTCATTAGGCTAGGAGATTGGTATATGATCCACAGACTAAGGAATTTCCATGAATCCAGCTTTAATGCTATCACTTTTGTAGTATTTCACATATTTTCTCTCTTACTTCAAGAATTTTTCATTATAAAACTAATCCAGGTGGGATGAAAACAGGAATCTGATAACTTCAATTTAAAGAAAGATCTCATATATGCCAGGATGAAGTCATCACCTTTTTTTAAACAGAAAAAAAAAAAGTAAATAGGGCTGAAAATTAGGCTGAGTATTAGGAGATGTTCTAAACTCATTTTGGACACACACAACCAGCTTTGGCAATGGGAAACAGGATTATCCATGCGCTATGCATCTCTATCAGTTACACATCCTTTTAGAAATTGCTCTAATCATGGCCACACAGGATGCATCAAACGATCTGCAATATTAAACCCTGCCATATCTGTGGCTGAGGAGGGTTCCATTTATTGGATTAGAAGTAGGGCCACCAGCATCAGTTAAGGTCACACATAAAGAGAGCTCTAGCATTTCCTCATGATTTTAAATCAGGTATATTTTGGGTTTAAGTAAAAAAGAGTATAATTGCAGAATCAAGTTGTTTGTTGCCTGTTCAACTTTTTGCATATTCATCTATTTAACTTTCAGGTGACAGAAAGGAATCTCAAGTGCAAAGAGAATAATTCATGTGAAAAATTTTAAGTGGGAGTATATATTTCTTAAACAGAATCTGACTATTGCATAGTGTTTCTTCTACATACTGCTTAATTAAAAATATCAGTAACAAGATACATTTAGTTGCTATCCTGAAAGTTGTGGGTAAATCCTGCCTAAGTGGGTATATTCGTTGATGGACGATAGGAGCATGGGGGTGAAAAAAGATAGGATCTTAGGCCAGTGCAGACCTGATTTTCTAATGTTAGATGGGTGAAGACTCTTGATCCATAGTTTTTAATTAAAGTTGCAGAAAATCAATTGATCTCAGCACTAATCTTAGAAAACACTGTAAATAAAGTAAATGAAGTTTATCCATTCCAGGGCTCATGCATCCATCTAGAATATTCTTTTCTCATGCAACATCTGGAATTCCTCCCCATGGTCTGGGATGGGTCTCCTTTACTGCTCACCCAAGAGATTCTCTTCTGTATCCCATATCCTTGGGACTCATTGTGAACTAGACACATTGCATGGTGAAGAGCTGATTGTATTTCCCCCCTTCTAACAGGTTCCTAAGCACTTGAAATTTGTAGTGAATATCTCAGAGTTAAAACTATAAAAAACAGAAATATAGACTCTTCCGCTCTTCCCAATAATTTCACCAACAAAAATCCTAAAGAGGGACATTAATGGTAGAAGATTTTAGGTTCAGTGGCAGGGCCTCAGATGGACCACTTCGCCTTTGTTCAGTCTTACAGATGCTAAGTATTTACAGCAGCAGGCACTCCTGAGCAAGAGCCCTGATGAGGGCTGACAGAACCACAGATGAGACAGTATCTCCTCCAGGTGGTACTGCCCCTAATATGCTTCCTACAACTGAAGACCACTCTGCTCTGGAATAATAGCATAGCAGCAGCTGCTGTCATCTGTTGTGATATTAATTAGATTACCTAGTTATAATTTACTGATAGTCTATGTGTATCAGGCACTGTGCTAGCCATTGTGCTAGTCAACAATGAGGAAGAAATGGTCCTGCCCTCTTGCAGTTGCAGTCTTGTAAAGGTGCTCAGGTTTATGGAATTTTCTTATTCAGGTAACAAACTGTCCTAGGATCTTTTAAAAAGTCCCCTTAGTTTTCCCGAGTGTAGTGAGTATGTGACATGTAACTGAGAACAAAAAAAAGGATCTAGGAATGCAACTTTCTTTATAGCCAAGAAATATATTCCTATGAGAAATTCACTTCTGGATCCACTGCATTTTCATCACTGGGATTTATGCAGCCATTTTTAATAGTAAATAGCTACATTGACAGAGGTAGTGAGTATTTGTTGGTTTGATGTGGCCAGTTTCAGACTAGGGACATTCTACTGGGACACCAAGACTAAAAGAGAAGCAGGAGTTTCAGTGGCAAAGGGGCTGGCATGGCGGAAGGGAATCATTTTCATCTGATTAACTACATAGGTAATAGGAGAAGCATGGGAAACGAGTTAAGTAGAAGAGAGGGGGTGCACTACAAATTCAGTGAGGACAAGCTCTGAGCCATGAGGCTGTGCCCTCAGCACTGTGGGGGAACCTCGTAGGGGTTAGCTCTAGCTGGCCTGCAGAGTGGAGAGACTGCAGGTTCTTCTTGAGTGGGGTTCAGGAAAACAGTGCAGGAAAGCAGGGGCTTAAAGGGAAAACTTCAGCCAGTAGCAAATCAACTGCTGTTATTTTTAAGTAAGCTTTTATATTTAGTTATGGATTTACAAGCAGTTACCAGTATAATACTGAATTCTAGTAAGCCCATTACCCCGTTTCCCCTTTTAAGAACTTACAATGGTATGACACATTTGTCACAACCAATAAATCAACATTGAGATGTTATTATTGTTCAAATTCCGACTTCATACTGATTTCTTTCTGTCCCAGGATCCCATCCAAGATAGACAGAATGTGGCATTCAGCTGTAATATCTTAGTTTTCTCATCTTGTTTCTCAGATTTTCTTTGTTTTTGATGGCCTTGATCAGCTTGAGGACTGTTGGCCATATAATTTTTGTAGAATTCCCCTCAATTTGAGCTCTTGCTGTTTTCTCATGATGAGATTGGGGTTATAGGTTTGGGAGAGGAAGACCCAGAGCTAAAGTGCTCTTCTCATTCCATCATATCAAGACACATGCTATCAACATGACTCACCATAGATGAAGCTAAGCATAAACACCCAGCTGAGGCTGTGTTTATCAGCCTTCCTCACTGTAGTTACTTTTCTTTTTCCTTCCAGACTCAGACTGCACATGAAGTCACTAAGCACAACCCATAAATATATATATATATATTTAAAGATTTATTTATTTATTTATATAAGCACTGGGTATAGTCAGAAGCGCAGGAAGGTGAGAGAATTCACCAGAGCTAGAACGGAGAACAGAACAGGCAGACTGACGAAATACACTGCTGAGGGGAGCAGCGGGCGGCAGGAGAGGTCTGCACGCCATGTGGGACCCTTGCTGGCAACCGGTGATAGAACTGGCGCTACAGAGGATGCGGACAGCTTTGCAGCCCAGCGCTCAACCGCTGCCCCACCAGGGTAGGCCCACAACCCATATTTTTGGGGTGGGGAGTTAAGTTCAATCCCCATGAGGGGTCAGTATCTACATAAATTATTCGGTATGGGAGATGTTCTGGTTCTCCTGTTTATCTTTGACTTCCCATACCTTTTGATGAATGAACTCCTTGGCCACTCTTCAAAAGTTGGTATTACCCTAGGATCCTGCCCCTAGTTCTCTTTTCCTCTGTACCTTTTCATCTCTTTATCTACTTCCCAGGTGATGTCCGTGACCTGGTCTTCCAAGTACTACTCTGCAGAGCCAACTACACCCTGGGATGTCTTTGCATTGTGGCCGCCTAGGGCTAGAGGCTACATTTGATCTCACTGGACATCTTCAGAATCTACTAAAATGCCCCATATTGATAACCACACAATAATGTGTTGAACAAATAAATAAATCTCCACTTGGATGTGTTTCTATCTTAGTTTGTCCAAAACCAGAACCCATTATCTTCCCACTTAAAATCTAACATTTCTGCTGAATTCTGACTCCAGGTCTGTGGCACATAGTTTTGACTTTCTCTCTCTTACTATTAAGCAATAAAACTCCCAGAGGTGGTTTGTCCTACTTCTGAAGCTTTCTTTTGAACCCATGTCTTTCTCCATCCTTATACTGCTTCAGTTCACACCACAGTTCTCACTCCAAGAGCTTACTAACTCCTGCCTTCTGTTCTTCCTCCAGGTTCTTTCTATTTATCGACCCTGTTGCAAAACATCTAAAATCTAAATTCATATTACCTACAAGTTCTTCATGGTCTGGCCTCAGCTCACTGCAGTTTCTACCCTGTCTTAGTCTTGAATTCAATATTGGATGGATGCCAGCTATTTATAGTTTCACTGCTCTGAATTTCATCCTGAACTTTCCTCCCTCTTTCCATTCATCTACTACTCAGTTTTCAAATGCCACCCCAAAGGACACATCTTCTTAATGTTCAGTGACCTTAATTACCCTCTTCATGCACACATCTATTAGTGCATTTGCTACCTGATATTATTTGTCTACAAATCTGTCTTCTCTACCTGACTGACAGCCCCTTAAAGGAAGTGGCTGGTTTCACTCTCTTCTGTGTTCTCAGTGCCTGAGAGGCATGGTTGTTTATTTAATTGAGAAAACATACATGTGTTTTCATAGCAGGAGACAAGATCTGTAACAGTGCACAGAAAAACCTCATCCATTACTCCAAATGGAATATGTTTAAAATATTGAATTGAGGGCCTCCCTGGTGGAGGAAGGGGTTAAGCATCGCACTATGAAGCAATCTGCAGCCTCTGCAGCATGAGTTCCATCCCTGGCCGGCCAGAGATAAACCCACTTGGTGAGGCAGACCTCTCCTGTCTCGCCCGCTGCAACCCTCAGCAGTGTATTTCAGTCAGTCTGCCTGTTCTGCCCCCAACTCTTGTCTCTGGTGAATCCTCTCACCCCCCACATCTCTGGCCTTACCCTAGCTCTTGTATGCATAAATAAATAATCTTTAAAAAAATCTGATTTAAAAAAATAAAATATTGAGCTGAAAAAAATGAGCTCAAAATAAGTTACAAAAGCTTAAAATTTATTATTAAATTGAATTTTAATAACCATGCTTTTTTTTTGGGTCTGGCATCTTTTTTTTAATTATTATTATAAATTTTATTTTTATATTCCCCATACAATTGCGACCCCCCTTATTTTGACCCCAATCCCTCCCCTCCCTGCCCCCCACTCTCCATAGAGTGTCTCTGGTTCATAGTTGTTTGTTGTTTGTTGATTTTGATTTTTACTTTCTTATAGAATAACCATACTTTTTAAAGCTTACTGTTGATTAACTTCAAAAACAAAAGGTGGTTAAGCACATTTGTCTACTCTGGCATAAGACTGGCAATGGGATGGACTCCAAAGGAAGCCACCAAGAATGCCAGGGCCTCAGTTGGCTGTGTAGTTGGAAAACTGACTGGATACACACTTGTTAGAATTCCTACAGAAGGGCCTCTCTGGTGGCGCAAGGTTGTTAAGACACAACCTATGAAGCTATCCTTAGACACTGCAGCATGAGATTGATACTCGACCAGTGAGCTCCTACAAGGTGCAGCAGACCTCTCCTGACTCGCCCGTTGCTCCCCTCAGCAGTGTATTTCAGTCAGTCTGCCTGTTCTGTTCCCCACTCTGTCTCTGGTGAATCCGCTCATACCCCCCTCACCTCTGACCTGTACCCCAGTTCTTGTATGTATAAATGGGTATATCTTTAAAAAAAAATCCTACAGAAAATTACTACTCTTTTATCCAGATCTTTCCCAGTAAAAATTTGGCTTTTGACATACATATTTTGGTCAATGGTATCCTAACAGAGCATTTTGTTTTGTTTAAAGGAAATTTGTGTTTTGAAGAGTTTCTACACAGAGAGTTTTTCCCTTTGGTAGAATTGTTGGGAGCAGCGAGAGCAGGAGGACAAAGAAAGCAGCATGGAGTGTGTGCAGTGTCAGGCAAAATGGCAAGTATTTTTCTGAATGTCCCAGTTGTGGGGCACAGGAGGCAGTGACACAGGTAAGTGAGGAATTGCCTCTGTTAAAAGGATTCATCTTCACTTTACCATGACATTGGGGACTAGAGGACCAGGCCCGGAGGAAAGCTGAAGTCAACCAAGTAGTTTCTAATCCTGTCAGATGTTCCTCATCTTCTCTCCTTTTATTCCCTCACCTCACATCTGCAGCATACTCCCTGCTCCAGAAAATTCTCAGGATGTCAAATTACAAGGCTGTCCCCAAACCAGGCTACATCTAGCACAGTTCATTCCATGCTGAGTTGGAGGTTCGGGGGAGGAAATTTATAGTCTCATTTGTCACTGAGGGCTCCATATAGGATGTTTCAATATATCTGTGGCCAAATTATTTTTCATGAACAATACAGACACCATAAAAAAAACTCTGCTAAAAAATATGTGTGTGTCTGCTGAACTGCTGCAGCCTGTGGAGTATTATTTTTGAAGCATCAGGTATTGCTGAAGCTCTTATGCCGTTGGTCCCCACTCAGTATCCAAGCTGCAGCATTTTCCTGCTGTCTCTGAGTTGCCTTCTCCAAAGGAATTCTTCACTCAACGCCACAGTCAAATGTCTCAGACCATGAATAAGCTTGTGTACTAGGGAAATCCTCATAAAGGGGATTTTAGAGGTGAAGAGACTTTGGTGGTTTGTAAACTTTTGTTGTTTTTGGTTCTTCAACCCTTTCTTCAAAGGAAAACTTGGTAGGAGGAAGTCTCACTGGCTCCTATTCCTCCTGCGAGGAATCAGCACTACCATCAGTAAGGAAGTTCAGATAGTGGCACAAGGCCTGCAGAGCCTGTGACTGTGTGATGGGATCAGGAAAAACATGAACTGGAGGGAAAACACTCTCCCCCCACACCCCTTGCAGGAGGGCTGTTGGACAGGAAGCAGAAATTTATTCTGCAAGATCTTATTTCAGGAGCCTCAAGAAGGGGCTAACTTTATGTAGTTAACTGATGTGATGCAAATTAGGTTTTAAGAAATTTCTGAACACCTTTGGAAACAGTGACTGGCCATCGGCTTCCAGGGTGGGCAGCTGAGGCTTGCCCCAGAGGCTCAGTCAGGACAGCTGTGCTAATGCACAGAGAGGGTGTGGCTGTGCTGTCCTGACCCACATCCTCCCTCCCTGGGCTGAGACCTCCTCTTGCCAGCCAAATCCAGAGGACTGTTAAATCTTTCCCCTGCAAGACCGAGTCCCAAGGCACTAGGAGCACAAGTTACTAAATAAAATTAGGTTGTGGCTCAGGCATAGGTTGTGGCTCAGGGATAGGAGACAGCCATTTTTACTAGGGATAGGAGACAGCCATTTTTAATAGGGATAGGAGACAGCCATTTTTAATAGTAAATAGCTACATGTAGCACTGTTCTTTATTCTTGCTCATCTGTCCTAGTAATAATGCAGGAATTGAAAAGAGGGTAACAGTTCATGGAGGTTAGGGATAGGCTATATTTGCAGTAGAAAAAGAAAAGGCTTATAAAGGACCTGGAGGAATTTTCCAGGAGTGGAGAGGTTTGACTTGGCTAAATCCTATGGTGCTTGGTGCTGGGTGCTCACCTGGAAGGCCTGGCCTCTTGCCTTTGAGTCCTACACTCTTTCTCAGTTAACAAGTCCACCAGACAATTTACCTTCCCTGCTCTTCCTTTTCCGTGAAGCAGTCCTGGGCCCAATGCCTTGGTTTGGTGCTGGGAGGCCTCCTCCCTTCTCTAGATGTTGGAAGGACTGACATGATGTCTGAAACTCTTTCTGTCCTTTGGAGAGTCATGTTTTACCAGGTGCCAGGATAAATGAGTGGGTAGAAGCTCAGTGTGAAAGTCTTGAGCTCTCCAGCTCAAGCTCTCTTGATGCTGGGGTTACTGTTTCCTTGTGCTGGTGGCCATGGGGGGCTCTGAGCTATCTGGGGGTACATCTCCATCATAATTCCTGTCCGCTTGTCCTGAAACACCCTCTTTATGCACCAGCCTCACCGCCTGCAGTGTAGACTGCTTTTGACCAGCGGCCATACCATATTTCCACATTCATTTTGTTATTTCTAGTGTTGAATATGGGTTCTGGATTGAGCAGCAACTTTACAAATTAACAGATGCCCAAGTGAACCAAACAGAAATGAACAGACTCCAGTGAGGTTACTGAGAGTAGAGTCAGTTGATGGGGTAAGAGGAGAAGGGGATTAAAAGAAAGAGATGAGAATTTCATTATAAACTGCAACTCAGATAAATGTCAAATATTAGCAATGCTTACATTATTACCCCAAGTGGGTAACTTTAAATTCATTTCTCTTTGTGTATGTTTTAGTCAGATAATTTCAAATAAATTTTCTTTCTACCTCCAGATGGTGCAAAAATGGGATGTGCCCAAATCTAATTTTCAAATGGAAATAGTTTACATACCATTAGGATTTCTTATCTGATATCATCATTTCCAAAAATCCTAAAAATTTTCTATTATAGAAAAACACATACTTTAAAAAATAAGGTGATTGAAAGCAAAAAATAAAGACTTGGTGGGTATTACAGAAATGGCCTTGCCTCTGGGTCCTGCAATTTTAAGTCTCAAGTTTATCACTGGTTCCTTGATAACAGGAAAATGACTACTGTGTGCCCCAAGCATGATTCTTTTTATCTTACGAAACCAAGTATATTTTTCTATCTTTCTTTTATTACTGAAAAGTAAACTCATTAAGTTTAAAAAAAACCAAACTGAACATGAAAGCCAGTGATTTTTGGTACCTTATTTATGCTCTTAAGTTTGTCAATAAGAAAACACCTCTTTTATTCCTGCTGCATCATTATTTCCAATGCTAAGGTATCCTATATAAAATCCAGGCTTTTCACTGTGTAAATACATATTTCTCATTCCTTAATGCTTTTCAGAACTCTCCAGTCAAGAAATTGGAGATGCAGGCTAGACTTTCAAAGGATTTTATGGACTGAAGGTTGAATGCAAACTGAAGGGAGACTCATTTGGCTGTACTTGTCCCACTAATCAGCAGGTATACAGACAGGGGTGCAGTGAGTGTGAGCCCTGAGCAGTTAGGTCCCTTGCTGTGAGCCCATGAGGTCCTGGCTTTATTTTCGAGTGTTGTTCACTTGCTTGATGACCTAGTGGTAATAATGATTGTCAATTTCCTTCTCTATAAAGGAGAAAATAAAGCACTCTCTCGGAACTGTTGTATTTGAAAAATGTGTAAAAGGCTTTTGTCCCCCCAGAAATAAAACATTATCAATAGTTATCATTTGGCCATATGATGCACTGATTTTCACGCCTATGGAATTCATCTAGTAAAGACTTGCATTGCCTTTTCATATGTCCACAAGAGTGCAGCTCTTTGAACTGATCCACTACCCTGGATCATTTTTGATACAGGTGCTCAAATTATTTGTTGCCTCTCTTGTTCCATTTTGCTGTTTCACATGTCTGGGTCGATATCTCCTTCCCAAGTTTGGGAGTTTTTAGATTTTTAGCTTCCATGTTAAGCTTTATTCTGTAAATTGGCTGAATGTTGCCAACATTGCTTTGGAATTGTAAGAGAAGTTACATTTCTAAGCCAGTGGTGGGCATGCACCCATACCTCCCTCAGTGACCTTGTCTGACACATCTACTTTAAAAGATAGCTTCTAGCCCCTTAAGGTGCAGTATGATATAGGAAGTAGCTAAACCATTGTATTAGAAAAAATGCTGGGTTTGAAGTTAATTTCTGCTTCCAACATTGTCACTTATTAGGTCTCTGGCCATGAGTAAATTTTTTATCTTTTGAGACCTCCAGTTCTGACTGTAAACTGAGAATGAATATATGTCCCTTCAACTTTCAAGGATTATTGGGGAATTAAATGTGATTGTGCAGACAAAAGTATTCTGCAAATTTTAAAGCACAGAATAAATGAATGATTTTACTAGTGTGGGTTCAGAATCTTGCATACAATAGGACCTCAATAAATGGGAACTGAATTGAAGGGCTACCAAAGAACCACCACTAATTCCTCTGACAACTTGACATGTAATTCAGAGGTGAGGGAGAATAAGAAGTAGATTGGCAGATTAAATTTGGGCTCAACATGTTCCAGTCAGCTATCTTAGCTGTCATAGGGACGAAAACAATGAACTTCAACATCTGGCTATGTGTCTCTAAGGAATCAGTCCAAATGACAAAACACAGGGAACATATTTTATTCTAGAAGACGGTATCCTCTGGGTGTCCCCTGGGCCCACTGGAAAGACAGGCAACAGACCAACCCTCATTAACTATCTGGAGAAGACAGACATCCAGGTGAGGGAGCAGGAAACCACCATGCTTTGCTTCATTCTCCTGTTCTTCATCCCCTCTTGCTGCCTGTCAGGCCCTGCCTGCCTGCCTGCCTGCCTGCCTGCCTCCTTGGCCAGCCTGGGACTAGGGAGCCCAGGCGGCTCTGCTCTCCTATCCTGTCTGTTTCTTCCACGCTGTTGCACTTGTAGTCAATTTCATTCACTTCTGCCCTTCATCCTTCCCTTGCACACTGTGATTGCTGGTGTTTCACCTCCCCCTCTGAGGTCTGAAGTGATATTTCAAGTGTCTTTTAAGTCCCCTCAGCCCCTATTTGAGGACTGGGCTGTGGCAGGTGATAAGCAGCTACTGCTGAGGAGCCTGGGCACCTGTTAAGTCGCTGGCAGCTTGTTCTGGAGGTTGTGGGACTCCTTTAAAGGATTGAAAGCAGGACAATGACCTGGTCACACCTGTCTTTCAGAAAGGTGATCTTTAAGGCAAACTAGATAGAAGTCTGGGTGAAAGAGGTCAGATTTTAAGGGAGGGAATAACTACAATCCTTATCTAAAACTTTCAAATATGAAGGAATTTTGGGCTCCCCAACTCCTTTTGTATTTTAGAAAGGAAAACCAATGCCCCCCCCCTCTTTCTCTCTCTCTCTCTCTCTCTCTCTCTCTATATATATATATATATATATATATATATATATATATATAGATCATGCACTTTATGAAGCCCTGGGTCGGGTCTGGGGCAGGCTAAGAGATAATCACAGGAAGTGGGATCAAAGCTAAAAATAGCTTTCAGCCAATTCTACCAAATGTGCTTTCAAAAATTTTAGCATTTCAGAGCTTTTAAAATTTTTGAATTGAGTGAGATTGTGGCTCTATAATTTAAAGGGAAGTTTTAAAAGAAGAATAAGTCCTGCTAAGCAAAGATTCTTGTGTTCTGCTGAGTACCTTGAGAAGAGGAAGTGGAGAGGCCAGAGAGAGGAAGTGCTCAGTCCAATAGAATGCAAGGTGTTGGGAGTGGGGGCAACAGTGGGGCCACCTCCTGGAGAACAGGAGGTGCCAGGGGGCAAAATAGGCAGAAGAGGAAGAGAGGGGAGCCAGCAAACTGGCTACAGGCCATGCTGGGAATATACTGAATTACCAGGGAAGCCAAGGAGAAGTTGTTGGCAGCGGCGGGGGGTGCATAGTAGAAACTTTTAAGAACAAGGATGCCTAGCACACGTTTCCCTCAATATATGAAAACAGAAGGTTCCTATGTGGTATGATTTGGTAGGCTATTTTTGGGGTCTGGGAATGCTCAGAAATGTTTCCAGGTAAATTGACTACCAAAGTCAACTGCCAAATCAGAATAACTTTTCTTTCAGATAGCAGGGGAAACCTGTAATCAGTTTGAAATTATTTGCATTGCTGTCTGTAAATCCCCTCCTTGCTTACCCCATATGCTGATCGATTCTGCAGAACAATGCTGTCTAACTAGAAATATAATGTGAACCACTTATGTAGTTCAAACATTTCTAGTAGTTGGGTTAAAAGAGTAGAAAGAAATGTTCAAATAAATTTTAATAATGTATTTGTTTAACCCAATATACTCCAAATATTGTCATTTCAAGATGGAATCAATAAAAAATAACTAATAAGATAATTTACATATTTTTGTATGTAGCATTGAAGTCTTGTGTGCATTTTACACTTACAGCTCATCTCAGTTCTGACTCTCTACATTTCAGTCTTTGACTGTCATCCATGTCTGAAAGTTCTGGGACAGGACAGCACAGCTCTAGTTTCCATAGTGGGGATACTCTGTCATAGCACAGGTGGTTCAGGCCCCACATCAGCCCTCCACTCACTGAGTTTCCCAGTGGGCTCTGAGTACCCTTAATACTGAGAGGTGTATACAGCTTGAATCATAATTCGTTAACTACCCAACAACCAGGACATTCAGTGCCAGGTACATATACCTATGAACATAAACATATTCTTTTTTTTTTTTTTTGTCAGCTCTCTTGAGATAGGTTGACAGTGTGTCCCTAAAATACAAGGGGAAAAGTCTAGGAAGTGCATTTTCCTGTGAAAACTGATCTCACATGCGTGAGAGATTATAACCATACAGGAGGGAAGAGATGGGGCTACCCCTGCCTCTCTCCCATGTTTTCATTAGCTCCAACATTTAGCTCGAACAACCCGAATAAGCAGATTTCTGAAACTAACAAGGCAACACTGTATTTTCACTTTCTTATCTGTAAGTGATGGAATTTCATTTGTAATGCAGAATTCTGAGAATTCATGCACACGTATAAGCACTTTAGTGCCATAAAGTAAGAGAGTTGATGGAGATGCTGAAATGAAGTATCTGTAAAAATCAAGACGATCAATCACAGAGTCATTTTCCCTAGCCAAAGAACTCTCTAAAATCTGTGAAAAGATTACTTGTGTGTGGGAAGTACCCAAACCAGTCCAACATGGCACTTACTAACATTAGTCATTGCCTTCCCAGGGGGTATTCACTCTGCTCAGCCCGAGGGCCTCACACAACAGTTATCTGTCCAAATCCATTCAACAAAATTGATTGTTTTTTTGGTGAGGGGTACAGATAAAATTCTCAAATGAATTGCACAAGAAATCAATTTGACATATTATCACATAAAATCTTGGCTGCTTGAAAGAACTGTAAAAACTTTTATTAACATAGCTTCATTCTCTTCCAACTCCTCAAACTAACATCATGCAGTGTTACAGCATCAAGGCTCAGAGAGCCTTGAGGAAGCTAACATGGCTGCATCCCAGCTGAACAGTATGCAATTTTAATCTGCTTTATCCTATGCTTCTATTATTTAAATGTTGCATTGCATTTAATGTAAAAGGTCAAATCCAGGGTATATATCAGCAATATGCACAGTTACATCTGTATCTACTTAGCTTTCTACAAAAGAAAATCAAGTGAGATTTATTATTATATGACACTGACCCTCTTCTTTCTCTAGTGTGCCTCTGGAATTCCAGAATTTGGACTAACAAAAGCTCTGTATATCTTATAGCACAGCATGTGATGTCTGTGTTCTAGTGGAATTCTTGCTGGCTATGGGGAAGGAGCCTGAGCAACCTTGCGATTCCTTTTGCGCTTCTCTTCTACTAATTATTTGGGGATGAGCCCTTGCCAGGCCTTGAAGAGTTGAAGTCATTGGTCCCTCAGCCTGGCATGAGGCTCTTCCCTCCACAAGGATTCACCAGCGACAGAGTGGGGAGCAGAATGGGTGGATTTACTGAAATACACTGCTGAGGGGAACAGAAGATGAGATAGGAGAGGTCTGCTGTGCCATAATGTGGGTCAGCTCCCTGGCTGGCAATCAAACTCAGGCCATAGAGGTGATAGCAGAGACTTAGCCTAGGCCACCAGTGAGGCCCCCTTCACACACACATGTTGTTGTTGAAGACATGATGCAGTAGAACTCAAAAACATTGTTTTATGAACATAAATAAGGGAGTAAGCAAATATCCGCTGTTGTATATTTGTATGCTGCCAACATACCTACCAACCTACATAACAAAGTCACAGCTATCATGTTCTATGATGTTAATGTCTATTTTTTTCTCTAAATTTTTTTCTAAAATTTATCTTATTCTCAGACTGTTCAAAATAGAATCCCAAGGGTGTATCATCTGTAGGAATGGATAATGGTGGAATTCTCTGTTGTTCCTGGACTTAACCCAAAGCTCCAAGAACCAGACCATCTCTAAACTTCTCCAAGCTTGAAAAAACTCTATGCAACAAATATGAGAGAGCCATCCCTGCTTTTGGACTGATGTGTTAGCAGCTTATCTGTGTGCTTTAAAGCTCATTTCTCTGACTCTAGGGGAGATAGATATCTTCCAACACCACTAACTCTGAAGTATTGGGGTCAAACTAGGCATCTCTTTTAGTGTGCTGACACTCTAGAAGTCTGCCTGTGACTCATCTCTTGGACTGCCCTGCATTGGGGTGCTAGGTGGTTATCACCAAGATGCTCAGAGGATTTGGAAATTCTACCTCAAGTTCAACACCAGCATTGTTGATCCTGGCTAGCTATGTTCATGCAAAACAATTCAAGCACTCTGAGCCACTTGGGGAATCTGGATTTCTTGAACTTTTCAAATTCAGACAGAGGAAAACTTTTCTATCAGTATAGGTGGTGCCAATTATTTTTACTCACGTAAGCAGTTAACAAGGCTCACCCTTTACCCATTAGCACTCTTAAACATTTTAGGCATTCAGTCATCAGTGTTTTGTAACTTCCATCATAGACACCCCATACCCATTTTATTAGATTTAAGCCAAAGTATTTAATTTTCTTTGAAGCAATTGTAAATAGTACTGTATTTTTAATTTGGTTCCTACTTTTTGGTACTTAAAAACACAGTTGATCTTATATCCTTTAATTTTACAGGACTGATTTATTAGTCATACTTGGTATTTTCTCTACACAGACAAACATATTGTCTCCAAATAATTAGATTTTATTTGTTCTTTTTCAGGATCTATGCTTCTATTTCTTTTTCTTGACATATGGCTGGGATTAGAACTTCCAGTAATACATTGAATGAGAGTGGTGACAGTGAACATCCATATCTTGCTCTTGATCTTGAAGGGAAAGCATTGAATTTTTACTAGTAAGTATGATGTTAGCTGCTAGCTGTTAAGTATTTTACAGATGTTTTTTAAGAAGTTGAGGAAGTTCCCCTCTATTCTCTTGGTATACTGAGAATTCTTAATGAATGGGTGCCAAATTTTATCATGCTTTTTCTGTATGTATTGATACGATCATATTCCTTTTCTTTTTTAGCCTGTTGACACAGATTACAATGGTTGATTTTTCATATTGATGTCTCAGTGGATGGCTGGAAAGACCAGTCAGGAGCCCATAAAAAATATGAGTGTTAAGGATCTTGATTTAGGAGGTATATAAGATGACAGAGAACATCTAAGATGACAGAGATGAGAGCTAAAGATGTGGGAATGGTTGAGATCACTATAAGGCAGAGGTAGAGAAAAAGAAAAGATATAGGCCGAGGTCTGAATCCTGGCAAGAAAACCAAGAGAATGCAGTAGAATGGCAGACAAGTAATAGATGGTCCAATGTGGCATAATCAGCGGGGTCACAGACTGCAGTGATAACAAAGAAGTTGATGGGAAAGGACCACTCATTTGGCCAAGTGACAAATAGGTCATGGTAGCCTACAGAGCACAGATGTCAGAATCCAGGTGTCATGGACAGATGGTTAGGAAGGAGGCCTGTGAGAGGTTATAGGAATGCGAGAAAGATAGAGATTGAGAGAGAGAGACAGAGACAGAAGGAGGTTAGTAGCTGCAATGGTTGATGATGTGGTTGTTTTTGTTTTGTTTGTGAAAATATTACAGGCCCAGGTAGGAAAAGCACCTAAGAACAGAACAAAACAGAGGGGCCTGGATAAGGAGGGAAGAGATGAGGTTAGGCCTGAGCACCAGAGAGAAAAGGATCAGGTATTTCTCTCTCTGGGATGTGAGTGATGCAGGCAGGGATGAAGTTAGCTAGGAAAAAGTTTTAGGTGAAAAAATAGAAATACTGGATGTTGCTCCAAAGGCTCTATAATATAACTAGATTATTTTTCTTTTTATTCACTTCCTCCACCCTCTTTTTTGGGCTGAAATTAATGTGATGCAGTTTAGGGCAAAGATGTTTCAAATTTGACTAATCATTTTAATTAGGAAATGTTTCAAAAATACAGATCCCTAGGCTCAAACCCAGTCACACTGAAACTGAATCTCTGATGGAGGGGTGAAGAATCTTCATTTTAAAGCCTCCTTGGTAATTCTGTTGTTTAGCTGGATTGGGACCTCCTGGCCATCGTTTTCAACTGAGGACATGGATCAGAATCAGCAGCAGGCACTGTCAGACCCAGACTCTGCAGAGCCAGGTGTCTATATTTTTAAGTTTCCCAGGTGATCTGACATGCGCCCATCTGGTGAAGAACCACAGTGAGGAGACTGGCTTGAAAAACTAGTTGGGTAAGATATTTGAATTCACCCACACTGATTAGTCCTGTTATTTATGTCACTTCACAATTTTCTTTGGCCTAGTAAAACAGACTCTCCTAGTTAAACAGCACCTGTTTCCAACCTGGCTGTTACAGGTGGACTGATGTGGTTCCCTGTGGCTTCCCAGGCCTGTGTGCAGCCAGGCCTACAGAACGGTCTCCAGCTCTCACAAGAGATACGGGCTAAGGAACTTTTTGAAGTCTCTTTAAGGGAAAGCATATGGAATAGCATTACTTCTCTAAGCTTATCATACCATGTGCCCCCTAAGAAAAACAATAAGAAGAATGGAAGAAAGATGGCAGAAAAAACAATGATGGTTCTAATTTCACTAACTTGGAAAAAATATATTATTGGTAGATTCATAATTAATTAGTTATAAAGTTCCTTGAACTATTAGGTCAATTGAAAAAAAGCAGCAGCAGCAATAATACAACAATAACTACAGAAATGAGAGTATGGAACTTCGTTCTTTGGCTTTGAGGAAACTGTAAACCCAGCCCTTTAAAGCCTCTTGAAAAATGCAATTTTTTTTTAATCCAAAAAGGAGGTGTGATCCAATTCCTGTGCCAGTAACCCCAACATATTATCTGTTGGACTCTCAGTTTACAACACAGCTGGAAAAGTCAGTTCCTCTACCCTTTATAGGACACTCACATTTGCATACTCGGCCGACAGTACAAGCCTCAAAGAATGTATCCCCCTAATGTAATAATCCCACTATTGAAACACTAAAGATATAATAGTAACATGAAAATATTCTTACCCTGATGAAGGCTGGCTCCAACTGTGACTTAGTAAGTCAAAAACTAGTAAACTTGCTTGTAAAAACATCCTTAAATTCCAGATGTTATTTTCTCCCGTCCAGTGTTAAAAAGCCATCTCCTACAAAGCTGTCACATCTCCGATGTGTCTCAGGTTAAGGCAAGAGCCTCTTGCTTACAGTAATTTGGTTAGAAATTGAAGAAAAAAAATCTGTTTTGAAACTTTCAGGTAATATTTTTTAACTAAAAAAAAAAAACAAAGGCCAACTTCACACATCTAGCAGAACTGTGTGATTTCTAAGCAGAGGTCAATTCTTTTCCACATTACATATGTGACAGTGTTTTTTGCTTTTCAGTGCCAGGCAAACAAACAAAAAGGTTATCCATTAAGTTTCAAATGAGTCTTAGTAACATAAACTGAAGTCAGTTAGCATTCTTTTATGTTGAATTACTGAAGCCACTCACTGAAAAACCAAAGTCCTCCTTTCAATTAATAAAGATTGGTGGTATTCTAACAAAGCTAAAAGCTCAGAATCTTCCAATTCCAAATCTTTCCATTCCAGTACTAGCTTCCTTATTCAGATGTTAATAGGATTCCTGCTCCCCGCCTCCCCCAAACACACCCAATGTTCAGGCTGCAGAATCTGTAAAACAGACTTTTTCCATCCTCTGACCTCAGTTTTAAGATTTCTTTCTTGTAAAATGTTAGTTATTTTACTTGGCAGATTGCCAGAATTCATTCTTTCACTCTTTATCCTTTTATTACTTTATCTCTTCTCCCTCTTTTCTTCATCTTATCTATCATCTATTCTTTGACAAGTTATGGGTTTAAAGTCCAGTTAGATCTACAGCCTATGTGGTATTTGGCAGGGTCGCTAGAATTAGCAAATAAAAATATGGAATGTACAGTTAAATTTGAATTTTAGGTGAAAAAACAGATATTTAGTATAAGTATGTCCCAAATATTGTATTGGGGTATATTTACACTAAAAAAACTCCTTGTTAATCTGAAATTCAAATTTAACCGGGTGTCTTGTATTTTATCTGGCAACCCTAGTTTGGAGGTTATACAGAGGGATAGAAAAAAAAAAAAAAACAACAAAGACATCCATTTACAACTCCTGGAAGAAGAGAAATTTCCATTCCTATCCTTCTGAATGCTTTTTGTCTAGGTAAAACATTCCCCATGGCATTACTTTACTTTTGACTCATAAAGTTTTACTGAAAGCACCCCAGAGCATACCACATCCTGACATTGCAGAAACCCACCTCTGGTTCAGGTCTCCACTCAGCATCACCTGAATCCACAACTTGCAAAATTGTTCCCCCAGGCTACATGGGATCACATTTCAGCAACAAAATCATACAAATACTCTAATTTTAATTGATTATATTCTTCAAAATTTGAACATCAAATCTACTATTTTCAAAGGTACTAAGAATTTCACACATGAGGCAACTGAGCATGATTAGCAATAGTAATCATTAGGAAAAAAACAACAGAATTCAAGCGTACTTCAAAATGTTATATAATGATTACCTCTTGGACATTTTGAAAGATAAAAGCACTGATATGCTCCAGACATTTAAAGATACAATAAAGATCTTAATTATCTTAATTATTATTTCAAGTGTATTTTCCAACATCCAAGTACACCTAGGGGTGTTACATAATTAGGAAATGCTCTTCTCTTGTTCAGGGATGCATTAATAGTCAGTATCTTGGAAATTTTTAAAGTCTAATGCTGACACAGAGGCTGCAAAGGGTGTGATTAAAAAAACCCTGGGCTCACTAGTCCCACTGAGTTCAAATGCCAGCTCTGTCATACATTAGCTGTGTGACTCTGGGCAGGTAACTCACCCTCTCTGTACATCATTTCCCTTATCTGTAAATAGGTATAACCATCCCAGAGAGCTGTGAGAATGATATGAGTAAAATACTTAGAAGAATACCCACCATATAGTAAGTGCTCAGTAAATTTTGAAGGTGTCATATGACCTAGCCCAAACCATTAATAGGAAAACAAAAGTCAAAGAATCAGAGAATATCTCCATTTTTAAAATCAGCCCATAAAAAATTTTTTTGATGGCCAAATGAATAATATTCAAATTATAAATAGCAATATTTTATATATTTACCCACTAAAAATCCATCATGTTTTCTTTAAAGTTTTTATTTTATTAAAGATCTCTGTATTTAGATTATTGGGATATGTGTGAAAATAACTTTATATTATTTCAAGAAGTGAAGCTATATTGTTAACAATTCTACACAACTATCGGTCGTTTTTCTTGTCTCGTCCTGCTTATTATTCTCTTTAATTTCCCAAATTCCAAAAGCATATAAATAACACTTTCTCCCTCATCCCCAAAAGCCAATTAATCTAACTCAATCCTCAGTTTGGATGTTAAACAGACTTCTAAAGGAAACAATCCCCCGTCACTGGTTTCCTGCCACCTGGACACTTCCACCTCATGTATTTGTGTTCTGGGTTGCAGCAGAGTCCCACAGCACTAGATTTACCAGGATACACAGCTCAGGTGTTTGTATTCTGAGGTAGGGTTGAAAAAAGAGTGGGTTCAAGTCAGATCCCTCTGGGGTAACATCTTGGTTTGACCACACTACCTGCGTGAGCTGAGTCTTTGTTCTTATAAAAAGGGAGATTTCTTTCTGGCTTCCACTTTTTCAAGTTGCTATGAGGATTCAAAGAGTGTTTTGATACATAGGGAGATCCCCTATTTCAGTTTATACCTGCTGTCACTGCATAACTGTCATCTCATATTATGTAGTTATCCTATTTTTATAATGCATTTATTTAGTATTCAATATTTGTTACCTCTTAATCATGATGTACTGATACTTGTGTTATTCTGAAGAAATGCTTTACCATGGAATTCTTATTTTAAAAGCAAGAATGGTCTTTTCTTATTTTTTAATAAACTATCTTTTTCTTCCATCCTTGTTAATTTTTAGACAGTGTAAGATTTCTTCCTTCAGGTGTGGTCACCACAGTTCTCCCAGCACCAAAGCACCCACAGTCCATCACCAAAGTCCATTGTGCTCTCCCCACTGCCTCCTGTCTTCACCCCTTCCCCATCCCCTCTCCTCCTGCTTGCCTCCGTTTTCTACAGTCAGCTTTCAAGGCTTATCTTTGTACCTTTGTTTAGTTTCTCTGTATTCCACATATAAGTAAAACCATCTGGTATTTTATCTTTCTCCTTTTGACTTATTTTGCTTAGCATAATCCCCTCCAGCTCTAACCATGTTGGTACAAATGACATGAGTTTATCTTTTTTGATTACTGAGTAGTATTCCATTGTGTATATTTACATCTTCTTGATTCATTCTTTTGTTCTGGGGCATTTAGGTCGTTTCCATATCTTGGCTATTGTGAACAGCACTACAATAAACATAGGAGTGCAGGTTTCCTTTCAAATTAGTGTTTTTGTGAGAAGTGGTCTTTTTAACATTAAAATGTGAGTGTGTGTGCATGTGAGAGTTTGGTCACCTGCTTGTTATTCATCTCCTGTCCCTTTGCATATTTTACTCGCTTAAGAAGGTAAAAGTAGAGATGGAATTCTCTGTGGTAGAAAATTGCGGGCAGACATTTAAATATTTTACATGCTTTGGTGGGGTCATGTGAGCGCTGCTTTACCAAAATATACCATGCCAACAGCAGAAGGCCCTCTGAGGTGAGCGAGTAAGCAGGTGGGCCAGGCCGGGAAGCTGTCCATTTTACTTCAGCCAGCCATTTAGGTTGTCAGAGTGATTGCAGACTCCAGCCTCTACTACTTCCGAAACCTCCATCACTGCACAGAAATTCCACTTCACTCACCATCTGGAAAAGGCTTCTTCTTGCCTCCTCCCCCAAGCCTTCTCACAGACTCTGTGAGGACATAATTCTCTTGACAACATGGAGGGAGGGCAGACAGTAAGGGCTTGTAGGGAAATACCAGCCCTCTGTTCAGAAGCAGGATTTCTTTCATAATATCTCTTCTACTTTACGGGCTCTCTACACCAGACCTCCTAAACCGGTGCCTCAGAGAGGCCCTGCAATGTCACTGCTAACTCTTAAAGCCTCTGTGAACCAACACACTTCTTTTCTGTAATATGACATATAATAAAGTAAAAATGCACCTCATTGGACTGTTGTGAGAACTAAAGACGACAACATGTCCAGTAGAGTACCTGGCACAGAACAGACACTGACTCAGTGGGCAGTAGCATTAAGGGTACCAGGCTGCCAGAGAAGGGATGAGCAGGAGCAGTGTGGGGTGCAAAGAAAAGTCTGTGATCTGGGGAAGGAGAGAGAGGGGGTGAATTTGGTTTGTAAATATACAAACTCTGCATTTTGGAGGCTTGTATCTTAATTAAAATCTGTATAATAGAAAGAGCTAACCTAGCTAATGGCATTTTTGAAAGAAGATACATAAAATACACAGCTCATGCGTTCCTGTCATCCTTTGTGTTATTTTTGCATGCATTCATTTATTCATATTAATAATTTTTTATTGAAAAGGTATTATGTGCCAAATGTTGGGCAAGGCTTCAATGCAAGAGTATGAAGATGCTTTATGAAAGGAAACATTTGGAGGAAGCATAATCAGTCTGTTAATGTCAGGCAATATTTATTGATTACTCACTGCAATTACTATACTCTCCCACAGCCCAAGTGACTCCTCAGAAAAACATTGCCATCTGCTAAAGCTACAGTGAAGACAGAGTAGCTAAAGCTTATTAATTAATGTCTCTGTGGACTGGAAGAGCTCATTGCAAAGGTGCCAACTCACTTCCAGAGACTGTGCCCACCTTAATAATTAAATGAAGAACGCAGTTGCTCATGTGGTCTAATTAGGGGAGGCTGAAAAGATTTCCTTGGTTGCGTGACACAGCTTCAAGATCTACTTTTTGAGTCTCTGAATGGGTCCCCAAATTTTCTGAGTGAGTGTTGAATGCTTTGGGTTAAAACTTTCCTTGACCCTGTTAGAATGCTTCCAGGTTTTGAGGGGGCACTGCTTGGTGCCCATAGACCAGTGCCCCTGGCAGTGCGGCCAAAGAGAGGGCCTGGGGCAGATCTCAGTGTGAACAGACTCACTGGATGCAAAGCTTGGACAAGTTTCTTAACCTTGTTCCACCTTGGTCTCTGAATCTGTAAACATGGGAAAGAAGAACTCCCTTTCAAAGCTCTTGGGAGGACTCAAGAGATTATTTATACAAGGCAAGAAATAGGGCATTCCTTTGGCACAAAGTATCTTGTCAGTTGGTCAGTAACCTCATTGTGAACATTGGGTAATAAAAGTGATTTTGTGTGGTCTGACCTGCATTTAAAAATATTAAGAATGGAAAATGTCAGAATAATGGGAGGTTAGGTTTTGTGACACTTTTATTTCAGTGAATACACTCTTGGGGGTGGGGGTCTTATGTAAAATGTATTTCTGACTATGTATGTTTTGTTCAAAACAGTTTGAGATGGGTACAAACCCAGAATAACTGGCAGCAGGAACTTGAAGAGAGATTTGTACACACATGTTCACAGCAACATTATTCAGAATAACCAAAAAGTAGAAGCAACCCAAGTATCCACTGGTGAAAGAATGGGTAGGCAAAATGTATGGATGCACAATAGAATGTTATTCAGCCTTTTAAAGGAAAGAAATGCCGATGTGCCCACAGCATGTACAAACCTCAGAGACATATGCCAAGTGAAATAAACCAGTCACAAAAGGATAGATATCATATGAGTCCGCTTAAATGAGGTATATAGTCAAAATAATAGCGACAAAAGCAGAGGGGTGGTTTCTAGGATAGCATAGCAGTAGCATAGTAGCATAGCAGTGTGAGGGTATTAGATACTAATGAATGACATACTTAAAAATGGTTAAGGTGATCAGATTTACATTATGTGTATTCTATCACAACTATCGTTAGAAACCATTAAATTAAAAGAAAAAGTCTGGAAAGCCCTGGTGTGGATAATACCCTGAGGAGAGGTATATTTGCCAGGAGCCTCAGAGCAGAGGAAAGAGAAAGTGTGAGCCTCTGGGAAGTGCAGCAGGGGACAGACAAGCAGTCTCCCCAGTTTTGCTGAACAGTCCTCTTTTATCACCTCTGGGACTGTGGGACTTTCCGTCTGGTGTAAGAACTCGGGAGGTAAGACTTGTAGTTTGTTCTGAAATGGCATAATTTCCAATCTTCTTTTTTAGGGTTCATTTGGTGTTTTAACCTGAGAGTAAACCATATAACAGCAACATCTAGTTTCTCTCCCAGGTAAAACTCGAATAGTCTCCTCACTGCTCTTCTCTAACAACATTTCCCAGCCCCAATCTCAATACCAGCACCTGAATACTGGTGCTGACAGCATTCAGGTCAAGTTCTGAATCAAGGTCTCCTTCATCCACTGGATAAGACACACCTCTTGAAGACCTTCCGTTTAATTTGTCCATCTACATAATGAGGGGCCCCAAACATTCCTAAAAGCCTTTCCTATTTTATTTTTTATTCCTGTTGTCTAAGAGTTGCAGAAACAGGATCTGGTCTATTTTCTCCAGGCAAAGGCTGTACACTAAGTTTCTCATTTTTTAAGCAGACAGGATCCTGGCAAATTACTAAAACAGATACAGGAAGGAAGGCTCTTGGGAACAGACATCTCCTAGACTAAAAGAACAGCCACAGTTCATCATTTTAGATGTGGATCACTATGGCCAAAATAAATATCAGGAAGGTTTCAAATTTCTCTGAAAAAACAGCTTCTATCAGTAACAGTTCTCAAATTGACTTTGATCTCTCAACTTCTAGAACACAGTATAAGATCAGTTCATGTAAACTTATTAAATGCACATGCATAAATGATAGATTTCTTTATATATTGAGCATATCATTATTCTTCTGCATTTTTTTTTCATATTTAAATTTTCTAAGCTAATTCCACAATGGGCATGAGAAATTTTTACTGAATACTATTATGGATTGCATATTTGTATCCTTCTCCCCCTTTCTTCTCTCCACCCCCCCTCAATTCTTAGGTTGAAATTTTAACCCCCAATGTGATGATGAGGCCTTTGGGAGGTAATTAGGTCATAAGGGTAAAGCCCTTATGAATGGGATTAGTGCCCTTATAAGAAAAGACACCAGAGAGCTTGCTGCCTTCTCTCGGCTGTGCAGCTGAGGACACAGCGAGAGCTAAGTTGTCTGCAAACTAAGAAAGGGGCCATCACCATCACACTGGATCTGCCAACACCTTTATCCTGGACTTCCCAGCCTCCAGAACTTTGAGAAATACATTTCTATTGTTTATTAACCTTGCAGTGTACAGTAGTTTGTTATAGCAGCCTGAACTAAGAATAGACAAACACTTTCACCGATGTAAACATGCTTTACTGTTCATCTTTATAAATGACTCACTTAGAAGGGACACACTTAGAAGGGACCATTGGGCATCATCTAGACCTGCTCTGTTTCACCAATCAATGACATCCAAGTCTTTGAAGACATTTAAAAATCGAAGTTAGTGTTGCAGGTGAATTCTTTAGCTTCCTCCAGGCCATTTGTCTCTTCACTGGAGGGATGTTTAGCCGTGTATTCTGTGTCTATTGTCTGAAAGTTTTGAGAAAAGCTTAAACTTTTCTTTACCACCCAGCTTCGCTCCTTTCAAACTTTTGTTTTTACCACCCTGTAATCCTTTCTTAATCTTCCAGTTTGTTTTCAAAGGAGAGATTAAAATTCTGATTAAGCTCTGATCAGTACAAATGAGATATGGCTGTTGTCTAGTTTTGTAAGTCATGAATCCTAGTATGCTAGCAGTAATAACTGTTTGTCAAGCACCTCATAGGTAATGGGCACTTCCCATATGTTAATTCTAACTACTGTACTAACTTTGGAGAATAACCTTTCATGGGACACTCTTATTAAGTCTAACCTTATAATGATTTCTAATTATTTCACTGTGCAATGTGCACACCTGATGAACCAGTTTCTGTCTCATTTTACTTTTTTTTTCCCTCTAGGAATTTGATTCTTTCTGCTTAATCTTGTTTCTTTATGAAGGTCATTTCACATCTTCATTTATTCTTTAAAGTTATAGTTACTTTGCTCAGTTGAGGGCCATTTACAAATAGAAGGGTCTTCCCATAGGATTTTTCCACCTGCCTATGCAATAGACTTCTGACTGGAGATTTGTTAGTGGTGGGCAAATCTGAATTATGCGCACAGTGTGGCCAATTTGTGGCCTACACAGTATCTTAGAAATCTCTGCTTGCTCATTTAATACAGATTATAATCTACAGGATTTCAGTCTACTCATCTCTTTCTTTTCAGGCATCACCTAAAGACTTGTACTTCCTGTGATAGTTCCTGCCTCCAGAACAACTACAGAAAGAGTTGTAACACAACAGCAGAATGGTGCAGTGTTAGTTAAAAGACTGGCTTCCTTAGGTCTAAATCCTGGTGATGGAGCTTAAAAGGATAATGCTAAATGAAATAAGTCAGATAGAGAAAGATAAATGCTGGATGTAGCTAGAAATATGTGGAATATAAAGTAACTAAATTAATAGTCAGATAAAGACAAGCTGAGAAACTAACCCTTGATAGCTGACTACAGAACTGAGACACCAAGGTGGAAAGAGAGAGAGAAAGGGAAAGAACAGGGAGGCACAATGATTTGTGGTGGTGGCCCATGGGGCTGGTAGTAGGTGCACTATGGTGGTAATACTTGATGGGGATACCCATCAAGTTATCCTCTGGGAGTTTTATAGTTTTGTGTACATAGGCTCTAACCTTGTTCTTCTTCAAGACTGCTTTGTTACGTTTTTCGCTTTTTTATAAATATTTTAGAATCAATTTGCCATTTTCTACAAAAGTGTCCTGCTGACCATTTGATCAATGTTGGATTGAATCTAAAAATCAATATGAGAAAAAAATTGACTTATTAATATTATAGAGTCTTTCAATTTAGGAATCTTTCTCTATTTAGTTAGGTCTTAAATTTTTCTCATCAATGTTTTATAGTTTGTACTTACATGACTTGCTAAATTGATTACATATTTTATATCATAAATGGATTTTTAAAATTTCATTTTCCAATTGCTTATTGCTAATAAATATAACACAATTGATTTTTGTACATTGATCTCACCAAGTTCAGTTATTGATTCTTATTAGATTTGTTAGTATTTTCTCTATAACCAACCCCTCATTTCAATCTTTATATCTATTCTTTTTTTTTATTTTTGCCTATTAAACTGAGGAGAGCCTCCAGTACAATCTTGAATAGAGATAAAAGCAGATATCATTACTATGTCCTTGATCTTAATGAACTACAATCCTAAGACAATGTTTGGTGTTTCACTATTAAATATAATGTTAGCAGTAGGTTTTCTGGTAGATGTCCTTTATGAGACTGAATAAATTCTCTTCTTGTCCTAGTTTGCCAAGAATTTTTAAATTCATGAATGGGTGTTGAATTATGCCAAATGAGCTTTCCAGCTAAGGATCATATGGTTTTTCTCTTTTATTCTATTAATATGGTGGATTACATTAATTAACTTTCTAATGTTAAATCAATCATGCATTCCTTTGATAAAGAACACTTAGTTAGAATGAATTCTAACCCTGTCATACATCACTGGATTGTATATGCTAATATATTGTTAAGAATTTTTGCAATATTTATGAGGGATATTGGATTATAGTTTTCTCTTCTGATAAGGCTTTATATCTGATTTTGGTATCAGGGCATATCAAACCATTGATTAAGGTTATAAGGGTATGCAATGAATAGGATTTTTTTCCCTTTTCTAATTTCTGAGTTTGTCTAAGCATGGCAGTTCATTTGTTGGTGTTTCATTGGTATAAACATTTCTTTAAAATTAAAAAAAAATCTAATATAGGTCTTTTTTTTGTAAGCCATAAAGAAATGAATATATTTAGATAGCTTAGAACAGTGGTAAATAATAAACAGTTCAATTAATATTACCGATTACAAAGTTTTTCAGAGACAGCAGTTTTGTTCTTTCACATATAAAACTGGAATTCATAGTATATTCAAATAAATAAAATTTCAACCCAAATTTCTTAGTTACCTATCTTATACAAAGCATATTTGACACTACAGGCAATAAAAATGAATGTTATATCATTTTTACCCAAAAGTTGTTTAACATCCGATGGGAAAAAAAAGAGAAGGCAGACAACTATTTACAACACAAATTTACAACATGGCAGAAGAGTTTAATAAAGGGTCATGTTCTTAGTCTCTCTCTTCTCCAGATACTCTAGCCCACTTTTGGTTTCTGAAATACCAATTCTTTTGCTGTCCCAGGATCTTGTATTCACTATTCCTTTGATAGGTTATTCTCATAGGAGATCTGGTTCCTTTTGCTCATTTGGGTTTCAGTTTAGGTATTATCTCCTTAGAGAGGCATTCTCTGAGCACCCTTTAAAAATTTGGTTCCTTCTAGAAATTTTCTATCACAGCACCCTGTTTTATTTTTAATACCTAGTATTTTAGCAACTTATAATTTTTATTCTAATTAACCTGTTTAATTGCTTGTCTTATTGACTAGAAGGCAACTTCAGGAGGGAAAGGTCTTTAAGAGCAATAGGGCCTTTTCTTTAACAGTATTAGAGTCATTCAGACTTTATTTCTTTCTGTGGCAGTGTGGTAAATTGCATTTTTTTTTAAAAAGGGAATTGGCTATTCCATCTAAGTTGTGAAATAAATTGGATAGTATTTAAAAATCTATATTATTATTTAAATTTCTGTAGGATGTGCAGTGATGTGCTCTCATTGCTGATATTGGTAATTTGTTTTTCCTCTTTTCTCTTGATTAGTCTTGTCAGCATTTTGTTAATTTGATTAGTCTTTCAAAAGAACCAAATTTTGATTTCATTTATTTTCTCTATTGTTTGTTAATTTCTGTGCCTATCTTTATTATGCATTTCTTCCTAATTATTTTATTTAATTTCTTCATTTTTAGTCTCAAAATGACAACATAACTTCTTGAAGATCTAGTTTATTTTTTCTAATATAAACATGGCTATACATTTCCCTTTTCTTGTGCTTACTGTTTTAGTGTGTTTATACATTTATAAATTGCACTTTCATTTTCACTTAATTAAAATGACTTTTTAATTTCTCTTCTTACATATTTTTGAGCTCAAAGATTACCTAGAAATGTTATTTGACTCTCAATTATTAGGGATTCTCTAGAAATTTTATTACTACTAAACTGTAATGTATTTATGCTGTGATCATAGAACATATGCTGTATAATTTTAATTCTATGCAATTTATTGGTACTTCTTTTATTACTCACAATAAGTCTACCTTGGAGAATGCTTCACGTGCATTTGATAAGATTCTGTAACTTACAGTTGTTGGGTGTAGTGTTAATAAATGTGAGAGTCCTAATACTTTGTTGAATTTTTCTATCAAAACTACTATCGTAGGGCCTCCCCTGGTGGCGCAGTGGTTGAGCGCTGGGTTGCGAAGCTGCCTGCAGCCCCTGCAGTGCTGGTTCGATCCCCAGCTGCCAGCGAGGGTCCCGTATGGCGCACAGACCTCTCCTGCCTCGCCCGCTGCTCCCCTCAGCAGTGTATTTCCTTGGTCTGCCTGTTCTGTTCCCTGCTCTGGCTCTGGTGAAGTCTCTCATCCTCCCACGCTTCTGACCATGCCCAGTGCTTGTATAAATAAATAAATAATCTTAAAAACCAAAAACCAAAACAAACAAAAAAACTACTATCGTAGACTTGTTAGATTTGTTTCACCATTTTTTGGAGTTGTATTTGTAAATACATATGTGTTCTCCAGTAAGTGAACATTTTAGCATGATGAAATGTCCTTTTAACCTCTCTTGATATGATCTGAGGTCTGTCTGGCAGTATGAAATGTCACACCAGGGCCTCCCTTGGGTGCAGGGGTTAAAGTCTCAGTGCTTCAAGTTATTGCAGCCACTGCTCCATGAGTTTGATCCCTGGCCAGGAAGCTAACCCACATAGAGCAGAAGACCTCTTCTTGCCCACTGCTTCCTTCAGCAGTATATTTCAGTGATCTGCCTGTTCTGCTCCCAACTGTCTCTGGTAAATCCTCTCACCCCCCTCCCCATACCTTTGGCCTATACCCCAGTTCTCATATGCATAAATAAAAATAAATCTTTTAAAAAATATTTATGTCACACTAGCTTTCTAATGCTTACTATTTACAAGTCTATCTTTTCCATTTTCTGTCTTTAACCTCTTTGTGTTTAATTAAAATTTCCTGTCTTTCAATCCTGAATTTTTATAGGTAGTATGACAATCTCTACTTTTAATTGGAATTTTTAGTCCATTTACATTTAATGCGATTACAGATGTGGTTGGGTTCAGGCTTATTATTTTTGCATTTCTTTTCCACTGATTCCTTCTCTTTTTTTGTTTGTTTGCTTGTTACTTCCTATCATTTCTTTGTAGAAATCTATTTTTTGAGGTATTTTAATTATGCTAATGACTTTTCAGTTATGTTCTCCCCCCAATATTTGTTTATGGTGATTTTTTTTTTTTAGGTAATATATTGTGCATTCTTAACTTATCCCCAATTTAATTAGATTTAACATTATATTTAACATGTAAGAAACTGAAGTTGTGCAGTATTTGCCCTATCTTGTACTATTTTTGTCATATACTTTATAGCTATATATATCATAAATCTGAAAAAGTATTTCTTACATTAAACTTACATTAACCAATATAAGGAGATATTTATTATAACTATATTTGTTTTATTTATAATAAATTATATTTATTATATAAATATTATGTTACATAAATATTATATTTATATTGCAATATATATTTATAATAAATATTACATTTATTATAAAAAGGAGATATTTCTTTCTCATAGGCTGCACATCTGTCTGATAAATAGACCTGCTTGGCAAATTTCCTTTATCATTTACTAGACTGCAGGCCTAGTCGAAATAAATTCTGTCAGATGAATAGATGCTGTTCATCTATAGCCACTACAAACAAGCAACTGTGGGTGATGTAAATACAGAACGGCCTGGAATGATGGACTTCAAAGGCAAAGCCAAGTGGGATGCCTGGAATGGACTGAAAGGGGCTTCCAAGGACAATGTCATGAAAGCTTACATCGCCAAAGTAGAAGAACTGAAGGGAAAATATGGAATATAAGGGACTGGATTGGGCTGCCAGCCACACATTTCACCTAAACTTTTATAATGCCTTGCTTTTCTAATACTGTGGATAAAGTGAAATAATGAAAATAACCTGTTAACACAGTTCCTCAAGACTGGCCAGGATACAGCTCTAGCAGATTAGGGACTGAAGTGGTCACTGACTTTTAAGTAGTTTTTATCTGTAAGTCATTTAAAAGTGCATTTGTTACTTTAAAAAATTTAAAAAAAAGAAATAAATTCTGTCAGATTTTGTATATTTAACTATATCTTTATTTCAGCTTCAATTTTGAAGGATATATTTTCTAGATTTAGAATTCCAGTTTGGCAGTTCTTTATCTTTTTTGTCTTCTTATATCTTAAAAATATTGTTACACTGTATTCTAGCCAATGTATTGATAATTTGTGATGGGAACTATTCAGTTAATTGTATTATCACGACACTACATATTTTTTTTTTAAACTTTTGGCAACTTTCAAGATTTTCTTTTTATCTTCAGTTTTTAGCAATTTGACTATGATGTTCCATAGTGTGGTTTTATTTGTATTATTCTGTTTCTTGGATTTGTAAATTCATGTTTTCATTCAGTTTGGAAAGTTTTCAGTTGTTATTTATTCAACTACTTTTATGATACATTTTATCTGTCTTCTCTTTCTGGGACTCCAATTGCATGTATAGCAGACTGCTTGATATTGTCCCATGGTTCTTGAGGCTCTGTCATTGTTTTTAAATCATTACTCTCACTGTTCTTATATGGATAATTCTTATTGATCTGAATTTACGTTTATTTATCCTTTTTATTTGGTCATTTACATTCTTCAGTTAAGTATGTCAAGTAAAATTTCCATGTCAAAAATTTTATTTTTTACTTCTAGAATTTTCATTAGATTCTCCTTAGCAGTTTCCAGTTCCCTACTGAGATTCCTTGTTTCAGCCATCCTGACCATGTTTTCCTTTAATAACACTTTGAAGTTTGTGTCTGTAAAATTTAACTCCAAATATATTAAAGACATGTATGTAAGACCTTTAACTATAAAATGCTATGAAGAAAACATAGGCAAACACTCCATGGCATTGGCTCCAGAAATGTCTTTGGGGATTTAGCTCCAATGACAAGAGAAGCAAAAGCAAAACAAACACATGGGATTACATCAAACAAAAAGTTTCAGTGCAGTGAAAAGAATGATCAGTAAAACAAAAAGATACCCTACTGAATGTGGGCTGATATCCAAGCATATAGAACAAGGATGTAACTCAAAAAGAAAAACGTTAACCCCATCAAAAAATGGGCAGAAGAACTAAATAGGCATAGGCATGTCTTTAAAGAAGACATAAAGATGATGATGAATAGGCATGTGAAAAAATGTTCATCAACACTTATCATGAGGGAAATGCAAATCAAAACCACAATGAGATACCATCTTACACTGGTGAGAATGGCCCACATCAAAAAGGCCAGAAATGACAAGTGTCGGTGAGGATGTGGAGAAAAAGGAATCCTCATACACTGTTGGTGGGAATGTAAATTGGCCCAGTCCCTATGAAAGACAGTATGGAGGTTTCTCAAAATATTAAAAATAGACCTATTGTATGACCCAACAATTCCACTCCTACATATCTACCCAAAGAATACAAAACACTAATTTGAATGGATGTATGTATTCCTATGTATATGTAGACCAATTAAAAACAACTAAGTTATGGAAACATTCTAAGTGCCCAAGGACAGAGTTGATCAGAAAAATATGGTGTATATATACAGTGGAATACTAGCCAGTTACTACAAAAAGATGAACTCCTACCATTTGCAACAACATGGATGCAATTGGAGAGAATAATGCTAAGCAAAATAAGTCAGAAGGAGAAAGACAAAAATCCAAATGGCCGCATTTATATGTAGAATATAGAGAAACATTATAAAGGGTCAGTCAAAACCAAACCAATAACAAACTCTTGACATCTGACTGAAGAACTGGATTAACTGGAGGGAAGGCTGGTGGGGGCGGGAATTGGGGAAAGAAGTAGGGTGGGAGTCGAGGATGGAAGGGTGCCCAACAGAACATGATGGAGGATTATTGGTACAGTTGGTGTACTGGAGGTGGGGATGGTGTAAATATATATATTTGTAGAGATTTAAACTTATAACCCCAAAGCAGATACAATAACATGAACTACATTAACCTCGATAAACGTAATTTGATTAAAAAAAGTCTGTGTCTGAAAATTCCAATATAAAAGTCATCTCAAAGTCTATTATAGTGACTACTTTTCTTGACTATGGACCACAACTTCCTAAATTCTTCACACACCCTTTAATTTTTGATTGGAAAATGAATATTGTGAATTATATTTTATGTTGACTTTTTTTTAATCAGGCAATTAAATTGCTAATTGATATCCTCAAACATGTGAATGCTTAGGTTATGTTTGTACTTTGCCCTTAGTTTTAGGATGAATTCTTTATTCCTAAAGCATGAACATTTTTGAAGTTTCCAAAGGAAATCCAAGGTGTGTACTAAGTCCCTCTAAGTGGGGTTCAAATTCCAAACTCTACAGGCAGTAGTTGTAGACAGCAGGCAGCTGCTGAAATCTCTGCTTAGTCTTGTCAGCTGTTTACCTATTGTTTTTCACTGGGATCACTGGCATCTCACCTCTGTCCTTGCCCATAGACATGCAGGTTAGGAGTCTCCAGGGATTAAGGTGATTAAGGTGAATTTATAGACAGATTTGGAGCTCTATTCTCATTGCCTCTCTCCTTTCTGGAATTTCCTTCCTTAAATCCCAGCCACTCTGGCAGTTCTGTACTCACTTCTGACACTTCAAGTCTCCATGACTATGACAGAGAGCTGCTCTTTGTGGATTGGGGAGGAGCCTCAGGGGGAAAGCTGTTTAAATGTAGATCTCACCCAACCCAATTTGCTTCTTTCAAGGATCAAATTCCCAATATGTTTTTTAACATATTTGTCAGAGTTTATAATGATTCTCTTCAGGAGAATTAATAGAAGCTCTTCCATCATTAACATAACTGGTACCCTCTACATTCCAATTCATGGGATTTTGTAGGCTAAGAATGCACTGTACTTTTCATCTTTCTGAATACTCATAGGAATTTTAAATAATATATTCTGAAGGAATCCTCAGCTGTTATCCAGAATGACCAGGCAGTGACTGTCTAAAACTTATGATTAATTCCCTGCTAAGAGGCCAACAAGCAAAGATGCTTCTTCGGGAAATGAATTCTGTGTGGAGACTCCCAACTTTATACTACAATTTAAACCCATACAGTGGACTTGAAATGACTCACAGAGTTATGGAATTACACAGACAGAGGAAATGTATAGGAATTATTGAAGCCAACTCTGACTCACTAAACCATGAATGTGAAAGAGGTATTTTCCCTTTGCCTTGTGTGTATATTATCTATAGTTTACTTTGCTCAGCTTCAATCCCTCCAGCTACTAGGGAGTTCATCATTTTGGGTTTTGTTTTACTTAGATTTTCTCCCTTTGTTTCATCTTTATCTTTGGCATCTGTATACTCCTGGCTCTGCTGACCTGGCCTCTGAATCATTCTGATTGCTCTGTCCATTAATGTTAAGGGTTGAATTTTCCACCCCTAAATTTACATGTTGAACTCCTAACCTCTAGTATCTCAGAATGTGACCTTTATGGAGAAGGGGTCCTTACAAGGTAATCAAACTAAAACGAGGCTATCAGGGTGGGTACTAATCCAAAATAACTGGTATTGTCATAAAAAGGAAAAATTTGGATAGTCAAAGATTCATAAAGGGAAGATGATGCAATTAGACACAGGGAGACGATGACAATGAACAAGGTCTGGAACAGATCCTCCTTCACAGAGCAAACCAATCATGCTAACTTATGTAGCACTAGCCTCCAGAAGTGCATAATAAATTTCTGTTATTTAAGGCACCTGGTTATGGTAGCCCTAGCAAAGGAATGCACTTACCATTAACATATAAGCTAATCCCAGTGAATCTTCTTGATTCTCACTCATGGCTTTTCTGTCTCCTAAGATTCACCGACCTATCAGTACGGTAAATGGGGGGATAGATGGGGGGAAGCAAAATATCTAAAAACTGGGGTCCTAATTTTCTACTAAGTACACATTAAGATTCCTCACATGTAGTAGAAGGATAATGTCCCTGCTCTTCCTATCTATCCACGTAAATACACTCAAATAGTACCACATAAAGACTGTAAAATGCTACACAAAACTAAGGTGACTTGAATTCTTGCTCTTTATTCATAATGTGCTGACTAATTATAACAGAACCACTATTAAAGGACCCTCTGAGGGGCTCTAATTCACTACTCTCCACTTCAAGAGAGATCCTTGCAACCTCAGACTTTATTTCTGCTATTTCAAGAGGCAGCATGTGAAGCAGATAGGGACGTGGGTGACATTCTCAAGTCTATTCTCAAGTCTCCAGAGACTTTCAAAGTAATTCCTCAGACAACATATTTATTTTTATAAGGTCCCAGTTATGGAAACAAATTGTTTTAGAGAATGAAGTTTTTAGAAATGTGTAACAGAAGGAGCACTTTAATGTGCATCAAATTGCATTAACAAAATTGTTATCTACTGTAAGCTTTTCTAATTAAATGCAGGATGCCTGAAGTTTCCCAACATATTTTGTATTTTCCTTTGTCTGTTTTTAAAATGATTTTGTTAATGAGAATTCAAAAAATTAATTTCTATGATAATTAGCATTTTTATAAAATTATTAAAAATATAACTTAGTCCTCAATGAATTACATTCTACGTGCATATATTCTTAGCTAGTCTCAAATGTTACTTAAAAGAACTAAATTTTTAATTGATTCTATCCTTTTCAGTTCTCTAGAATGCCTCCAGATGGCATTAAAACTCTTTTCCTATCATATTTTGGAGTATAAAAATTAAAAAATTAAAAAGTATTCTACCATTTTAAACTATTCACATTCATTATGTATCATTAGAAATCATGACGGTGGAGCTATTTACAAATTCTAGGGTTATATGCTAAGAAAGACAAACATGTAATCATATTCTTTATGAAATACTGTAGCTATCACATGCAAGCCAAAGAATCTTTCCAGACTGAGAAATAGATCCTAGACAAAATAAGATAATAATATTATATCACAGTCATTTCTAATCAGTAACACTTTAAATTCATGGCAGTAAGATTACTGTCCACAAATAGTCAAATTCACAAAGCTGTCTTCTAAGATGAAAACATATCTAACCTTTCAGAAGTGATAAAAAATTTTTAAAGAAGTAAACCTGTTACTGGTTCCCATGGAGCTGATATAATTTGTTAGGTTGTGAATTGTTTTATTTAGACTTTGGCATATAAATCTTACATCAAACTAATCATTAAAACATATTTGGTGGCGCAAGGGGTTAAGTACAGCACTATGAAGCTATAGGCAGCCACTGCAGCACTAGTTCCATCCCCTGCCAGACAGGGAGCTACCCACATGGAGAGGCAGACCACTCTTGTCTCGCCCGCTGCTCCCCTCAGCAATGTCATTTTAGATCTGCCTGTTCTGCTCCCTACTGTCTCTGGTGAATCCTTTCATGGCACCCCCCAGCCCTCCCCCACCCCCTGAACTCCTGGCCTACCCCCCAGCTTTTGATGCATAAATAAATAAATCTTTTAAAAAATATTTGGATTCCTTAAGTATTGAGAGGAAAAAGACAAAATGTGGAGTAAGGAATACATGTTCACAAGTGCCCTTTCTTATCTTTTTAAAACTGTGTTTATTAATTCAAAACATCTATAAAACTCTTGCGGTTCCAGAGATATTTTTCACATAATTCAGTAGTGAGCTTGCAGGTAGCAGGTTTTTACATTGGCATTGGTACTTTATAGGTGCGTGGACAGACTATACCCAGCAAATGCAAAAAGTTGTGCAATTATTTGTGACAGTGCTGAAAGTCTTCAACGGAATTCTAAAGGGTTTATCTTCCTTCCCCTCTCCAGTACACACCTTCAAATCTCATTACATTTCTACTTTATAAAGAGAAACGTTCGCATTTTCAAGATGACTCTTACTGTGCTAAAGCACAAGAAAGACCTCAAAATGCATCTGTACCCAAAAGCATTTAAAAAGTCATTACCATGAAAAAGAGTCACAGGATTGCTTCCA
Organism: Talpa europaea; assembly: GCF_964194135.1. NCBI lineage: Eukaryota > Metazoa > Chordata > Mammalia > Eulipotyphla > Talpidae > Talpa > Talpa europaea. Next base: position 38,760,153 of record NC_140072.1, on the reverse strand, counting down.
TTATTATTATCACTATTTCAGATTCTTGCATGGTTTCATATTATAGGCATATTAAAGAACAGTGATCTCAGATAGAAACAGCAAAGAGACTTACGATGTATTTGAGGTGCCATTGTCTGGACTCTCTGGCTCAGCATCACCTTTCTCTTAAAAAGGAAGCAGAAAAAAAATACCAGAATGTGAGTGTTATTGCCTTTAAGACGTAAGAGAGATTAAATATATTTCCATGTTCCTATTAACAATCTTTCAAAATGTGCAGCAGGAGACTTTTAAAACATCTTTTTATTGTCTGAGAACTAGATTTACAAAAATAGTTTCTTCTACGCAATATAATTGCCCAGACACAAATCTGTGAGTAGGTACGAAGGAACTGTTTGCAAACAACCAGAGGCTCAAGTGAGACCCTGCCAAAAGATGAATATCTTACAGATGGAAACTGTTTCCTTCCATTTCATTTTACAGAAAATTTAAGGAAATAAATGCATTCACATTCTATATGCAATTCTATTTGAGCTTTGATCCCTTCTGCTAACACAGGCCTAATCAGGTCAGGCTGCATCAGAACTTTATAGAACACTGAGATTGCACTAGAGGTTCCATGATCCCCAAGAATTATACCCCACCAAATTCTGGAGGCAGGTTTTGGGGACCCTGAGTCAATGCAGAATAAGATGTTAACCAGAAAACCATCCTGACCATCTGAGCGGCTAAAGAAATGTTTCTTCAGTCCATGGTCATCAAAGACTTAATGGGGTTTAATCAAGGGAGCTCTGAGCCAGTTCACCTTTTATAGTTTTAAAGAGTAAATTCTTCTCATAATATAATGTAATTCTTAGGTCCTCCACCACTCATGTTTTGAACCACAAATCCTCATTCTGCAAGGTGCTTCTTTTTATTTCCCAGGCACTACGGGATGGAAGAAGGGGCATAGTTGGGAGGGTGAGTTGTCTGTGATTGCGATGTGCAGTGCTACTAGTTGAAAAAATCACTTGGAAGCTTGTGGGTTGCATGAGATGGGTCTGATAGGGGCAACTTGCTTTGCTTTGCTGCTTCAAGTCTGGCCTAAGATCTCAAAGAATCCCCAGGTCTACTATTTAGAGCCTCGGGTCTCTGTCACAGTATAAGCCCCTTTTGTCAGTTGTTGGCATTACCTTGTTATCACCTCATCTCAGAAATAACCCCCTAAATTCCATGATGAACACCTTCTATAAATCAAATTGATCTTGCAAGCTGAATCAAAAGTAAACATTAGAAATTTTTCTCTTTTTCTTATTGGGAAATAAATAGTTGTAAGACAAAGATGAAATTATATATAGTTCACAGATATAATGTGTGTCTACACAGTGCCAGAGCCACCATGGGGGAGCCACTATGCTAAAAAGCCACAGATAAAATCCATTTAACTGTCTCAAAGACAAACACTGATTAGAGCTGCAATAAATATGAAACCACACTGAAGTAAAAGTAGAGGCAACAAATTAATAAACTTGCTTGAAAGCTCATACTTTTTACATTACACTTTAACTTCCAGGCCTGGTCTGTGGTGCATTTATTTAGGTGATATGCAACACCATGTCACCTAGCTTTAGAGTGGAAAAATAACCTAATTTAGCACTTTCCAAAATCACTTTTCTACAGAATAGCCACAATTCCTGCCAGAATCCCAGTGTTATAACACCTGCATTATATCAGACAAAACTAAATAGAGGTTTTAATTATTAATTGATTTTTTTCCCTTTAATTTGGAGAAATTGGTTACCTTCTCCAGTCTATAGCTGCTAGTAATCAAACAACACACAATCATAATCAAGAATGTAAAGCAGAAAGTTCGACAGTAGCAGGCAGTAGTAAACATTTCCAAACACTTCTGTCAAAAAACAGGAAATCAAGAATAGAAACGAAGCCATTGTTTGGATGCTGGAATAAATATGTTTTACCTTGACCAACAATGCTGCCAAATAACTCGCAGGTTGTGAGGACACAAGCCTTAGAGCACATGGGCTCTGGGGGCTGTGGGAGTCCTGGGCTGGATCAGCGGAGGGACAAAGCTGTGGCTGATTATCTCTGCTCTTAGCAGCACTTATGTTGTGGCAACAAGCAAAACAATAGGTTCTGGCAAATAGAAAGGATACAACAGGGCTAAACAGGGCATTTGTGAACAGTCTAGAGTGAGTGCTCTCTGCAACTGCAGGACTGATAATGAATTAATATTTCAGGGGAAAAGTAAGCTCAGGATGGAGACAGGAATTTAAGCTATTTTTGGCCTCCAGAAAGAACAAGACACAGAATTCTCTTAAATATTTTGAAATTTAGGTGATGCAATTTCTGAAGTTAACTTGAAATGTTTAAAAGTGCATAAGTCATTATGAACCATAGTTTCTGCATGACAACCCTCAGGAAAATTATGGATATAATCTAGAAGATTCTCAGTAAGAGATTTTTTAGTTTGGGTGCTCAGGAGATCTTTCCCTGGAGCCACCGAAGAGGACTGTTAGGTGTCATCCTAGTCATTTCACCTATTTTCACAATGGAAACCTCACTGGTCTCTTTGGGAGGGAACCTACAATGATCATTAAGAAGCTGGTGTGGCGTGATTACTTGTCATCTATTATTATCTACAATTACAGTGAGGAGGAGAGGGAAAAAAAACAAGCCAAAAAAAGGACACACATCTACGTAAATGCCTGTGTATGTAGATACGTGTAACAAATGTATTTTTAAGTTGACCCTCCATACTTGCCTACCTGTGCCTTTCATAGCACTTAACATACTAGGTGTTTAGTATATGTCCTCTGCCGACCAGCCATTAATACAGAACCCCAGGCTTCAGTGGGAGGAGAGACGTAAGGTACACTCACCACTGAGATGGGTATATATTTTGAAGTATTAAACAGCTTGATGGCTCCAACTGGAAACTTAAAATACTTTGACAGCCTCATTTTTAATCCAATGAAACTACTGAGGAATTAAATGTTGGCTACTCTGTATGATGAATATAAAGAAAAATAATTCCTTACTTATGCCTTTATGCAGTTAAAGAGCTGCACTGCTGGAGTGTGATACTCTATCAACAGTGCTAAGATATGAAGTGCAGCAGAGTTTTCAAAGGGGAATCAAAGTAGGCCTGAAGTTGGATTCTGCTACAGAAGAAAGCTTAGCTTTATGAAGAAACAAAAACCAAGTTCACAGTAAAAAAAAAAAGTGAACAACAGAGAAAGGTAACGAGCTTGCTATACTTTTGTTTTTAATTCTCTTGCCCCTTCAACCATTACTCTAATACACTTATTTCTAGATGTACCCATCTAGACTTACCTAGATTTCTGATAAGAAAGATGAGAGATAAGACATTTAATGTAGTACTGATGGAGGAAAAGAATAGAAAAGTTGAAAAGGAGACATCACAAGAGGAGAGTCTGACTCATACAAGGAGGTGGGGGTAGAAGGGATTAACATAGCCATTAATCCAGCTATAGGAACTAAAATCCTTTGGCACCAATGTGTACATTACAAGGCACCCAGGCTGGTGTCAGACTGCTGTAGAGAGTGTCACAAGCACAGACCCTGCTGTAGAGAGTGGCTGGAATTCTCATGGAGGTAAGGATATGGAGACTGAAGGCCATTATAGAATCTCTGGTCCCTTTCAAATTCTACACAGATATTCAAAATCAACAAAGACAAAACACTCCACAGAGATGAACCCCACTCTACCAGAAGATGATAAAAACTAAGGCAGCCCACCACAAAAGGGCAACTCTTTCTGCCTGCTTGTGTCTATGCAAGTTTCCTTTATTCTTTTTTCCCTTTTCTTAATAAATCTGCTCTTTTGGATAACTAAGTCTCTTATCTGGTGGAGAAACTCACCTGAGAAACTCACCAGTGCTGCTGAAAGGGGAGCTCTGGTGAAACTTTTCGCAGAGTGAGCCCAAGGACCCCAATCTCTGAACCCAAAAACTCCAAACAATGACTTCAGTACCATCTCTTTTCTCCTTACAATTTTTTATGATAGCTGTAGGTATTTTATTTAAAAACAAACTTATGGAGGTAACATTGGTTTACAACATTGTGTGTGATTCAGAGGGATAGGATCACCCCTCATCAGATGCGTGTCCCCACATCACACCCACCACCAAGGCACCATAGTTATCATCATAGTATACTGTATACCTCTTGTAGTCTCAGTTACACACATTTGTAGAGTTTGTTCTTGGTTTGGTTTTGTCTGATCCTTGTTTTGTTTTATGAGTTCTATTATTACTTTTAGCGGCTCCAGTGGGTATTTATAACAAAAATAAATTTAATCTTCTATTTATTGATTAATCAACTTCTGGCAGTATCTTTTCTTTTATACTATGTAACATAAAGAAACTCATTTACTTATTCTTTCCCTCTGTCTAGCATACATAAACTCTGCAGAGCTATACCTTTCCTTTTACATAGCCAAGAAAAAAACATATTTAGGTTCTGTTGAATAATTATAAATGAGTCATCCTCATTAATATTAATTTAATAATTTAATTTTTGGAATTGTCTATAAGTCAATTATAAACCAATACCAGGATTTATAATGCTATAACACTATAAATGCCAGTCACTAAAGAACAAAGTAGTGGAACTGAACATGTGCAGAGGAAAATGTCACCGAACCTTAATAAAGGCAAGTGTTCCTGGCATCTATGTCAGATGGATTTTCATGCTCCTATTTCATCATGCCTTAGGGGAATGCAAGCCACAGGTTTCTCTGTTGCAAGCAGTAGCTATGATTTCCCAGAAAAAAAAAAAGCTAAATGCATGGAAAAGTATATATGTAAATGACAGTGTATATCAAAAGTTTTAATCATTAAAATGAGTTAACTGTGAAAACATGGGCCTTCCTGGTGGCACAAGGGTTAAGACACAACCTATAAAGCAATCCGCAGCCACTGCAGCACAAATTTGATTCCTGACCAGCCAAGAAGCAACCCACATGGCGCAGCAGACCTCTCCTGACTCGCCCGCTGCTCCCCTCAGCAGTGTATTTCAGTCAATCTGCCTGTTCTGTTTCCCACTCTGTCTCTGGTGAATCTTCTCATCCCCTACATCTCTGGCCTGTACCCCAGCTCTTACATGCATAAATAAATACATCTAAAAAACCCCCAAAATTGTGAAAACAACTTCAGGCCAGAAAATGAGATATTAACAGTTAACAAGAATCCAGAAGCCTGCTAGGGATGCATCCTCTTCCTGCCCTCCAAGCCAGCTACCTAAGAATAGGATTTGGGTTAATCATCTCTTCTTTTCTTGATAGTTTTTACTACCAGATATTTATTAATAAATAAAATATTCATTAGTTTTACCTGATTTTAAATTTTATGTAAGTGGAATCAGATGAGTCTTACTTCTGTTACTCAATATCATTTAAATTGACCTATCACAATACTATAGCTTTGGTCTGTTCATCTTCACTGCTGTGTGGCGTCCGCCCATTAAAACCGATCATGATTTTCTTGTTCATGCTATTCCTGATGGACACTTAAGTGTTCTTTTCCTTATGAATGATGAAATTACAAACATTAATGACATACTTCCTTGTGTACAAGCTAGCAGTTTTGGGCTGTATGGTTTACTATGTCTAACTCTACCAAGGAATCCTTAATTGGTTTCCAAATTAACTGATGGTCACACTTAAGTTTTTTTCCTAATTTAATAATGCAAAATGAAATTCAGTGTGGGCTAGTGTCTTTCAATCCTAGAAAAATTTCAGCCATTAACTCCTTTAATATTTTTCTCTGTCCCCTTATCTGTTTCTAGAATTCTAAATATTCTAAATATACATTAGACCCTCTTACTTCATACCCCATGTTTCGTTTTCTTTTTCATTACAAAAGGACAGGTTATTAGGAAAAAGGGAAAGGAAAAAAGGCACCTACATAGACACAGGTGGGCAAAGAGCTCCTGCTGCTGCTTTTGAAAGGATTGTTAAAAGAGACCTGCATAGACACAGGCTGGAATGTGTTTCTGAACTTCCATTTTACACTTTCCATTTCTGTCTAACCTAGGCTACTTCCTGGATAATTTCTTAACTTAAATTTCCTAATTCTTCAGCTATGTCTGATCTTGTGTTAAACTTGACCAAGGAAATTTTATTATTTTTTCTATTTCTAGAGATTCTGATTTGTTCTTCAAATCGTATATTTTTTCACATTTTCCAAAGTGCTAATGGTGAGATTCTATCTTAGACTCACTTACCCTATTTAAAATATGGTTTTTATCAGAGGAAATTGTTCCATACGTAATTGTAGATTACAGTGTGTCTGTGGTAAGAGGTGGGTTCAGCATCTTTATGACCACCTTGCTGAAGAACAAGAATTCTATTTCTATTATTTATTATTCTTCACTTCCTTTGCTTTCTTTTTCTGGTATTCCAATTAGCTGGCTTTTGACCTTTCCACCCTGAGTGATCTTCCATGTATCTTAACCTTTGTAGTTTCCATCTGTCTTTTGTTTCATAGTTAGAAAAGTTTCCAATTTTATATTCCAGATTCCAGACTTTCTATTAAATTTTAAATTTTGTTGACTTTTAAAAAAAATCCCAAGCCTTCGTATATTTGTATTTCACACCAATCAGTTCTCTTTTTATTTGATACAAATAATTTAAAATAATTTTGAGGACTATAACTATACTTGAGTTAAGTATATATTTCCTCTGGATAAGTCCTTCTTTTTGATGCTTGTGTCTATATAGTCACATTTTTTGAATGATATCAGGCTGGTTAACAATGGCAATTGGTGTGGATTTCCTGTATTAATCTTTTTTTAAAGATTTATTATTTATGCATACAGATAATGGGGTATAGGCCAGAGGTGTGTGTGGGGAGGTGAGAGGATTCACCAGAAACAGAGTGGGGAGCAAAACAGGTAGATTTACTGAAATACGCTGCTGAGGGGAGCAGTGGGCAAGACTGGAGAGGTTCGCCTCACCATTGGGTCAGTCCCTAGCTGGGGATCGAACTCAGGCCACAGTGGTTTGCAGTGGCTGGCAATAGCTTGACAGCACTGAGACTTTAACCCATGCACCACAGGGAGGCCCCCTGCATTAATATCTTCATATATTTCCCTAACATATGTCTCCCTTGTAGGGAAGGGCTAATTTCGAGCTGTTTATAAATGGACATGGGTATATTGACTAGAAGTCTTCATTTAGGGTTCAGAAGAGGCAAACTGAGAGCCTTGGCCCTCCTCTCACTCTCCAACAAAAAAGAGAAGTATTTTACTCTAGGTGTGCAGCATTTTTATTTATTGCCTTCATGAGAAAAGTTGACTCTTCTTCCACCACCCATATATGTCTATTTTGAACATCTATTATTGTCTCTGAATCTCTTCTGCTTCTGTGGGAAATGATGGTGAGATCAGCTCTCCTGAAGTTTCAAATGTATTACAATCTGTACAGAATCCTCAGATTTTAAAATAGGAAGATTTCCTTTTTATAGATATGTTTGGAGTTTTGGGGAAGATTCTGAAAAATACACACGTGAAAGCCAGTAACAAATTTCCTTAGACAATGAAATACCACATACGGGTATCTCTCATATTCTATAGATGGTGGGTCTGCTTTTACTGCTAAATTACAGTGTAAGCATGTAAATATTATGGAATGCTGAAATAAAATTATTTCAGATGCCTATCAAAATGATAGCCTATAGTTTTGGGACAAGAATTCAATGTCATGGTGAATTGTCATTAAATTGTCATTCAATGTCATTGGGTTCAAGGTGGTGGGACAGAAAATCTATTGTCTTTGGGGTAGAGATCCTTGAATTCAAATCCCAGATGTCATTTTTTTTTAAGTCATGTGACTTTGGGCTAGTTATTAACCTCAGAATCTCAAGTTCATCATTTACCAAATGGGGGTGATACAGTCTACCTCATACAGATGTTGTTAGAATTAAGTGAGGGCCTCCCCTGGTGGCACAGGCCATTGAACACAGTGCTGTGAAGCTGTCCTTAGCCTCTGCAGTGCGGGTTCAATCCCGGCTAGTGGGCAAGAATCCCTCATGGCATGGCAGACCTCTCCTGTCTGGCCGGCTGCTCCCTCAGCAGTGTATTTCAGTCAGTCTGTCTGTTCTGTTCCCCGCTCTGTCTCTGGTGAATCCTCTCATCCTCCCGTGCATCTGGCCTGTACCCTGATTCTTATATAAATAAATCTTTAAAAAAATAGAATTAAGTGAAATAACATACATCAAGGTGCTGACACATAGAGACTCAACAATTATTCTTTGTTCTTCTCTGTGTTAAAGACTTCCAGCTGAGGGAAGGTACACTTATTCATCTACTATGGCTTCACTTTATCCTAAGCAGTTTAAATCCAAAAAAAAAAGAAACAGTGAGGAAAGTTATAGCAACTCTTCAGTATGCTTGTCTTTAGTATGAGTAATGCACACCTAATAGACTTAAACATGCATTTCTTTTGATACTTTTTCATATTTTCTTAACTATTAAATTTATTATTTTCTTTAGATTTCAAGTCCCTTGGCATTTCATCTCCTCATTGGTGCCTGCACACTCAGCAAATTCCCAAAGAGGGACAACTACTATTTCCTATGCATCATTATGCAATTACCCACTGTCCTGACATTTCTCTGGCTGTGCATTACAAGTCTGGGATTTCCTAGCACATCTGTCTGGATGTCTTTTCTGCCCAACAATTCTGCCTTCACATGGTTCTGCAGGTGAATCTAAGTTCCAAACACAGTGATTTTATATTCAAACATAGCTTTATAACTGGCCTGAGGTGTACTCAGTTGACTGAGCCATGAGAAAAATGAAGCCCAATTTTTTTTGTGGTGAACTTCCATGACATGAATAGAGTCCTGTATACATTTTTAATTCTCAAGAAAACATTAATATCAATCGTAGTGCAAAACACAAGAATTAAAACACCACTTCATGAAATGAAGATATGCTTGGCTTTTGGGGGAACATTCTGAAAAGTACAGATAATACAGCCCATTTATTTTATTAGACACCAGATTCAATAAGGAAACTCCTTTCTAATTAGTCTGTCTTTCTCTGGATAAGGTCATGGTTTCTTCATGGATTCTAAAGCCACTTATCTTGAGGCCCTCTGATTGGTTTTCTTTGTCTATTCATTTTCTTTCAATTTAGGTATCTTAGTCACCATTAACATTTTCCATTCCCCATTACAATTAATAGGGGCCAAATCTGATAAAGCATGATGTTCTTTCCTCCTGGGATCACTTGAAATTCACCATTTTATATTTTTATTCTCCTTTCCTTCAATAATGATAGACAAGGTCACCAAGAATCTTATCCATTTCAGCAGTACTTGACTAACTAACTAGCCACCTTGGATCCCACTTGATTTTGTTTTCAAGTGAAATTCTTTGAAATCTACTGTCTATTGCATACATCTCTCTCTTTCCTGGTTCTCCCTCCCCAACCCTTCCCTTGCAACCATAAGGAGCTGTAGAGATAATTGTTTCTTACTTGGATTATTGTGTCCTGAGGAAACAAGCTGAGAGTCCTAAAAGAACAAAAAAATATGAATTAATTTACTCATTTTGACTTTCAAAATTTAAGTTGACCATGATATATATTACTGGTCATTATAACCTAATCACAGATCATAATCTATACCAGGTACTATAATCTATAATGAGAAACACTTACATGAATGGGTATGTCAAGCAGTTCTGATAATAGAATTCATAATCACTTCTCTTTTCTATTATTGACTTTTTTCTTTATTGAGCTAAAATTACATAACATATGGTTACAAATTTTTAAGTGAGTGGCATAGTAGCATTTAGTACATTCACAATGTTGCACAACTACCACTTCTACCTATTAGCAAAATACTTCCATCATTTCAAGATGAAACTCCTTACTGTATCTCCCCATTCCTTCCTTTCCTCAGTCCCTGGCATAGGTAGAATTTATCTATTCTGGATATCTTATTTAAATAGAATATCATACAATGTGTAGTCTTTTGTATTTAGCTTATTTCACTTAGAGTAATGTCTTGAGTTCAACCATGTTGCAACATGTATTACTACTTCATTCTTTTGTATGGCGGAATACTATTCAATTTTATGTATATTATAATTTGACCAAGGTGGTATCTGTGATAGTGGGGAGAAAGCATTTGGATACAGGATGTATTTTCAAAGTAATGGAGAGATGATTTAATGACAGGTTGGATATATAATATGAGAGAATGAAAAGAATTAAAAATGGGTACTAGGTTAAATACTGTCCCCTCAAAATCCACATCCATTCATGATCTGTGAATTTGACCTCATATGGATATAAGGGCTTTGTAGGAAAAATCAAGTAAAATGAGGTCATACTAGATTAGGGTGGACCTTAAATTTAATGACTTCTGTCCTTTTAAGAGAAGGAAGATATGGTCAGGGAGACAAAGGGACCATGAGCATGTGAAAGTGGAGGCAGAAACTGGAGTAATGTAGTTGTATGTCAAGGAATGTGATGGAAGAAGTTAGGAAGAAGCAGGGAAAGATTCTTTCCTAGAGCCTTCAGAGGTAACAGACCTGCTGAAACCCTGATTTCAGACTTGTAGACCCCAGAATAGTGACACAGTAAGTTTCTTTTAAGGTATCTATTCTTGTGTACTTTGTTACAGATGTCCTAGAAATGGAAAACATATGGTTCTAACATTTGGGCCTGAGTCAACTGCAAAAATGGAGGAGCCATGGAGAAGTAATAGCATGGAAGGTTGGTGAGGGATTAAAAGTTCAGTTTTTATAAACATAGGGGTGCAGGTGCTCTTTGGAATTGATGTTTCTGTGTTCTTTGGGTAAATACCTAGGAGTGGAATTGCTGGATCATATGGGAGCTCTATCTTTAGTAGGTTGAGGAATCTCCACACAGCTTTCCATACAGGTTTGACCAGTTTGCACTCCCACCAGCAGTGCAGGAGAGTTCCTTTTTCTCCACAACCTCGCCAACATTTGTTGTTGCTAGTTTTTTTAATATGTGCCATTCTCACTGGTGTGAGATGGTATCTCATTGTAGTTTTGATTTGCATTTCCCTGATTGCAAGTGATGTTGAACATTTTTTCATATGCCTGTTGGCCATTTGCATTTCCTCTTCGGAGAAGTTTCTTTTTAGCTCTTCTGCCCATGCGCTATTTACAATAGCTAAGTTTAGGAAACAACCCAAATGCCCAAAAATAGATGACTGGATCAAGAAGATGTGGTACATATACACCATGGAATATTACTCAGCAATCAAAAAAGATAAACACATGCCATTTGCAGCAACATGGATGGTGCTGGAAGGGATCATGCTCAGTGAAATAAGCCAGAAAGAAAAAGAAAAAATACCGGATGGTCTCACTCATAGCAGGAATCTAGAAAACCTAAATAAGGGACCAGGAAAAAGAATAACTATAAGAAAGAAAAAATCAAAGTCAACAAACAACTATGAACCAGAGACACACTATGGGGGTGAGGGGTGGGGAAGGAGGGATTGGGGTCAAAATAAGGGTGTTGCAATTGTATGGGGAATATAAAAATAAAATTAAAAAAAAATAAAGGAAGTCAGATTTATCCTGCAAAAAAAAAGTTCAATTTTTTATACTGAATGTTTGAGATGTTTTTTATACTGAATGTTTTTTTATACTGAATGTTCAAGTGAACACACTGAATAGGTAAATAGAAATATAAGTATGAAGTTTAGGGGAGGGAAATGATGCTAGAGATAAAAATTAGATGAGATCACCTGAGGAGTGAGGAGAGAAGTGGTAGGATTAAAGATGAAACATGTATGTTTGAAAACACTAAAGGGGAAAAAAGGAACAAATAAATATTAATTAACCCAACATAAGGATGGAAAGAGACAAAAGGAATAGGAAACAAAAATAGCTAGTAAAAATCGTAATATTACATGTCAGGAAAAAGCCCAAACATATCTGCATTTCTAATCAAAGTTAAACAGTTTCCCTCAAAGACAGAGACTCTGAGATTGGGCAAAATGTAAAAATCTAATGTGTCATGTTAAATCTTTTGGCAACTCAGAATCATTTTACCCTTCTATGCACTCCCCTATACTGGAATAGCTGGGAGGTTTGGGATTTTATATGGGTTCTAGTTTAGTTTTCACTGAGATGCCTTTAATATGGCTATTAGAAACAAGAATATAAAGCTGTATGTAGGAAATAAGAATGATGCATCTATTTGAAAATAAGAAATACTGAAAATAAATTACTTCTCTAGACTAAAAACTGAAAAACAGCCACAAAATATAAAGAAAAGCAAAGGAAGAAATAATACAGAGGAAAGCTAAAAATTAATGAAAACAAAAGTCAAGAGAACAGATTTGATAATACTATCAATTTTTAGCAACAAAATGTAGCACATGTAATAAAAAGATATAATTTAATATTAAATATGAGAAAATAAGGGATTTGAAAATAAGATTTCACTGTACAAAATTTAAGAATATTAAATAATGTAGCTAAGTGGAAGATTTTCAAAGATAAAAGTAATGAACAAAATTGGATTATGAATAGCCAGAAACTTTGAAAAAGCCAATAAGTGAAGAAGAAATGAAAGAATAGCAAATGATCTACTCTTAAAAGAAAATCCACCATTTTATGGATGCATTATACCATGCTGTTAAGAAATGGAATACAGCATGCTATAGAAACTGTCTCAGGTTACAGAAAAAGTTTGAAAGCTAATGAATTCATTATAAGAGGCTACTAAAGCCCCCTTTGAAACTGAACAAGCATACACAAAAAAGATAACTAGTCCTAAATTAAATATTAGCATATTAAGTCCAAAAGTATGGTATAATGAGCAATATACCATAATTAAGAAAATCTGGATGATAGTACCAGGAATTTTCATATTTGCCCCTCCTGTTTGCATACTTTCATCTTCATAATAAGTGTGCGGTTATGTATTCTAGGTTCAAATACAAAATAAAACCTTAATAATTTAAGCATATTTTATTGCTGATTTTTCGTGTGCTTGTTTTTAGAAAAATACAGTAGCCTTTTTTTTAAGATCTACAATATAATTTAAGCTTTATAAAGGACATTGAAGAGGAATTAAATACTACATGTCTTCAATTCTAAGATGCTGATTTTAAAATACATCATTAATTTAATATCAGCTTTTCATAAATATATACATTATAAGTGCATAAAATGACTGTAAGGTGCATTTCAACTTCACAAATGTTAGATAAAAAAGACAATTCTAACATGCATCACATTTTACAGAAAGTATGGAAATGTAGGTAAGATTGCAGGCTTGAATGTCTCCTACTCATGAATAAATACATGTTTGCAAATTGTTGAAAATCAGATCCATATGCCTCTGGCTGGAATATTTACAGAAGTAAAGATAACCAAGCATAAGCCCACTGGCCACTAAAAATCTCTGAAAGAATAAAGCATATTCCTCCTGAGTTATACAAGGTCTCACCTTATTTGGAAATGAAAATTTGCTTGTTTCCACTTTGCTAGGTGCTTGAATAGCAGAAAGTGGTGGGAGCCAGGTCATCTCCTAAAGGGAAGAAAAAACAAACAATACTGTAACACAGACAGTATTTAAAGGTAGTAGCACAGAAAGCAGTTACACACAGAAGCCTGCCTTAATAAGTCACGGAAGGGGTAAGGAATGAATTAACAGGTGAATAAAAGATAAAAGGAAATTTTTTAAAAAGGACCATGAAGCCTACTTTTCTTTTCGTAATTTCACCAAATCTTGGTTTCATGATTATGCCCAAGCCACCTTTATACCTTAAAAAGATTCAGAAGGCTGTCCTATTTTCACTTCATTTAAGCTCCCAAGTAAAGGGACATCAGCCTTGCAAAGGTTCTATGGAAAAATGCCATACAAAAGTGGTTGTTTCTCTTGGATTTGATCCCACAAAATTCACAGGGTGTTTCTGAAGGAATGCATGAATACCTTTAACTTTAGGGACCATTATTAGAGAATTTATTTATTTTATTAGAAACTCATTTTAGTATGAGTTTTCAATAAGCCTCACATATCACTTTGGTCTCATAAATATGTCATTTACGGAGAAGTGAAAAAACAAATCGCATATGAAATAAAGAGAGAGAAGGGTGTCATTAGTATAACATAGTATAAAGAACACAACCATAGCCCAACATGCAATAATGATATGCACCTTGACATACACTCACTAAACTGTAAAGGCGGGGGGTATTTTATTCACTTCCAAATATTCTCCAGTTCTTCCTCATGGAAGATATTTGCTTTCACTAAGTGATTGTGGAATTAAATAAAATCAATTTCTGATTACCAGGAAGTCAATGTGAAGTTTACAAATAGGTTCTGAATCCCAGTTCTTGATTTCCTTCTACCTCCAAACCTAAGCAGACATAAAGGCAGTAACTAATCCATTTTAAGAAATGTGAGATTTGGGCTCTTTTACTGAAGACATTTTCTTACCTCCCTTAGGACAGGTATGGTATTGATAAGGGATTCTTATGAGATTTTGAAATGAAAGTTTCCCTTTTTTGAAGTAACATTATAAGATTCTATAAGTTTTAGGTATTCATTGTTGAGAATCAACATTTTATATACTGAATTAAGTTTTTGCTAAAGGTCCAAATCTATCCTTAATTATACCAATGGGTCCACTCAAAAGAGTTTCCTGAGGATGGTCGTGTCTTCTTTCCTTTGGGTAACTCTCCTTCCCCAGTGCCTTGGTGGTGCAGACCCACATAGGACTAGGGAAAGAATGAGTGTTTACAACAGGCCCTGGGAGGATCTACTAACTGTATAATCTCTCACCCTCCGAGACAAATGTACCAAGATAGACTAAGCACACGGCATTTGAGGTGTCTCTACTCTCCTGGTCCTGAAGTTTTTCCAGTGTGAAGCGAAGGAAGATCCAGTGCTCTTCTTCCCATTTTTGCTCCCCAATATCTTCCCATTCTATCCTCTATTCATTTGTGGTGTCACTTGAGAAGATTGTTAAGCAGCACTGCTGAGTTCATGTCCAGTGTGGTATCTGTCTTTTCCTGTGGGTCCATGCTCACAGTTCCCAGGAACTGCTCAGATATTACTTAGATTGCAACCCCATTAACGGAGCTATGAAGACAGATACTTTTCTTCAATTGCCTAACAATATTCTTTTCTACAGCATGGTTATCCCACATATCCATCTTCACTGGTCTAAAATCTTATACCATTATAACAATGACAACCACAAATGGCTTCTCTGTTATCCCCAACCTTTTACATAATTATTATTATCTCCATATTACAGGAGAGGAAGACAAAGCTCAAAAAGATTAATTGGTTTGCCCAAGTTCACTCAATTCTTAAATCCCACGGCTGAAATTTGTATATAGATGACTTTATTTTTAGTTCAGTAATTGTCTATTTATTGTATTGCCCTCAAAGAGCTTAACCTAGTTTTAAGACCTTTCACAGCAAGGACCCAGTTTTTAACCTGCTTTTTCTTAATCTATATACACTATGTACAAGAAAAACTACAGCGTTGGCTCTCAACCATATCTGTTGTGTATCAATGCTCAGCCTCACATACTTACTGTACTTCTACCCATTCATTAAGACTCATCTCAAACATCATCTATCTTTTGGGACCTTTGCTGATTCCACTTCTGTTCTAGTGTAATGATAGTTCCCTTTGCATGCCCTTTCAAGTCAGTTATTTTTTCTTGCTCTTTCATGGTAACTCTCATTGTTTTTGTATTATAGTTTTATACATAAACATCTCAATCTGCACTCAACCATTTCTCCCTCTTCCTATAAGCCTTACCCCAATGTAGAACAAAAAATCATACTTAAGGAATCCTAGTAATCTCTTTCAAGAATATTCAGATCTATTAAACATGACCTTTTAAAGGACTGAAAACTTCCTCAGAGAGAGAGAGGGTCTACTCATCTTTGTATAGGCTGGAACACCTCATATACTAAATACTCAATTTCTTTTTTTATTTTTAAAGATTTATTTATTTATATATTCAGAGCTGGGGAACAGGCCAGAGATGTGGGGGGTGAGAGGATTCACCAGAGACAGAGAGGGGAACAGAAAAGGCAGACTGACTGAAGTACACTGCTGAGGGGAACAGTGGGGGAGACAGGAGAGGTCTACTTCACCATGTGGGTTGCTCCCTGGTGGGCCAGGGATTGAACTTGTGCTGCAGAAGCTGTGGATTGCTTCATAGTGTGGTGCTTAATCCCTTGCGCCACCAGGGAGGCCCCCTAAATACTCAATTTCTTGACTTAAACTGAAAGTTTATATTTCAATGAAAACTGCTCACTAATATTAATTCTAGATATTTCCAAATCATGTTTCCATCTAATGAGTACTTTTAAATATATGAAGGAATAGTAAAGATACCAGTGTTGTTTAAAGCATTGAAATCTATTAGAATTTCCCAAAACTTAAATAATTAGTTATACAACCGATTTAAATATATTTGTTCTAACTAATGGTAATGACTTTTTAAGGTTAATTATCCATTATATTGAAGTTTTCCATTGGGGTTGCTTGGGAAAATTGAGAGCAAATAGACTAATTCTATATCCTCTTTTGTCACTAGCTCAGGAACCATATCCTTAGTAATTTGTAGTGATTTCAAACTGTAGACTTTGGAATTAATCATATCTAAGTCTATGATATCTTTGGACCACAGGAAATGTAGATATTAACTATCTTATGATATAGTCATGGTGATTAAATGAGATAATACACACAAAAAGCAGAGCATGGTTCCCTTATGTTTAATCATCCAATAAAAGAAAGCACTATTATCATATGATCCAGCAATTTTACTCCTAGGTATTTACCCAAATGACACAGAAACATTAATTCCAAAGGGCACCTGCACCCCTATGTTTATAGCAGCACTATTTACAATAGCTAAACTGTGGAAACATCCCAAATGCCCAAAAATAGATGACTGGATCAAGAAGATGTGGTACATATACACCATGGAATATTACTCAGCAATCAAAAAAAGATAAACTCATGCAATTTGCAGCAACATGGATGGAGCTAGAAGGGATCATGCTTAGCGAAATAAGCCAGAAAGAAAAAGAAAAATACCAGATGATCTCACTCATAGCAGGAATCTAGAAAACCTAAATAAGGGACCAGGAAAAAGACTATTACAAAGTAAAAATCAAAATCAACAAGCAACTATAAACCTGAGACACACTATGGGGGGCGGGGGGAAGGGACGGGGAGAGGAAGGATTAGGGTCAAAATAAGAGGGGGTGCAATTGTATGGGGAATATAACCAAAATGAAAATGCATACATTGTGCAAAAATGAAAAATGATGTAAGAATTATATAAAATATTCAAAAAATTGATTAAAAAAAGAAATGGTAATAAACATTCACAGAAAAAAAAAGCACTATTTAATTTCAAATCATTTCACATTTCTTTTTTTAAATTTTTTTTTTAAGGTAACAATGATTTACAACAAGTGTATATGATTCAGAAATACAGATCCCACCTCTTAGGTTTATTTTACCACACCACACCCATCACTAAGGCACCCATAGTCCTCTACCATAGTCCATTGTATCCCTTTGGCCCTTTCTTCTATAGTCAGATTTTTAGGATTTGTTTTTGGGTTGGTGTTATCTGAGTCTGTTTTGTTTCTCTACTTCTATACATGAGTGAAACCACCTGGCATTTGTCTTTCTCCTTTCGGCTCATTTCACTTATAATCCCCTCCAGTTCCATCCATGTTGTCATAAATGACAAGAGTTCATCTTTTTTTAAATAGCTAAGTAGTATTCCATTGTGTATATATACAACATATTTTTCTTCTACTCATCACTTTTTCTTCCACCCAACAACTTAGGTTGTTTCCATAACAGCCACTGTAATTAGTATTGCAATGAACATGGAGTACATATATCCCTTCAAATTAGTGTTCTGCATTTTTCAGGCAGATATCTGGGAGTGGAATTGCTGGATAATGAGCAATATAATTTCTCGCTATTTTAGATTTTGGATGCCTCTGAGATAGGCTCTGGGCACCATAATACTGAACTGGAATAAGTAGACTGGAAAATGAATAATGAATATAAATGATAGCTTAATATAAACGTGAGGGTCTTTTTTTTTTGACATTTGGTGATGATTTTCTGACCAGAAATATGCTATAGGAACTTAACTCTTGTTTATATCCATAGTCTATAGTAAAATTCATTTTGTTATAAGTTGCTTGTTTTCAAGAACCTATTGACATCAAGTGAGGACTTACTGTATTTGTCTTAACACAGCTTCATCAGTGCCACTGTCCTAAGCAAATGTCTAGTTACCCAAAGTTATTTTTCAAGGTGACTTCTTATTTCTTAGATAGGCTTAAAATGCCAAATCTTTTTAGAGCAAAGACACTCTATTTTCTCCTAAATGAAAGAGCAGATGGTTAAATAAGGATATAGAATAAGGCATTACATTAACTGCCTATTATTTTTTCCTATATCCATCATACATCAATTTTCAGAAGGCCATAGACCCATGGCCAAGTAGCATGTTGATCATTTTTCATGCCTATTTTATAGCAAGTTTGACCATGAGTTCCAAGAGTCATAGCTTTAAGGTGAGTAGACTTACTAACTTGCACAACTCATCTCTCCTTCCATGTAGCAACCCCGTTACTCTGCTGTCACCTGCTTCAGTGGGTGAAGGCTTAGGGCATCCATTCACTAAGTACCATAGGTTTTTGTTGCAAAAGAAGATAGGGAAAAATGAATTTTAGCCTGAAGTCTAATCTTAGCATTTAAAATATGCAGTTATGAATATCTGCAAAATATATTCAGTTTACAAATAGGTTAAATGAAATTTTAAGTTTTCTATTATAATCAGTGAAAAAAGAAATGCCTTTTCTGGTCTCTCTTCCTGTCTACTATGCCCCAGCTGTAATCTATCTTGGTCATTTCCATAGAAGTTCTTTATCTAAAATAGTTACTATTCTGCCTTTGCTCCAAAGCTTCCAGTGACCCTGGCATATGCATTCACGATCCTCAGCCTTATGGTGCCATCAAGAATTCTGAAGGAGACTGGCAAGGTGACAGTAGAGTGAAGATACTGGGTTTGCCTTCTCCATCTACTCACAACTAGACTGCAGCAAAACAAAGTCAATAACCCATGAAGGAAAATGGATGATCACAGTACACACTAGGAGCAATGGCCTGGCAAAAAGGGACAGGAGAATCTTTAAGTGAATTAGTGGGGTGGTTGCTGTGCAGAACTCCCTATAGTTGCTGACTCAGGGTCACACACCAACAATGGGGACTCTTGAGACCTGGCACTGCAATGGATCAAGGGGTTGGCAGCCAAGACAGGGGTACACAGTTGGAGAGCTTCAGGGGCAGACGTAAAGAGGGAGAACTACTGGTTGGAGTCAGGCTCTTAATCCAAAAGAGCTGAGGCAGGAGCCGACAGGGAGAAATAGGTCAGATCACTAGTGTCTCCTCATAGAAGAGGCTGCTGAGCCAAGGCTGGGATATTCAAAAAACTTACCACTCCCTTAAGGCTAAAACTAAAATAAACAAATATTTGCATAAACTAGGGTTAAAGTACCTCTTAATAATAGGAACAAACAATTCAGGATAATTCTGTGTTGAAATAAAAAAAAGAACAACTTACGGCCTATGAGTGCACATTAACTATAATCCATAGTTTTGGATTTAATGCTTTAGATTTAATCTAAGTAAGGAGGTAAAAGATCTATATAATGAGAACTACAAGCTGCTACTAAAGGATCTAGATAGCAACATGAGGTGCAAAGATGTCCCATGCTCATGGATAGGGAAAGTCAATATAATCAATAAGTGTCTGCCCTGCCTAAAATGATATATAAATTTAATGCAATCTCCATCAAAATACCAGTACTATTTTTCTAAGAAGTTCATTAAAAAGTATGTAAAGTTATACAGAACCACAAAAGTTCTCAAGTTGTGAAAGCAACCTGAACTCAATGAGGGTGCTGCTCTCTATGGGTGCTATACATTTTGCTCTCCTTAACACATGGAGTGTAATGCTTACTTAACATTTACATGCTACCTGGTGCTGTGTGTTTTCTGTCCTACCATTAGATAATACACTTTTTAACCCTTATTAGATTATAACCTCATAGGAAGGGATCATGTCAGATAACTCTCTTCTAACTCCCTGGAAGCTTCACACATTAGACAAAATAGGACCTCATTTAATCTCTCTGTACAGGTTTCTGCTGGTGAAATGGTGGCAACGATAAATTATTCTTGTCCTACAAACACGACTACATCCAACTGTTGCCAGGTTCAAGAGCAATTGAATTGCTCCCTTCTTTTTCAGCAATGTTTCAATATCTGCTGCCAATTCAGAGGTTTGCTGAAATGATGTCCATCTCCACCACCTGGCAAGTGACCACAGATAACTCCAGAATTCTTTGTGCCCAGAAACTTATTCTTTTCTAAATAACACACTGGATTAATTCTGTCACTTGGGAATAAAAATGTAAAACATCAATTTTTATGTGTAGCGATGGCTGCTGCAGATCAGGGCATTTATTTTGTTTTCAATTTCCATATCAGAATAATCACTGAGCTTTTTAGTTCTTTCACACATATTATTAGTGTTACGACACTTTTATCAGATATATGCCACTGCCAACAGAACATGGTAATTTTGATTATACTGCATATCCTTAAAGTGCAGGTTGCTAACAAGAACACTATACTTGGTGAAAGGGAGAATGGTCCCGCAGGCCTGCACCTGGGCAGCAGGGCCCCAGCATAGGATAAATGGGAGAAACTCACTCCTAAGAGAACCTGCTAACTGTAAATTAATTCCTGGATTTTAAACATAGCCTCCATTGTCAGACTTAAGGGCTAAATGAATTTGGGCTGAGAATAAGAAGGTCACAGTAAAACCCTCTAAGTTGGTCCTTAAATCAACAAAAATCTAAGAATATTTCCCTCTATTCCTATGGCTTTTCATCATTTCCTGCACATCCAAAAGTGTTATTCATTGTAAGAAAATCACTCTTTGCACAGAAGAAACCCACTTCTCTGACTGTGTCCATTCCTGCAAACTTGAAGCTCTCAATGGAAAGGATAAGGGTACTGATTAAAGTCAAGATATAACTGATACTCTGTTTTTTTAAATAATAAATTTTATTTTTATATTCCCCCATACAATTGCAAATGCCCCATTCTGACCCCAATCCTTCCCCTCCCACCCCCCACCCCCCAAAAAGTGTCTCTGGTTCATAGTTTTTTGTTGATTTTGATTTTCACTTTCTTATAGTTATTCATTTTCCTGGTCCCTTATTTAAGTTCTCTAGATTCCTGCTATGAGTGAGACCATCCGGTATTTTCCTTTTTCTTTTTGGCTTATTTCGCTGAGCATGATCCCTTCCAGCGCCATCCATGTTGCTGCAAATTGCATGTGTTTATCTTTTTTGAATGCTGAGTAATATTCCATGGTATATATGTACCACATCTTCTTGATCCAGTCATCTCTTTTTGGGCATTTGGGCTGTTTCCAAAGCTTAGCTATTGTAAACAGTGCTTCTATAAACATAGGGGTGCAGGTGCTCTTTGGAATGGATGTTTCTGTGTCCTTTGGGTAAATACCTAGGAGTGGAATTGCTGGATCATATGGAAGCTCTATGTTTAGTAGGTCCAGAAATCTCCACACAGCTCTCCATAGTGGTTGGACCAGTTTGCACTCCCACCAACAGTGCAGAAGAGTTCCTTTTTCTCCACACCCTCGCCAACATTTGTTGTTGCTAGTTTTTTTAATATGTGCCATTCTCACTGGTGTGAGATGGTATCTCATGGTAGTTTTGATTTGCATTTCCCTGATGACAAGTGATGTTGAACATTTTTTCATATGTCTGTTGGCCATTTGCATTTCCTCTTCAGAGAAGTTTCTTTTTAGCTCTTCTGCCCATTTTTTGACTGGATTATTTTCTTTGTTGTTGCTGAGTCTCATCAGCTCTTTGCAGATTTTTGTGATCAGTCCTTTATCATTAGTGTTGGGTGCAAAAATGTTCTCCCAGTTGGTGGGGTTTCTCTTTGTTTTTGTTATTGTCTCTTTTGCTGTGCAGAAGCTCTTTAATTTGATGTAGTCCCAGCTGTTTATCTTTGTCTTCACTATCACTGCTTTGGGTGATGTGTCTGTAAAGATGTCTTTGATGTGCAAATCCCATAGTGTTTCGCCTATATTTCCTTCTATGTATTTTATGGTTTCATGTCTTATGTCTAGTTCTTTAATCCATTTTGAGTTGATTTTTGTGTATGGTGTGAGGTAGTGGTCAAGCTTCATTCTTTTGCATGTAGCGACCCAGTTTTCCCAGCACCATTTATTGAACAAACTTTCTTTGCTCCAATGCATAGTCTTTGCTCCTTTGTCAAAGATTAGTTGACCATCAATCTGTGGGTTTATTTCTGGATTTTCTATTCGATTCCATTGGTCTGTATGGCTGTTCTTGTTCCAATACCATGCAATTTTGATGATTATGGCTTTGTAGTATAGTTTGAAGTCTGGGAGTGTGATGCCTCCATTCCCTTCTTTTTTTTCAGTAGAGCTTTGGCTATTCGGGGTTTTTGGTGATTCCATATGAATTTCATCAATAATTGTTCTATTTCTTTGAAGAATGCCATTGAGATTTTGATTGGAATAGCACTGAATCTGTATATTGCTTTTGGTAGGATGGCCATTTTAATAATGTTTATTCTTCCAATCCATGAGCAGGGGATGTCTTTCCATTTCTTTGTGTCTTCTTCTATTTCTTTTAACAGTGTTGTATAGTTTTCTTTGTATAGGTCCTTTACCGCTTTTGTTAGATTTATTCCCAAATATTTGATTTTTTTTTGTTTCGATAATAAAAGGGATGTTTTTTTTGATTTCTTCTTCTTCAGATTTATTGTTTGTATATAGGAAGGCTACTGACTTTTGCGTGTTGATTTTGTATCCTGCCACTTTACTGAATTGATTGATGAGTTGAATTAGTTTTTCTGTGGAGATTTTGGGGTTCTCTATGTATATTATCATATCATCTGCAAATAGTGAGAGTTTGACTTCTTCTTTTCCTATTTGGATTCCTTGGATGTCTTTCTCTTGTCTTATTGCTCTGGCTAGGACTTCCAGTATTATATTGAAAAGCAGTGGTGAGAGTGGACATCCTTGTCTTGTTCCAGATCTTAATGGAATTGCTTTCAGCTTTTCACCATTGAGAATGATACTGGCTGTTGGCTTGTCATAGATGGCCTTTATGATGTTGAGGTATGTTCCTTGTATCCCAAGAATTTCAAGGGCTTTTATCATAAATGGGTGTTGCACTTTGTCGAAAGCTTTCTCAGCATCTATTGATATTATCATATGGTTTTTATATTTCTTTTTGTTGATGTGTTGGATAACGTTGATTGATTTTCGGATGTTAAACCATCCTTGTGCCCCTGGAATGAATCCTACTTGGTCGTGGTGAATTATCTTATGGATACATTGTTGGATTCTGATGGCTAAAATTTTATTGAGGATTTTTGCATCAGTGTTCATTAGGGAGATTGGCCTATAGTTTTCCTTTTTTGTGTTGTCCTTATTCGGTTTTGGTATTAGTGTAATGTTGGCTTCATAGAACGTGTTTGGTATTGTCCCTTCCTTCTCAATTTTTTGGAAGAGTTTGTGAAGGATAGGCACTAATTCGTCTCTGAATGTTTGGTAGAATTCATTTGTAAATCCATCAGGTCCTGGGCTTTTGTTTTTGGGGAGGTTTTTGATTACCATTTCAATTTCGCTAATTGTAATTGGTCTGTTTAGGTGTTCTATTTCTTCTTTATCTAGCTTTGGGTGATTTTAGAGTTGTAGGAATTTGTCCATATCCTCTAGATTGTTGAACTTGTTTCCATATAACTGTTCATAGTAGTGACTGATTATTCTTTTGATTTCTGCTGTGTCCGTTGTGATTTCTCCTCTTTCATTGATGATCCTGTGTATTTGTGCTTTCTCCCTTTTTTCCTTTGTGAGCCTGGCGAGGGGTTTGTCTATTTTATTTATTTTTTCAAAGAACCAGCTCTTGGTTTCATTGATCTTTTGGATTGTTTTTTTTAGTTTCAATTTCATTTATTTCTGCTTTGGTTTTTATTATTTCTTTTCTTCTACTGGTTTTGGGGTTTTTTTGTTGTTCTTTTTCTAGATCTTTGAGCTTCGAGATTAGGTTGTTTCTTTGAGTTCTTTCTTGTTTTTTGATGTGAGCTTCTATTGCTATATATTTTCCTCTTATTACTGCTTTTGCTGCATCCCATACATTTAGGATATTGGTGTCTTCCTTGTCATTCAATTCAAAGAATTTTTTAATTTCTTCTTTGATCTCCTCGTTAGTCCAGTGGTCTTCCAGTAGTGTGGCTTTTAATCTCCATGAGGTAGGATAGTTCCTTGCCTTCTTTTTATGATTTATTTCTAGTTTGATGCCTTCGTGGTCAGAAAAGATGGTTGGTATGATTTCAATCTTGGTGTATCTGTTGATGTTTGTCTTGTGCCCCAGTATGTGATCGATCCTGGAGAATGATCCGTGTGCGCTTGAGAAAAATGTGTACTCCGTTTTTTTTGGGTTTAGTGTTCTATAGATGTCTGTTAAGCCCAAATGCTCTAGGTCCTTATTTAGAGCTTTAGTTTCTTTACTTATTTTTTTGTCTTGTTGATCTATCCATTGTTGATAGTGGTGTGTTGAAGTCTCCCACTACGTATGTGTTTTCTCTGATGTCTGTTTTCAGAGAGGACAACAGTTGTCTGATATATTTTGGTGCTCTTTCGTTTGGTGAGTATATGTTAATGAGTGTTATTTCTTCTTGAAGTATTGTCCCCTTAATCATAATGTAGTGACCATTGGGGTCTCTTTTTATTTTTTTGAGTTTGAAGTCTGTTTTATCTGATATAAGTATAGCTGTTCCTGCTTTCTTTTTTGGCCCATTTGCTTGTAGGATTGTTTTCCATCCTTTGACTTTGAGCCTATTTTTATCTTTTGTAGCTAAATGTGTTTCCTGGAGACAGCAAAAGGTTGGGTTTTGTTTCTTAATCCAGGCTGCAACTCTGTGTCTTTTTATTGAAGAGTTTAGTCCATTTACATTTAGAGTTAATATTGATATGTTAGCATCTGTATTTGCCATTATGTTTGTCTTTCCTTTGATTTTATTTATTTATTCTTTTAATAACTTTTTTTTTTTTTTTTTTTGGTCTTCTTTCGTTGTTATTCGTCCCTCTGAGGTTCTGGCTTTAGGATTCCTTGTAGTATTTTTTGGAGTGGGGGTTTAGTCGTAATGAAATTCCGGAGTTTCTCTTTGTCTGGGATGGTCCATATTCTTTCTTCATGGAGGAAAGAGAGCTTTGAGGGATAGAGTATTCTTGGTTGGCATCTGTTTTCTTGGAGTCTGTTGACTATGTCCCTCCATTCTCTCCTTGCCCGTAGTGTTTCTTCAGAGAAGTCTGATGTCAGCCTGATTGGTTTTCCTTTGAATGTTATCTGTTTCTTCCCTCTTGTCAGCTTCATTATTTTTTCCTTGTCCTGGATTCTTGGGAGCTTTACTATTATGTGTCTTGCTGTGTTTTTCCTTTCGTCGTGGAAGTTTGGTGTTCTTCTTGCTTCTTGTATATCAATTTTCAGCTCCTTCTTCGCATTTGGGAAGTTCTCTTCAATTATATCCATGAATATTTTCTCTGTTCCTACATCTCTCTCCTCTCCTTCTGGAATTCCTATAACTCTTATATTTCCTTTCTCATGTAGTCAGATAGTTCCCGAAGTCTTTCTTCATTCTTTTTCCTTCGTACTTCTCTTTCCTTTTCTGTTTTGGTTCTTTTTATTTCTGTGTCTTCAAGAGTACTTATTCGTTCTTCCATTTCATCTATTCTGCTTTCATTGCTTTTCCCAGAGTTCTTTAGTTCCTCCATTAATTCTTTGATCTCCTGCATTTCTTTTACTTCCCTCTTTAGGGACTCAATTTCCTTCTTCTGATCTATCACTTTTTTAATCATGGCAATTTTAAATTCTCTTTCTGGAAGGCTCAGAAGTTCTTCCAAGTTGCTGTCGTTGCAATCTGGGGAGTGGTTTTCTTTTTGTGGTGTGCTTCTTTCCTGAGGAGTTGTTAGGTTGCGTGTGGTTCTTCTACTCCCTACTGTCTGTTTTCTAATTTGTCGTATGCGTTGGGACACTGTGTTGCTCGGACTGATAACTGCAGTAACACTGCATTGTGATAAAAGCTTGATGTACATGTCGTTGAAAATCAACATGTATATGCTACCAAGTTCAGCACTAAAAGTCCAATTCTATGCTTCACCAAGTTATTGTCCCAATTTTCCCACCCCTCTCCCACTTTTCTTCTGGTCACTGTAATTGATCTTATAGCTCAAATATTTATTTTTATTTATTTATTTCATCTGTTTGTTTCCGCTATATACCATGATTGAATTCATATGGTGCTTATCTTTCTCTGTCTGGCTTATCTCACTAAACATAATACTCTCTAGGTCCACTTGTGTAACAAATGGTAGGGTTTCATCTTTTTAGTAGCTGAATAGTATTCCATTATGTATATAAACCACATTTTCTGTATTCATTCACCAGCCAACAGGAACTGAGCTTGTTTCCAGTTCTTGTAATGGTGCTGCAGTAACTTCATGGGGATGCTTATATGTCTTCACATGTACTTTTTGGGGGTTAATAACCTAGAAGAGGGATAAGCCAATCACATGGAATTTTTATTTTTCTTTTTGAGGAATCTCCATACTGTTTTTTCCATAATCACTGCATCAATTTACACCCCACCAACAGTAAATAAGAAAAACCACCACTTTAAAAAAAAATTGTTCATTTTGTTCAGGGGATTTCTTATTGTAGATGCACTTTTATTGTTTTCCAATTTTCATTTGGGTAGGAAGATGGATGTGACCTATCTTACTCGGTTTCCTCTATATTAAGTGCATTCCTAATTCTATCTACTTACTTGGGAACTTTTGGAACAATAAAAACCATACAGCCATAAAATTTACTTTTAGATTTACCTGGGTTTCAAAGTTCATTTTTTCCTGTTTAAATCATGTAAAACATGTGGTATTTCCCATTCTTTAATTTGGAGATTGTTTTTAGAAGTGAACATTTTGTTAAAATGTCAAAAGTAATAAAACTTACAAGGAATTCTCAGAATTTAAAGAAGATAGTTTTGCTGCTGAGCACACAGCTGCAGCAACTTAATAAATCTTGTTACACACAGGTGATGGCTTCACCCCCATCTTGAGTTCTTGCTGCTACACAGACACCTGCTAGTTTCCTGCACTCTTCCAAACCTCACGCTCTTGATGAGAAGTACTAATTGGCTTAATCTTAAAATCTAAAAGATGATTTAAGAAAAGAATAAAGTATTTAAGGGCCATTAAGAGAATTTACCAAATTCTGAATCTGTGCTAGTATTTTCCTGTTTCATTTCTCAGATTAAATCATATTAAGTGAAGGTCTGCATAAGTAAGTCAAATTTCTGGCCACTTTGTAGAGGTCATACCATTAATAATGCCACTGTCACCTTATTTCTGATCTATATAACACCTTTCACAGGTAGCACTAACACCCAAAAATTAGCCCTCCTATTATACAAATAGATTATAATTAATCCATGGAACCTCCTGTGGTTTGCAATAATAAAACAGCTCTTTCATATGCATCCAAAGGCAAGGATTGTATTATTTGGGACACAGGAGGAAGACTGGAGGCCAGAAAAGGCAGAGGTAATAAACACATTCTTGGCTGTGTATTGGCCTTAACATGTTCCTGAACTCCTTTTCAGAGATGGAGAATCTGGAAATGTACACTTGATAAAACTCATGTTTGCATTACAGAAAAGAAAATGATGGAACAGAACAGGTTTGGAAATGGCTTCCAAGAAACCTTTTTTTAACACTGTCTATATCAGGAACCAGCAGAATTACCTTGGGCAAGTTTACTTTTCTGAATATTGGTGTCCTCATTTGTAAATTGGCGTTAATAACCCTATCTTGCTGTATCCCTGAAAAGGTTAGTGATAAGTATGCAAAGTACCTGGCATAGTGTCTGGCACAAAGTAGATGTCCCATAGAAGGTAATTGTTATATTAGTACCTTTATAATTAGTGTTGGCAGCTTTTGGCTTGGACCTTGCGGAGGGAGGGAATGAATATAGAAGACATTTATGAGTTTGTTTTCTAATCTATTTCACTTGGTTAATTATTTAATATTTAACTGGTTAATTATTCATAGTCAAATAGGAGGCATAATGAAAGTGTGCTTATTAAACAGTAATTTGCTCCCCTAACTCCCTTTGCCACTAAAGCACCATGTGCACAAAGGGGAGGGAGATGCTATCTCAGTGTCTAGTGTTTTCCTTAAATGGGACAATTAGTAGGAAGCAGGGTTTTTGCTTTCCAAAAGCTAGTTTTGGGTTCTAAAGAGTTTAGAAGCCTTTATGTATAGACTCTCCTTGGGGGCAACAGTTATAGCAGTTTAGCTGGTCCAACAGCTCTCCTGAGAGGACCTGAGGAGGCAAAGGGGAAATGTGGGTGCAGAGACGAAAAGCTGCTATGCTCTGGAGGCCGAACCAGCGTGAGGCAAGCTGGTTTGGACAAGAATAGACCCAAAAGCCACTGGGGTTGAGAAAGTCCTTGGTATGACAGAATTTCTGACTCACCACTCATCAAGAGAAAGACAAGTAAGTCTCAGCTCTGGGTGGCTCTGGGTGGCACTGAGCAGCCCAACTCACAAGACATCTTTCTCCATTTCCAGCTCTTTCCTAACTGCATTCCTTCAGCACACACAAGTTCCTGTCTATTCACTTTATCCAAATATTTCTTCTCAGTTTGAGAGGTGATTTGTAAGGCACTAAATGGCCTTGCCCTGGTCCACAGGGCTGTCCTCGAGGCTTGCTGTCCCCTGTCTCCTTAGTGAAAGGCAGGGCTACTTTACAAGAGGCTGCTGCAGTGCTCCAGATATGGGCAGCCAAATCCAGGGGCCAGAGAATGTCTGGTTAGCTTTGGAAAGACACTTTTTTTTTCCAAAACAAAAACAAAGCAAAACATGAGGTTATAATATTGCTAACACGGAAAAGCAAAAGATTAAAAATGTTTCTCTCCTCAGAAGTTAATAGAATTGCAAGAAAAGAAAAGTCAGGGTCAAAATAAACATGGGATGACAAGTATTTGCACTGGTAGAAAAGGCAACAAAAAAGACCAGTTAATGCAGCCTCATCAAGAGCTTACCCCATGGGAAAAGATATTCCATGAGAACAAAGAAATAAAGAAGGCACCAAATTAATGATGTCTAAAGAAGAAAATATTCTGAACTCAGTTGTTAAATGTGTCTTTAAATGAGGAAAGGGAGAAAAGAACTTTAGAAAATTAGGAGGCAAAGGTAATTTTGTAAACATCTCCTTGGTGAGAATGTGAGAAGGAAGGTTCAGAATCCACAAGAGCAAATGGACAACACACAAATTTCAGATGGATGCTTCTACTCCTTGTACCCTGTCAATAACACAGACATAATTCCCTGACTTGAGAAGGGGTCTACATTCCCGCTGAATGATTTATGATGTAGCACAGTCAATCAATTCGGTTTCTACTAGTGTATTCAGTAGTGTAGTCCACTGAGCACCCACTATGTGCCAGGTGCTGTTCTAGGTTTATTGGGGATACAACAGAATACAATGCATGTGGTCCCAGTCTCAGCAAGTGTGATTATCAGGGGAGAGAGAACCAATAAAGAATGAACAAAGAGATGAAAATACAACAGATCCATATTCCTTAGGGCAGCTGTGTTTTGTTCTCTGTCATTCCTGATGGACCCACCCCACCACCAATAGCCATTCTGCCTTTTATGGGTTCTGGTTGAGGAACCATATTCCTTATGACTGCTGTGTTGGTCTCATGTGTCTAATTAGTGTTTGGGTAAAAAAGGAAAAAGGTATGGCTGCTGTGTCACACATCTGACAGGCTGCCTTGTGGAAATAGCTTATGGAGGCAAGAAGCACAATTAGTCATTTGGTTAAGGATACAGGGTAGAGTTTGGGTTTTAGAAGTCTTCTAACAATTTCTGTCATTAAATATTCCATAGGTGCTTTGTGTCAACAAATGTTAAGTGCTGAGGATACAACTGCATATAAATCCCTGTCCTCATGGAGGCTACATTCATTCTGGCAAAAATGAGATTTGAAAATCCCAACTTGGAGCACCTGCTTCCTTCTGCCTTTGGTAGAGCCACAAGGTGGGGCTTGAGGTAACCCCAGACTTTCCCTTTGTCTATTTTTGACTCAGTAAGTTCTTTTTTTTTTTTTTTTTTTTAATAGAGGCATGTTATTTATTTATTTGTTTGTTTGTTTGTTTATACATGCACTGGGTACAGTCAGAAGCGCGGGAGGGTGAGAGAATTCACCAGAGCCAGAGCGGGGTGCAGAGCAGGCAGAAGGACCGAAGTACACTGCTGAGAGGAGCAGCGGGAGGCAGGAGAGGTCTGCGCGCCATGTGGGACCCTCCTGCGGTGGCTGGGGAGCAGCCGGGGATCGAACCGGCACCGCAGAGATCGCGGGCAGCTTCGCAACCCAGCGCTCAACCGCTGCGCCACCGGGGAGGCCCTGACTCAGTAAGTTCTTAACTATACATATTGTCTGACGGGCTGGGGATATATGATTTCATATTAATTTTTAATTTAATTGAAAAAGTATCTTCTTTATATCATTCTACTTATGTAAATAATATATATTTCATCTAAAAAAGTTAAGCATTGCAAAAATACAAAATCACCCAGGATCCTAACACCTACAGACAATGCCCATAGTGAACAATTTTAAGCACTGGTACTTATCCAATTTTTATGTACATACACTAAAATGGGGGTTATACATATATATTTTTAATGAGGTCACACTATTTGGTGACCATCTTTTTCATTTTTCATTTCTTCTTTCCCAAAAATACAAGTTCATCCTTTTTTTAAAGGCTGAACAAACTCTCCCACTGTCTGGAAGTTCTATTGTATATTTAATCAGGTTACAGAGAGCTAAGTTGCTGTCATTTTTTCATTAATGCAACCATGCTTTGGCAACAATCCTGGTATGCTGATTTTTTCATAGTTCTGTATTTTTCATAGGATTAATTCCATGCAGAGACGTTTTAGGTCCAGTGACATAAATATTTGAAATTTTAAAGTATTGTCAAATTGCTCAAATAAAATAGTCTATCAATTTACATCTCCTCCAGCAGTATATGAAAGTCCTAGTTTCTAACCACATTTACTAGTGCTCTTTTTATTTTTTAAAGATTTATTTATTTATGCATACAAGATCTGGGGTACAGGTCAGAGGTGTGGGGGATGAGAAGATTCACCAGAGACAGATTGGGGAGCAGAACAGACAGATCTACTGAAATGACACTGTTGAGGGGAGCAGTGGGCAAGACAGAGAGGTCTGCTGTGCCATGTGGGTCAGCTCCCTGGCTGGGGATCAAACTCGTGCTGCAGTGGCTGTGTATAGTGTCACAGTGTTGAGACCTAACCTCTGTGCTACCAGGGATGCCCCACTAGTGTTCTTTTTAAAAATCACATTTCAGATGCTTCCACATCAAGATGGTGACATTGGAGGCCCCTGAACTTCCCTCCTCCAATGACTGTACCTAATATACACTTCCATATGGAATGATATCTTCTGAGAGAAATCCAGAACCTAGATAAATGACACCCACATACCATATCACAGAGAAAATATCCATATTGAAACAGGTAAGAAAATTTGAGAGAAAATATGTAAATAAACCAATCCCTGGCAAAGCACCATAAAATTAGGAGGGAACCCCAAACTCCCAAAGTTGTTCTGAGGAATAGCTAGAATGTAAAACAGAGGTTCCTATGTCCTTAAATAACTCTTTCAGTTTATAAAATAGTAGCAAGAACATTTAACTGGAGGTTGACAAGAAGAAATTAAGATCCTGGATTTGAAATTACTTTGTAAATATTTTACTTTATGTAGAACAATTAGCTTCAGCAGGATTTCTAAGTGTAAATGCATTATACACTACACACAATTCTGGCATTATTGGATCTCTCATATATTTTACTCAATTCTTGTCCTTATTCATTTCCTACCCACCTCCGAGAACAAATAAGTGGGGGCAGAACAGGAAAGGAGAAAAGAGGAAGAAAGAGCTGAGGCCAGACCTAGGCCAGGTGAGAGGTGCATGAGAGGCAGGTGAAGGCAAGAACAATGGGAGTCGGAACACCTTGTTTTGTCCTTGACCAGGGTATGTGCTGGGTCTCTGGTTTCTCATTTGTTAGTACTGTGGGAAGAAATGTGATAATTAAAGAGTTTACCAAAAGGAGTCAATTAGGTGGAACCTTTCACACCCTACCTCAATAACAACTGTGAATAGAAACATCAGGAATTCTTGCTAAAGTTTATACAGATGTTGCCTGGCTATGTTCAATTCCTCTGAGTGAAAGAAATGGAAAGTATTTACTCTGGACAACTTGACTTAATATATAGCCAAGGTCTTAATATTTTTACATTCTTTGACATTTGCTTTTTCCCTTTCCTTGCTATTTCTTCTGTATCTTCTCAGGAACAGATGATGGCAGTTTTTAAAAACTGTTTTGAGCATCTTCTAATAATGTGGTTAAACAATCACATTTTAATTCTCAAAATGCATCCCCAATCTGGGAAAGTTCATGTCCAAGTCTCCGATGGGTAATTCTTGAAACAACTATTGTTAAATGGAATCGAGCATAAGGAAGATGTGGTGGCTTGAGGTAGGTAAAGGTTATCAATCCCGATTTCAGTTTAATTCTCCATATTCACTTAATCCACCCCCGCCCCGATTCAATCTGCTTAATCCGAGAGTACCTCAGTTGCCATTGGACAAGGTTTTCTCTCGTCCCAGGAGCCTCCATTCAGGCAAACTGGGTTTCCCCTGCTGCTCACAGGAAGGAGGCTCTGTGCATCCCACCCACTGGCTTTACTTCAAGGATCTGCCTTTTTGCCTATACTCATTGGCCCACACTTACTTCACATCTTAGTAAAAATCCATATTGTTCAGGAAACATCTGCTCACTGCCTTCTTTTCTTAACCTTTCCTTTCTCTAAATTTCTAGAGCAGTAACAATTTATAGCACTCAACCAGGCACCAGCTGGGAATACAGTGTCTGCATGAACAAATGCACAAATGGTTCTGAACCCATTAGGCATGTGAAGGTAACACACCTGGCTGTTGAAGTACCTATCACCCAATAACAAATATTCATGGGCATTTTTGTCACTGTGGGGCAAGTGGGTCTTTAGTCCAATCATGTTGGGAAACACAAAACTTCTTTGAAATCCCTCTTTGGGAGCTATTCTGTATCAGCGTCCTTTTAGTTTCTGGGGACAAGGTAGGGAGATGAATCTCAGTGTTAAGAGTAGAGATGAATTCAGAGAAAGTGAAAAACCACTCAGAACTAAACCTCAATGAAGTGGCTGATCACTTTAGTTAAGGAGAGCTGTTTTGGAAAGAAACCCAAGAAAGGATGCTGATTCCTCACTGGTCATATTCCTTGATTCCTAGGAAGAAAGTACTAGCAATACTTGAGAAATGACATCATTAGTATGAGTATTCAGCTTCTCAAATGACTTTTTGAAGGACAAGGAATGACCCCTTTCAATACATTAAGAATACTCCATACATGACATTTCTTTTAAAAATGAAACTAGTGACTGAGCACACAGTAGGAGCTAAATCAATACCCATTATGATAGAACATTAATTTGGATCTGTACAAATATAAACTTTAAAAAATTTTGATGCTTTAAAAATACAATACTTCTATAATAGAACAATAAGTTAATGCACTATCAGGAAAAGCACAAAAAAGCATGATTCTCTTGCAAGAGAAAGGAAAGTGTAAGGAACTTTGAAATTACAATTCTCATAGGGGTTTCAAATAACATTGAGGAGAAAAGGAATGCACTTGATGTTTCTGGAGTTCCTAGTAACTGTGTCTTTTTGGCTTCTAACAAAGAATCAACAGCAGAGTTAAGATTATTTTGGGCAAATTTCAAGAAATTAAAACAAAGGTTAAAAAAAAGAAGAATAGAGGTCAGTCTGTTTACCTAGTACAGACAGATGGTTGTATTTATGTAGTTAGAGGAGTAATGCAGATAGACTTCCAAAGTTCCATGAGGCACATTTGCCAAGAAAATGCTTCAGGTTGGCAGAAGGTAGAAACCCTGTATTGGGTAAATATTTAGCAACACTGACAAATTTTTAACACTAATATCTCATTTGCAGAGGAATATACTTTATGGTCTGAAATCTCTTTCCCCATTCTGTTTTATAAGTGACGATAAAAATCAAAACATAATCACCTGTCGAGGATGAATGCCGCACCTGTGAAACTATATTTCACACAAGCCAACTCATAATTACAGTGGAGAGGGAACTGGCACCAGGAAGGGAGCGCTCTCCACCATTCCTGCGGTAGGCTCCAGGCTCTCAGATCAAGGGCTGTTTGTACAACTAGGAAAAACTGCTAAAATCATCTCTTATTATTCTTGTCTGCACAACAAAAAATCTCCATCTGGGGCTCACTTGAAGACAGCAGCCAAAATTTGAGAGGGCTCAGCTCTAAGATGTCTGACAGCAGCCATGCCCAAGGTGGAAACCAGACCACCACGTGTCAAGATCACTAGTTACAGGACAGATGAAGAGTCAGCCATGCAGGGCCTTAGGCAAATGTCAAGGCAAACAGAAATAGGAAATGTGGACTCTGCTCAGAGGTAGCTTACAGAGTAGTTGAAGAAAGAGGACTCTATAAATATGTATATGCAGAAGCAAAAAAGTTCCTTGGTCCATGGCAAGCTTCAAGTTGAGGATGGGCAATGATGTTCAGAACTGAGGGGCAGGGTTCCCTGCTGGTGTGGCCAGGGGACATAAATGAGGTAGGAAGCAATCAAGCCAGTAACAGATGGTGAGATTTGGGTAATCCTAGGAACAGACTGGGGGGGTAGTTTGAACAGGGCAAGGGGTTGAGTAGAAGTCCAGTTGGGCTTGAGTGGAGGAGTTCTAGGGATAGTAATGAGCATGGTCAACATCAGGGGCTTTGAAGGCCACACTGAAATGTGCACTGGCAGTGGGAGATCAGGGAGGGTTTGAACATGGAGTCTCACATATGCCTGGTGCTGCTTTGGGCACAGCAATTTGGCAATGGTGTGACAGACAGTTTGGATGAGAGAATAGTAGAAGGGAAGGTGACCTTCTGGGAAGAAAAAGTTTTTGTAAAAATGTTGAGAAACAGACTTACAATTGAATTGTAAGAGGAGGAGACTAGAATTGAAGAGGAGGAGGCAAGTTCTAGGAAAAATCAGATATTTCCACATCAGAATGAGGAACTGCGTTTAGAGGACCAAGATTGCACAGGGTAACTTCTGAGCTCAGAATAGTTTTCTTCCTTGGCTGTTTTAAGAGCACACCATGCTGCAGGTTCAGAGGGGTAACTGAGAACACACCCACGCCCTACCCCAGGTCCAACGTCCCAGCCCAGTCTAGCCCTGTCCCTGGTGCTGCCAGGGCATAGTAAACTCCCCTTAGCTCTCTCCTAGTTCCTCCTTTCCTTTGATGTGACAGGAGTTCATATGGTCAGTCTGCAGTTGAGTTAAACAACAGAAAATGTATACCAACCCATCTGAGTTTATTCAACTGCATTTAAAGCTTAACATGGTCTTCGCCAACTTATGGCCATATAGGAAAATTATAAACCTCAGTCCTTGCCCTCAGATCACTCACTTGAAATGAGGAGAGATGATGAACACACATTAGTTAATGAGCATCAAAGAATATCATGTAATTTAAGGCACAGTTATGTGTTTCAGATCATAGGGCTAAGGGAGTTCAGAGACATTTGGAATCAATGACCACACACTTATAAGCAAAAAACAGGGTCTCCCTAGTGGCCTAGGGGTTAAGTCTCAGCACTATACTGCTATTGCCTGAGTTTGATCCCCAGCCAGGGAGTTAACCCACATAAGGCACAGCAGACCTCTTCTGTCTTGCAGGTTGCTCCCCTCAGCAGTGTATTTCAGTAAATCTGGCTGTTCTGCTCCCCACTCTGTTTCTGGTGAATCCTCTTACCACCTGCACTGCTGGTGTACACACCAGTTCTTCTATGCAAAAAATTAAACTTTTAAAAATAAATAGACAAATAAATAAAACAAAGAACAAAGAGCCTGGAAATAGGCAGAGTAATGTTGCTTACAGAACTCTTGCTCTCCCTTTACTGAAGACAAGACTTTAAAATAGAGGGAGCGTTGGGCTTTGAAGAAAAGGAAAATACCTGAGCTGATGTATGAAGAGTAAATATAATACAGAGAATGACCAGCACAATTGCCTTTAACTCAAAATTTCACATCTAAAACGATAATTCAAGTGCAACACTTGCAAATTCAGCTCCTTGTGGCTCCATCTACAGAACATGGATATATAACATATTTTCAAAGGCACCAAGTACTGCGTGCTAGCTGCGTGCAACAAGTCAAACATGTCCCTGCATTATCATAGGTAGCCTCAGAACAACTTTGAGTTGTAAGTACTACTGTCCCATTTTAAAGACTAGAAAACTGAGGATTTGAGAGGTTTAAGAACTTATCCAGGGTCAGACAGCCAGAAAGTGAAGGAGTGGTGCCCTCTACTCTCTCTAAGCTCCCCATCTTTGTGCCAACATACAGAGGGGGTGGGGCTGCTGGTTCCCATCCAGCAAGGTTGGCTAATGAAATTCTCCCATTGCTCACTATGATGTCTTCTGACACTGTCTAAGCCCTGTACACACTGTGTAGGATTCCTATTCATCCACTTGCTCTAAAATATGGAGAATTTGACTTTTTAAAAAATATTTATTTTTATTTATGCATACAAGAGCTGGGGTGTAGGCCAGAGGTGCGGGGTTGGGGGAGGTATAAGAGATTCACCAGAGACAGAGTGGGGAGCAGAAGAGGCAGATGGACTGAAATGACACTGCTGAGGGGAGCAGCGGGCAAGACAGGAGAGATCTGCTGCGCCATGTGGGTCAGCTCCCTGGCCTGGGATTGAACTCGTGCTGCAGTGGCTGCCAAAAGATTCATAGTACTGAGATTTTACACCTTGTGTCACCAGGGAGGCCTAAATTTGACTTTTTAGGGAAATCCACTTTCCACTAGTTGCAGAGAACTAGGTACTTTCAGAAACAGACCATAGGTAAGGGGGTGTGTAGGAGGAGTCCTGGGCATAAAATCATTTTGGCCCAAAGTAAGAGTTCTTTATAAGAGGCCTATGATTTTCTGTAAAACAAATAGATTTCCAAGTAAGTCAAAGCTTAGCTACGTCTGTTTTTAAACTGATGTTTATGGAATACCTTCTACATGGGAAGCTCTATGCTAAGTGCCAACACAGGTTCTGTCATTACCTGTTTCCTTTGTAGGAATGTCTTAGGAGGGTGTCAGCTGGAGTCCCTAGTACTTTCTGCACAGAGAAAGCCTTCCATTCCTCAAAAAGCTTTGTCTTCATCCTACTGACTCAGGCTCAGTCTGTCTCCTCCCTATATGGGTTTTAACCCATCTGACAACAGAGAGTAGTTAGTGGTTTGTGCAACCCAGAAGACTGGCTACTCAGAGCAGTGAGCCCCAGACCATGGGCATTTGCAGAGTGACCATGCTGCACCCCATGCTGACTCATGGGGAGTAGTCTACTGGGTTTTCTTCAAAGAAGTAAGATACTGCACCAATACCTATGCTCTTGCTTTGCCATAATTCGATAAGCCGTCCCAACTAGCTTGGCCTTGTCAATTTCTCTATCAGATTTAAGTACAAGGCTCCTCACTCAGAACTCTCTTAAATTACCTTAGATATGCAATGCTATCGGTCAATATCTGTAGCACTGGAAAGGCTTTGTACTGTGTTCCTTTTCTGTCTATATGCATGAAAATGCCCTAATGAGCTGGTTTCTGCCAGGCAACCTCCATGCAGGCCCTGCCTTCATGGTAAGCCCAGGAAGCCTCCTTCACCAGCTCCCCTTGCAGCACAGAGTAGCTGTGCCTGCAGACTGAGTCCCGCAGCCCTGGCCCTGGTTGCCCAGGCTCACCTTGCACAACATCACCAAAGAAGGCCCTGAGCTTACTTTAAAAGCAAGAACAAAAACATAAGGCCTGGGAAAATTAGTTCCAGTTGTGCCAGTCTAAATGGGTAGCCTGCGTGTCCATATGGTCTGGCCCTTGCAGGTCAGAATTGTCTAATAAAGACAGGTTTTAGCTGACTTGTTCCAGGCCTGAAAGCCAAAGGTAGAGCCTCTCAGAGGCACTGAAGTCAGACTGATCACATGTTCGCCTCATGTCCCGGGTCTGCCTAGAACCCCTCTGGAGTCTATTTCCCCTTACTCTTCATTGGTCTCCACCCGCCCCCTTCCTTCTCAAGTCCCTGGCTGTTCCCAGCACCTGACACGGTACCTGGCATTGAATGAAGCTCAACAAATATTTGTTTCATGACTGAAGCAATACATCATTGAGCCAAGACAATGATGAAGCAGCGAGTGCCTCGGACAAGTGGTGACTGGGAAGGAAGGCTAAGGAAACAGAGGGGATTAACAGCAGATGTAGAAAGCAATAGAAGCATTCATGTGCATATATTCCAACATGGTGTCCCCAACTCTCAACAATAACTGCCTGGGACAGCCTGTGGCTCTCCTACACCTATCTTCATCTTCTTTATGTGGACATCAGTGACCCATAGGTATGCCTCTGCGTGCGTGCATGCGTGCATGTGTGTGTGCGTGTGTGTGTATCAGTCAATCCAGAGTGCCTTATGCAGAGATTTCTGTATGTAATATATGAGTGTGTCATACACTCACATAAATATAGAAAAAAGGGGTTTAGAAAAATCATTTTCATTTAAGTAGTTCCTCAAACATTTCATTACAAAGATAACTTTCATGAGTCAGAATTTTGGGGACTTGGACTTCTAGTTTTTAGGATCTGTTGACAAGGAAAAGATTTAAAAATATATTACATTTAGTGGCATCTTTAAATGATCATGCCTCAGTTAACCATCAGGAAATATGACATTTAATAATCAGAGAAAAATGAAATTTCAAAAAAGCCCTTCCATAGGGGCCACCTTAAATTCGGTGATGAGGAAAAGCAACACTGAGAAAAATCTCATTGGGTTCTCAGTGATAAAATGGTGAAATGAATTTGAGGCTTATAAGTCCCATGTTGGCACATGGTAGAGGCACTGAACTCACTTGTTCAATGAATGAATGGAGGAGAGGCAACAAAGAAGCAGGATTCAGAAATATCACGAAAAGGGCACTTGTTACTTGATTAACCAAGTACAGCAAAATAGAGATTTGAATGTAATAAATCTAAACATAGATACAACATACTTTATAATTCTGTTTTCTGTAAATTGGGAATACAATGTATTTTCTTTGCTGTGATGTGAGAGAAAAGCTGAGATGAACAATGAGCCAATAAGACATTTAAGTTCGTGTAGAACTATATTATCTGGGTGACTTCAGTCCAAACAAACAAATACACACACTAAAAACTATTGCCTCAGAAACCTGAAAGCAATTTTTTTTCCTTTTCCTTCTTTAAATTATTTTGGCTGATGTTTTGATTTTCCATTTCCCCTTGGGCATGAAGACAGTCTTCTGGATTTAGGGTCCTCACGTTATAATAATTGTTAACAGAGCA
Source organism: Talpa europaea (assembly GCF_964194135.1). NCBI lineage: Eukaryota > Metazoa > Chordata > Mammalia > Eulipotyphla > Talpidae > Talpa > Talpa europaea. Next base: position 38,720,425 of record NC_140072.1, on the reverse strand, counting down.
CTTGAAAGGCTTAAATGTAGACATTACCAAAAGCCCTTTATCCCAAACATCTGTAAATGCTAGTGAACATTATAAAATAAAGAAACAGGATTCCAGGTTTATGATGTTAGTTTTTTTAAAGGCACTAATTCTGCCAGCATGAAGGGAGTGGGGGAAGAAAAAGAGAAAGACAAAAGAGAGGCAGAACCCCAAAAGAAAACGCTCATTGTCAGAATTTTAAAAGACATACAAAATGCCCACTGAACAGTTAGGGGACACGTTGCCTGAGATGTTACCTTTTGTTACTGTTGGACAAGAGGGCTATACTGACCCTGGCTTTCTGGGGTAATACATTTGAAATTACTCCTGAAACTTAATAAACGTTGACCTGCCACACTGGTTCTCAAGAGATTCAGCCCGAAAAGCATTGGTTCAATTTCTTCTGTTTTACTTTTAGTATAACATCAAAGGAGCAGACCTTCCCTGATATTTGACCATTCAAACTGGTAGTGAGGTTTTGTAGATGAATACTCCAGCCCCACACACACACACACACACACACACACACACACACACACACACACACACACTCTCTCCATTCATGGCAAATTCAGAGATAACAATTCTGAAGGCAAAATTAGTTTTTCAAAGCCCCATAATAAGACTCAAAATATTTTAAACTAATGAAATTTTGATATCCAACAGCAACAAAGACACATGCTTTTTTTGACCTGTGAGTGTGTAGAGGATCTGTTTTCCTAAGTTTGAATATTTTCCAGACAAATAATTTCCAACAACCAAAGAGTCTGTTTTAGTATGGTACTGGAACAAAAACAGACACAAAGACCAGTGGAATAGAACTGAGAGTCCAGAAATAAACCCACACATCTTTGGACAGTTAACCTATGACAAAGGAGTCAATAGAATCCAATGGAGAAAGGAGAGTCTCTACAACAAATGGTGCTGGGAAAACTGGACAGTCACATGCAAAGGAGTGAAACTAGAACACCATCTCACATACCCTAAAAGTGGATTAAAGACATGGATGTAAGACCCCAAACTAAAATACATAAAGGAAAAAATAGATCAAACACTACAATACTAGCTTCAGTGATGTCTTTGTAGACAGGTCTCTAATGACAAGAGAAGCAAGAGCAAATATAAACAAATGGGACTACATCAAACTAAAAAGCTTTTGCACAGCAAAAGAAACAGCCAGTAAAACAAAATGATACCCTATTAAATGGGAGAAAATATTTGTATATTATATATCTGAAAAAGGGCTGATATCCAAGACATATAAAGAATGTCTTGATATCTAAGACATATAAATGCAACTCAACAAAAAGAAAATAATTAAGCCAGTCAATAAATGAACAAAAGAACTAAATAGACACTTCTCCACAGAAGACATACAGAAAGCTAATAGGCATGTGAAAAATGCTCATTATCACTTATCAGGGAATTGAAAATCAAAACCATAATGAGATAATATTTCACACCTGTGAGAATGGCCCACATCCAAAAGACCAGAAACAACAAGTGTTGGTGAGGATATGGAGAAAAAAGAAACCTTGTACACGCATTGGTGGGAATGTAAACTTGTCCAGGCTCTATGGAAAACAGTATAGAGACTTCTTAAAATTTTAAAAATGTATCTAACATATGTTCCAGAACTTCCACTCATAGATATCTACCAGAAGAATATAGGAACACTAATTTGAAGGTATATATGTACTCCTATGTTCATTTACAGCCCCATTAACAATAGCTAAGTTATGGAGACAGCCTAAATGCCCAAGGATAGAGGAGTGGATCAGAAATATGTGTTTTACACAACACACACATACACACAAACGCGCACACATATACAAAGAGGCATACTACACAGCTATAACAAGGGAGGACTGGCATTTGCAAAATAGATGGAAATGGAATGAATAATATAAAGTGGAATAAGACAGAAGGAGAAGACAAATACTGGATTGTCTCACTTATATGTGGGATATAGAGAACCTTAATATAGGGTTAAAACAAACCAAAACAAACCAATAATAAACTCGCAATATCTAACTGCAAAGTAAAGGTAACCAGAGTGGAAGGGGCTCAATGGAGCACAGTGGAGGATTGTTGGTACCAGTGGTGAGAAGAATATGAAAGTACACATTATAGGTTTGAACCTATAACCCCTGGACCAGATACGAAGATATAAGCCTGCTTTGCCTCAATAAACCTAAGAGTCTGCTTTGCTTTGTTCTTTTAGACAAGTTCCTAGGATTTCAGAGAGTTAAATGAAATCAAACACATAAGTAGCTGCTTGAAATCTTAAATTGAGGTTAGCTTTCTCTTCTTTTGGTATCTCCTTTGCAAAAGATGGCATAAAACATCCATCACTCACAGAAGGAAAATAGGCAATGAAAAGAGAGTAGGGGCCTCCATGTTGGCTCAAGGGGTTAAGTCTCAGTACTATGAAGCTATGGCAGCCACTGCAGCATGAATTCAATCCCCGGCCAGGGAGCTGACCCACATGGCGCAGCAGACCTCTCCTGTCTCGCCTGCTGCTCCCCTCAGCAGTGTCATTTCAGTAGGTCTGCCTGTTCTCCTCCCCATTCTATCTTGGTGAATCCTCTCACCCTCCTGCACCTCTGGCTTGTACCCCAGTTCTTGTACGCATAAATAAATAAATGTTTAAAAAAAAAAAGACTTAAATGAGAAAACGTCACAATTTACCCAACTTCAAAATGGCAATCCAATTTTTGCTCTATCTTAGAGTTTAACAATTGCCATGAATTGCCAACCCCCACCTCCAAATATTCTTTAATATCCTCCTCCAAACTTAAGGGATGGGAATTCCCTGTATTCTTGGCCCCAACAGTGGAGTGTCTGAAAGGTTCCCACATATCACTTTCCACTCTGGAGTCCGTGTTCTCAGGGGACTTGCCTTGTTGGTATCTGGTTTCACTGGATGGATGACAAGAAAGGGAAGGATATACATGTAAACAACTACATTTGTGTGTAGTTGTCACCCTAATTCTGGGAGTGTAACTCAGGCCTCTATTCTAAGGCACATGATGTCTACTGAACAAAGATGCCATGTGACTTTACATTTCAACCTTGCATTGCCCTAGGGACTAAGTTAAACTTGGTCACTGACACATTATGCATTGTTTTCTCAACCAGATATTTTTGTTCAAATTGTCTGTAGTGAATAAATTAAACTGTCTTTCTAAAATCCAGGCATACATTTGCAAAAACTTCCAGAAAAGGAAAGAATGTTCAAGAGATTGCCTTGAAGATATAAAAGCAAACACTTTCCTAAGATATCCGATTATTTCTCTGGTGGTTCATGTTAGGTCCCTCACAGAAAAGGAAAGTAATTGAAGAGTGTCTTCTGTGTGTACTTAGAGTAGTATATAGTATAGCATAACACTTTGAGCACCTACTCTGTGCTAAGCACAGATACTGTGTTTCATTAGTCATAAGTCATCTGTTGCAAGTAGCTTTGAAAGTTATATTAATTCTGATCAAAAATTACTTTTTAGGTGTATTTTGGGGTTTCCTAATAGCACTCAAAGAAAACACTCAAGGTAACCTCCACAGATGTATTACTGAGAAGCATGGATTTATCTCACCAGCTTCTCTGGCTTCAATGACTAGCAAAGGATTTAGTCAAGCCTTGAGGAATCTGATTTAGGCAAGAGAATATGGAGGCAGTATCTTGATCAGAACCAGGCCCACATAGCACTGAGTTCCCAGGATTTTGTCCCCCTGGACACTTGCCTGATTGGAAACAAGACTTTGGTGAATTATGCAGGTCTGCAGTTCCAGCACCTTCCTGGATGTCTTGAGACAATTTTCGGGTTCTCAGAGGGTGTATGTATTTCAGTGTAGTAATATCCTGTCAAACTTCTGTAGGTGCCAAATCTGATCGAACACAGGGGATCCACAAGGGTCAGGGGTGCTCGCCACACAAAGAGGTGACAGATGCAGGCCTGAGACTTACATTCTTATGGGGACCAGGAACAGACTCAGAGCCAATGGGCTGCCAAGCAAAACTGCAACTATCCAAAATTATATTAGTAAATAATACATATTTGTATAATAATAGAATTGGATAAAACTCTGTACAGTATTAAGACAGTCTGCTTCTCAACTTAAAATCTTATTCTGTTGGCATGTGGAGAACAAGCATGACATGCATTAAAGACAAGAGCAATTTTAATTTATTGAATAATGTCAATAACTTCAATTCTCATAGCCACTTTTAATTTCAGGATCTGAAGAATATACAAATATAATTGTACTGTCCTAATTGTACTGTCCTCATTTTTCCAATTACCTTTAGAGGTTGTTTCTGTCATGAGTACACCCTATGTTATTAGAGTTTAAAAATTAATAATGGCCTGATAAAGTTTCCCCTTTGCAAATATGTTCTTGCTACTTTCTTTTGAATATTTTTTTTTCATTTCTTAGATTCGGCTCTGAAATTATGTGCTGTGGCTGTGGGCATCCTATTTAAATTGTTTGTATTTTGTTTAGTGCTTATGCTCAAAGGTGATACTGGGACCCTCTGAGGTTTTATTTACTACATCTTCACTGACATCCTCGTGTGTGTCCTGGCAGCTGTGAGAACAGAGGAAGAGAGAAGCAGAAAAATGAGTTAGAGTTACTGCAGGATGGCCTGAATTTGTTTTGTCTGTTCCTAATCAAACTCTGACTAAGTCATTCCAAATTCTGGTCTATGCAGAACTATACAAAAGGAAAAGAGTGAAATGCAGAATTACTGTAATAGAGTATGAGTAATGAAATGCTTTTTCACTAACATAGTGCACACTCACATTAGCAGCCATTTCTAAATCTAAAATAATAGCATAGATTTACCTGTCTTTAAAAGGACAGTGCTAGTTCAGAAATTATATCCAAATCTCTAACAATTACCTTTAAAGGTTACAACTACTAAAGACAGGATGACTAGCTTAGAAAAAATAAAACTTTACTCCCTCCTTATTCCTTTTCTCTCTTTACAACTGAATACTATTTAACTTCTATAGGGCAGTAAAAGGAGGGCTTTTTATTTCATTTCAGGTTTCTGGTAGATACTTAAAAGTTCTAAAAAAATATTGTAGATGAAAGATTTTTCTGCTGTCTCTTCTTCCATTGAATATGTAGAAGAATTTAGAACTTCAGAAAGCTTCCAACGATTTTCATATATTCAAGAACTTCTGGGAGTTGAAGTCAGTATAAACTTTTAAGTTGTTTAAGAAGTTATTTAAGAACTTGACTTCACCTAGTGCAATACACCCATTTACATATCCTCTGCACTTAGCCCACATATGTGCACTGAGTACTTACTTTATGCCTCCTCTGAAATTTTACTTATCTACCACAATGCCTGGTGAGTGGCACAGAGGTGAAAAGACTGGGCTCTATAATCTGGCTGGTAGGATTGAACCCTAGCTCTGTCACTTTTGTCCTGTGTCCTTTGGAAAGTTATTTAATCTCTGATACTCAGTTTCCTTGCCTGTAAATGGGGGGTGATAATTATTCTTGACTAATGGGGACAACTAGGAGGCTCAGATGAGATATGAGCACTAAAACAAACTAGCTCAAATATGTGCTAATTATTAGTCATGGAAATTGAAACGATTATTAAATGTTAGAGTGGTCATAAAATGAAGGATGTAATATTGAGTATTCAGACAAAAAAATGTTTTACCTTCAACAGGATAAATGTTTAAAATAAAACCAAGATTCTTCACATCTGTGTAGTTATGATTTTTTAATGTATACAAATATTGAATCATTACATTGTACAACTGAAACAAATAAAATGTTATATGTCAATTTTACCTCAATAAAAATATAAAATGTGGGTAATTTCATTTAAAAAAAAGAGAAGGCACAGAGTTGGCCCAATATAAAATTATGAGTGTAACTAACTCAGCAATGTCATAAGAAATCAGGCAGGTAAGTATATTTGACTCCCCAACAAGTCAGGGTTGTAGGAATCAGTAAAAAGAACTGACACTAGGAAGCATTTGCAGCTTTTTGGTCATAGTGCTATAAAGTAAGAGTAAAACTATAACGATAACTTTAAATTAATCCTTTTATGTCAACTTGCTGTAGTCGGTGCATTCAGACTGGGGTAAGTGACAGATTTGATGTGGCTTTGTCCTTCCTGTACTTTTAGCGCCAATGGCTGGATTCCCACCATACCATCTGTTCCTGACACTTGGTCTCATTAACATGACTATTTTTATTGATATACAAAGCAAAGCTTCTCATACCATCTTCGCTAAGCATTATTTATTGTATCTATATATACAACAATATTAACACAGTCAAGCACCAGGATTGGGACTTGAGGGCATCATTAAAATCAGCCAGTGTTCAGCGAGAGATTTAATGATGGATTTAATAGTACTAAGTGGGAAAAAATGCCCTTGGCCTTTACATTCTCATTTAAAAACATATAAAAGAGCAGTAATTCAGGCAGTTATACTTCTCTGAAAGATTTTGCTCTAAATCACAGATGGCAATGGGAGGCCCGGGCTGTGCTGGCTCACACCCACTCACTCTGACCGAAGCCAGAAGGGCCTCGTTGGGTCATAATTAGCACACTGCCTGCAAACGCAACTCTTTAAATCAGAGGCTGGTGAGTGCCAGATTAAAGCATAGAGAGCAGAAAACAAGCAAAAACAATGATCAAGGTATAATCTGGAGGCTGCCTTCTCTGCATAGCTGCAACCCCAGGCTTCCACCTCATTATGGTACCAATATCAGCATTCGTGTAGTGTGAAGGGATGTACTCTGCTTTCTAAGAAAGCCTCAAGGTTTGGCTCTCTGGTTTACAAGGCAACATACTTCCACCACCAGCTCCTGTTTACCCCTGAGCCCTGCCACAGACAGGTCATAAATTTTTGTTTCAGAAACACATGATCTAGCCAATGATGTATATCCTAAAGAGTTCTAATCAGGGGCTGCTGTTCTGAAACTAAACATTTCTGATTAGAGACCATTAGGCTGGGTTTCAAATTTGAATGGAGATCATTTTGGCAGAGCTGAAAAAAAAATCTTGGATTTAATTCATAAGCTTGGCTTTGAGACTGCTCAGTTATGTACCAGCTCAGTGATCTGGGGATAGCCATCCTCTGAATCTGTTCCCACCTAGAGTTGGAATACTTCTCATAATTGCTGAAGACTCAGATTACTGGTACCACTGTCTTTTCTAGAACCCTAGCTAGCCATGCAAATGAATGACAATATGGCTGCACTCTCTTGGAACATCCACTGAGTATCTTTGAATAGCATTTGGGCTTAACATTCAATAAGTGGCAGTCAGGTCTGTTTTTAATTCCAGTATTTTCACTTTCACTTTGGAAATGCTGAAAACTTCCATTGAGAATGGGTCATATTAGGTGAAGCTGGTAGAGGTACTGCCCACAGACCCAGAGAGAAGTTACAAGGCTGAGCCTTGCTACATTTTTAAAAGTCTTGTCAGGAAAAATATGTACCAGTGGCAAAAGTACATACTCTGCAAATGAAAATATAGCTACAAAATGATCTTCTTTGCATTTTAAAGCAAATTACAGAATCATTCAACTAATTTCAACAATGAAAGGAATGTAGATCCAGTCAAAATTACATATGCATGGACGCTGGTGATGATACCTAAAATTAGATTCTTGGTGGCAGCTCCTGCAAAAATAAATGCAAAGTGATTGCTCATCAGAAAATACATACGTATCCATGTGAAACTCTCTTGCCTGAGATAAATTCTTCCAACAAAATGACTACTCAAGCATTTACCAACCTGCTTTAGAAAATACTGTAAACCAATGTTTCTTGTCCAAAATTGTGCATACAGCACAGATAAGGGAAGAAATGTGACAGCAACATCAGAATCTTGAACTGTCTGAAAGCTTATAAAGTAAATGAAATGCCACCAGAACAGCCTGAAATATGACTAAGAACTAGATGAATGTGGTAACTATAGTGTCTAACAGTAGTATCCCAAACAAAAGAACTTTAAAAATCTATCAATAAAACTATCATATGCTTTTCAAATCTAGACACAATAGGCCTAATGCTTTGATATTTTGAATGAAATCCACTAAGTAGAACATTCTTTGAATGAATGAGAGCAAGATCTGCTTCTCCCTGGTAAAGGAACTCTGAGAAATGTTCACACATCTGAGGATAAAAATGTTTCCTTTATTGAGCACTGTATGCTTTTACAATTTTATTATCAATCTCCACTAAGGGGTTACCAATCTCCACTAAGTGGTTTTCAATCAGGGTAATATCTGGAGACATTTTTGATAGTCACAACTGAGGGGTGCTACTGGCATCTAGTGGGTAGAGGTCAGGGTGCTGCTAAACATCTGTAATTCAAAGGAAAATCCCCCCAAAACAGAATTTTATGGCCCTAAATGTCAATAGTGATAAACATACAACCCAGTAATTCTACTCCTAGGTATTTATGCAAGATAAATGAAAACATATGTCCATGAATGAATGGCTACAAATGAACAGTCAGATGAAGGACTATAGGGGGGAGGCCCAGAAGATCCCAAACATAGGAGTTTCTGTCCCAGTGGAGGGAGGCACCTCTCTAACAACACAGAGGTGAGTTCTTGTTCATCTACCTGGGAGGTCTCCAAACCCCATCTTTTTGTTGTTTTTTTTTAATAGAGGTTCTATTATGTAGTCATGATTGATGAAATCATTGGCTATTGGTGATTAGTTTGATCTATAACTCCCCTCTCCTCCCTGGAGGTCAGGAAGTAGGGTTGAAAGTTCCAACCTCCTAATCACTTGTTCCTATTCTCCTGGCAACTGACCTCGGTCCGTACGTTCTAAGGGCTTGCAAAAAAATCATCTCACTTACATAAACTCAGGCTGTTGAAAGGGGTTTGAAAATTCTCTTTCTCTTATCAAGGGTCTTTACCAGGAACAGGGGTGAAAACCAAATTATATTTCTTATTTTAAGCCACAGTTCCAGGTTCTCATAAGTGGACTTCAACAGAAAGATGAACACTTTGAATTGCTCCGAGTTCTCACGTGCATGTTCCCAGCTGAGATCCAGTGAGGTAATACTTTGCCTTCTTGTGCCAGCTCTTATAAGCAAGTATCCTTTCTGTGGCATATTCAGTGCCATATATATATTTGTTTTGGCAATTTTGTGCTTTTTGTTTTTGGTCTCACTGTGTTTCAAATAGTCCCCAAGAACAGTACTAAAAGCTGCCGAGTATTCCTAAGTGCGTTACAGAGAAAATAAGTGTTAGATAAGTTGCAAGTTAGTGTGTTGGCCATGAGGTCAATGTTAATGAACCAACAATATATATACTAAATAAAGTATCTTTAAATAGAAACATACAAAAAGTAAGGTTATGTATTGATGGGTTGATGAAAATCTGACCAGTGGCTTTCTGAAACCTAACACTATATTCCCCTTAGATTCAGTATTTGCAAATTTGGCATTCATGGCAACTTTACAGAACATTACTACTGTGAATAGTAGGCATCAACTGTACATATGGGTCTTTTATTGGGTTTTATTGGCCTGCACTTCTATTTTTATGTGATGTCTGCTTCCCAAAGCACCACAATATAGCTCTCCATTTATTTAGGCTTTCTTTAATTTCCCTCAGTAATTTGCTATAGCTTTCAGAGTATGATACTTACATTTGTGAAATTTATCAATAAGTACTTTGCAAGTTGATGCCACTATGAACGGCTTATTTTTTTTCATTTTTGTATTGGTCATTATGTATACAGAGAAATTGATAAGAATGTACATCTTTGACTTATTATCTTATTTCAAATGCTATTTCTGAAACAATTGCAATGATTATATGGCTTTCTCCTTTATCTGTTAATATGGAAAATTACATTGACTGATTTTTATATGTAAGACCTTTCTTGCATTCCTTGGATATTTACTTGGTTATGATTTATATATTTCTGGATTTTATTTGCTAAAATTTTGTGAAGTATTTTTTGCATCTTTGTAAGCAAAAGGTACTAGTCTGTAGTTTTCTTTCCTCTTCTATTAGTCTCATATCAGCCTCTCATAAGTATTTGGCAAGTGTTTCCTATTCTTTTGTTTTCTGAATCATTTTGTACATGATTGATACTTCTTCCTTCAATGGTTGTTAAACTTTATGAGGAAGCTTGGAATATTCTTTGATGAGTTAAAATTTAATAACCTTAAAACAGAAGTTGGAAGATTTCTATTTTTTCTGGTTTCTTATTTGGTAAATTCTATCAAATTTGGTGAATTTTTACATGTCATCTGAGTTGTTGATTAATCAGCATAAAGTGGCTCATAATAACCAATTATTGTTCTTTCATGTCTGTGAGATCTGTGATGGCATCCACTTTCATGCTGATGCTGATAATTTGTGTTTTATCTTTTCTTTCTTATTAGCCCACTTAGAACTTTATTAATTTGCTGGCTTTTTCAAAGAACCAATTTTTATTGTATCTACTCTTAATAATCTCAGTCTTTTAAATGGAAAGTTTAAATAATTTCATTTAATGTAATTATGAAATTATATTAACAATGTTAAGTGTATTATGTTAGGCTTTGGTTTAAGTCTATCATCTTGATACTTGCTTTCTATCTGCTCTTCTGTTCTTGAATTTTTTTCTTCTCTTTCCTTCTCATTTTGTGTATTAATCTTTCTAGTATTTTTAATCCATTATTGTCTTATTTGCTATATACCCCAGTCTAATTTTGAAACATCTGTTCTTGTGTTTTTAATATGCATTGTTATCATGCTCTATTATAAAATAATCTATTTTTCTACTTCTAAGAACTTTACAATAACCTTTATCTACCCCTCCGGTCCTTGGTAATATTGTTGTCATTCACTCTTTTACATATGTTATTACATATAAGCCATTCCACTTCGTTGTTTGTATTGTTTCCAGCAATAAGGTTGTACTCTTGTTTTCATGTTTGTTCTCCCTTTAAATACGGCTCCTTTTTTTCTCCTGTTGTTTTAATTTTTTTCTTTCTCATTTTTTTTTTTTTTTTTGCATTTTGAGTATATGCTTTAGTGTGATGTTTTTTGTATTTAATCTACTTGGGTTTGCTGAACTTCCTTGTAGGTTTATAGTTTTTCTCAAATATGCAAGACTTTCAGTCATTGTTTCTTCAAAATATTTTTCTGCCTCTTCTGCAATTTTGTTAATTGAAGTAACATTGCACTATACTATTACATAAATTTCAGACATCCTTGTTGAGAATCAATATGTGTATGTAATACCTTAAGTTCACTGCTCAAAGCCCAAATCATATCATTGTTTCCTTTTACCAATTCACCCACCTCCTTTCCCACTTTCTTTCTGGTATTCATTAACTGATCTTTCATTTCAAATATCATTTTGTTTTATTTAGCTAAATTGTTTGCTTGCTTATTCTTTTTCTTCTCCTGTGATGTCAAGAACACATATGCCAGACCATTATATTATGACAGAGACCACTGAGATTCTATTTTTTCTGCCCCACTCCAATCATTTTTTTTCCTCTCCTGAGTTTCACAGGATAACTTATATGGTAGTATCTTCAGTTTCATTGATTTTTATTTTCTGAAATTTCTACTTACTATTAAGACTGTTCAGAGAATTTTAAATTCCAAATGGTGCATTTTTAGTTCGAAAAGTTCAATTTTGTATCTTTAATTTCTTATAGCCTTCATACCTCTCATTTGTACTCATCACCGAGCTTAAGGTACTTAATTCTGACCAGAAAAGGAGATCTTAGAAAGACAAATAGTGCAGCATGAGTACAGTTTTATGTGGGATCTCTATATTATTTCAAGTCATCAAGTAATTAGCCAAGTTCCTTTATTTTCTGTAAGATAATCCTTTTGCAACTCTTCCCATAACTATTCCCTCAGAACTATTTCCTTTGTTAAACACATGCTTTTGCAGGTTTTTACATGTGTATTATGTATCAATTATCATATAATTACATAATAATTACTGTAATTGGATTTAACTGTATAATTAGAATGTGTAATTACATAATTAAAACATGTAATTACCAAGTTTAAAAGTTATGGAAATTATTTTTTTAATGAATAATGCATGTATGAGTAGGTAACTATTGAAGTTCACTACTTAGGACTTTTAAAAATCATATTAACTGAAAACACAATTTAAAATCCAGTTACCAGTTATTCATTTGATGTGCTGAATACTTTTGAAATATTTAAGTTTTTAATTTTATTAAAATACTAAAAACTCTCATATTAGCTATGGGAAAAAGATACAGAAAGACAGCTTTCATTACGTGTACGTGAAGTCTGACTGCATTATTAATATATGTATATATATAATCCATAATGATATATTCATATCTATATGTAGCTTGCTCACTCTATTTATCTATCTAATCTACCCATCTAACACCTAAAATTTCCTTAATGTAATTGACTACAAATAATAAGTAGTGATGACTAGTATGAAAGAAATGACCCACTTTGGTGTTATGATGAATCCAGGAAATGTTTTCTCTGATTCTGCTCAAAAGTCTATGTTTGGTCTCAAAGACATAATGTTACTTTTAAAAATAAATGATGTTTCATGTATGGAACTTGAAGGGATTATGCCCAGTGAAATAAGTCACAAGGAAAACAGAAAAATACTGGATGGTTTCACTTATAGTAGGAATATAGGAGATCAAGGAAAAAAAAAAGATAATAACAAAAAAAAAAACCCGCAACAAAACAAAAATGAACTGACCACTATAAATCAGAGATATTCCACAGGGGGAGGGGAAGGGAGAGGGATCAAAATGAGGGCAGGAAGAGCACAAGAGTGCAGGGGTAAATTGGTGGTGGAAATTCTATGGGGACTGTACCTGAGAAAAGAAAGCAAACACTGTAAGAATAAAAAATAAATTAATTAAAAAAAGTTGTTTATGTATTTGCTTCATTACATGAAAAACATACCTCTATTCATCTAATTTTAATTTAAAGAACAATTTTTTTTTACAGTGAGGGGTGTGTTATATCTCTGGAATTATTATAATAATTCAACTATGCTTCATGTTGGCAATGAAAAGAGGAATTAGATGTGTTCTCTGCCATTATTTTGTTCAGAAAGGCATAGAAGCCAATAAATAAAAGAGAGAATATGGGCAGTAATTAATAGCTTTTGAAAAATCTTTTTTAAAAAAATTCTAATAAGTCATAATTTGGTGCCTCAGGAAATAATCTTCATTATCTAAACCAACAATAATTATTGATTTTTCTGGTCCAAATCAACACAACTCTTGAATATTTTCTGTGCAAGGAAATCTCTATTCATCTTCAGGTCCATAACATTTTGCATGTACTTACAATATAGCACTTATCTCATCATCCCACAAGTAGTACTTATGTGCCTGCTTGTTTCTTAGAATGTGAGTTCCAGGAAAGCAAAACTCAGTGCAGGAAACGTTTTCTCACCTGTGCTGAATGCCCGTAAGAGTCCTATACATACACATACACACACACACACACACACACGTGAGTGCGCGTGCGTGGAAGGTTTGCCTGTACTTTTCATGGGAAGAGAATGTGTGTCTATTCACAACACATGTAATCAGAATATTTTTCAAAAACCTAACAGTTTAGCCTGCAAATATTCATAATGAGCATTCTCAAATGACAAATTATTCTTGATAAAAATAGGCAACACATGCACAACATAAAAGAGTATGCCTCATAGAGAAAGCAGAAAAAAATTTAGCAAAGCAGAGTAAACCACAGGTAAAAACGTTATATGCATCACATTGGCCATGATAAATAAGCCTTGGATCTGTCAGGTCCAATCAGCCTGGTTTCAAGGATGGCTTGGTTTGAGCAGACTGCTCCAGCAGTGATTGTCTTGTGAATCCATCTACAGTAGGTTAATGTCCAATTTATTAATAACTCGTATCAACATGTATTGAGCTTCTGTCTATGTGAAACACTGTGCCAAGTATGGGAAATGTAACAAAGAACAGGAAATAACAGTTCCTGCCTTGATGGAGTTTATGCTCCAAGTAAGGGGGCAGGCACATAAACAAACATAAGTGCATGTGCTCAGCCCTGTGATGACAGTGTGTGCCAAGGCCCAAAGAGCATGGAGGAGGTGGACACCCCTCTGGATATAGCTCTCTGCTTGCTTCTTCCAGACAAATGCTCCAGACATGATAGGGTAATCCAAGATGAACTTCAGATGTCATAGCAAGTCCCTCAGAACAACTATGTAGTTCCAGAACCTGCAGCAGCAGATCTCAGGAGTCCCATTCCCTCTATATACACCCACCCCATCCTCTCTCACCCTCATTCCAGATAAATATTCAAAAGCATTTTTCAAAATGTGTCTTCATTAGGAGAGAAGCTGGTAGGCTGGGGCCAAGGACATTCTGACAGATAGTAAGCACTCTGAGTTGAATGCTGCGTCCTCACTTGGGTATCACTTATAACTCATGATCTAATTCATTTGAGTGTTATTTGCTTTCAATAAATTTTCATTACTTCTGAGGAAAGAGACATGTTAATGGAATGCAGTAATACATGGAAGCTTCCTGGTTTATCAAGGATCATGGAGTTGACCATGAATTTATAAAGGCCATGTGTCAGGGTTTAAAGCCCAGCTGAAGGTTTTGGAGACGGACTGAGAAGGGTGGCATAAATCTTAGCCTAACCTCCACGCATTCCTTGCTTTGTTTGTGGGGTATTCCTGGTACCACGAGCATGAATTGCAACTTCACTCATAAATGCAAATTTGATTCATCAGATTACATGGTGTCAACTGGAAAATGAGAAAGTTGGGGGGGCAGGGGAGAATGGTGCATAGGACAGGTATGAGATAATGGCTTGAGGTGTGGGTTGAACTCAGTCTCATGGTTCTTGAAGTTCTATAAAGTGAGAGAATCCAAAGTCTGGGAAGGACTCCCGACTGGCCATGTACCTAATGCATGATGAATCCTACCAAACACCCAATTTCTCTTCTTCCTGGCCTGGGAACTGTTACATTCTCCAATGGACCTTTCACTTTTAAATATCTCCATTGATAGAAACGTCCTCCTGATCAGTCTCAAATTGTAAATTCTACTTCAGCTGTGACATTTGGTAAAACTAGAAGGGCCTCACATGACCTAACCACAAGTCTCCCACACACTCCCCAGCCTCCCCTTGGGTGGGTGAGGTCCCTTGACCAAATAATCTTCCCTAGCAAGGTGTCAAGGCAACCAGGCAGAGTTCTGCTTCCCTAAGTAGCAAGTGCAGTTTTATGCTGGCCTGCAGAATTATTCACACAAATCAGTCTCACCCTGGTGGGAACCAGGGGTCACCCCACCCTCTGTGATTACTAAGCCTGCCTCTCAGTGGCTCTACTGATTCACTTTGTTTTAGAGGGCAGCCCCCCTGTGTGGCCCTGAATCCTCCTTGCCCACGACATAAGCATATGTGACTAATAAACTGCTTTCCAGCGCATCTGTCCAGTGTCAAGTCAGGTGTCATGTGTTCTGCCATCCCCATTACTCTAGGGTACAGTGACAATGAGGTGATCAAAGTAGTTGTGTGTTAGTAGTAAACCCTAGGAACCTAGGTAGAATGGGTGAAAGAAAGGCCAGAAGAATTTCTACTTCATGGGAATTTAAAAATCATATTTACTACACTTTCTACCTCTTTTAAATACCACTCCTTGGTTTCCCTAAGTGACTATGGCTATCACTGCTGACATAGTGCAGTAGCAGGAAAACAAGGACAAGTGAACAGAGGTGGAAACAAAAGAGTCACGCTTTAGGAAAAAGCAAACAGAAATATTTAGGGTCTCGGGGTTTTGGGGTACAATATTCTTGGTAATAGGAAGCTTTGATTAGTAAATACATGTAATTTCCATTTGATTCACCATCTTCACCATCAGTATCTGCCCACAACTTACTCTAGTTCCTTGGCTATCATATCCCAAAGTACCAGAACTCTACCTGTCTCTGTATGAAAACAAAGAGCAATGAACAAGAGTATTAATGATTAGTACTAATGCGTGTGTTCTAGTTACAAATGCAAACCTATCTTCTCCCTCCCACCTCATGCCCTAAGCTAATGGATGAACCTCAATCAATATGCTCTGGAAGGACCACAGAATCAATAACAGGGCTAATTTAACAAAATTAAGAAGTGGCCTTTTTTTTTTTTTAAGGGAAAAAACAAGAAGATAGCAGACACATTTGCAATAACCACATTTTTATATGTTGCCTAGCAACAAGGTATAAAAATGATGTACAATGTCAGTAACTTATTTTCACAAACAAAAAACAGCCCCCTGCCTTAACAATGCTATAATGTACTTTTCCCCAACTAGAACTCCATGGAGACTATTAACACTACCATTTTCCATAATATACTCCGTTAAACAATCATGTGTTTTTGTTAGAACATTAAAACACTGAATTTACTTAATGACTACTCAGTGAAACAGCAGCTACAGAAAGGGGAGAAGTTTTTTTCTGTTTCCATTTTAAGCTCACAGGTTCATTCCCTGGGCAGGAGAATAGACAGCAAAGGCAATAAATCTAAACACTGGAATTCATGAATAAAAGGTGAGAGAACTGGGCAAGAAGTGGTCTTGTGTGTCTTTTATAGGGAATGTAGATAATAAAGTTAAAGTGCATTATTAGTGTTTCTTGATGATTCTTAAATTTTTTCTTTGAAATATGAAAGAAGTTTCTGGAAAGTAGAATGCCTTTGTGATTCCAAGTACATCCTTGCATATGGAAGTGAAGGTGTAACAGGAAGGGACTGTGACAGCACAGAGCTTTAGCTGTAGGCTGGTAGGGAAGATGAGGGGTGGCTGTTTGTTTAGTGTGGAACTCTTTTTTCTTTTTTTTAAAGACAATTTTTTTTAAAGATTAATTTACTTATACAAGAACCGGGGTACAGGTCAGAGATGCAGGGGTGAGAGGACTCACCAGAGACAAGAGTGGGGAACAGGCAGACTGACTGAAATACACTGCTGAGGCGAGCAGCGGGCGAGGCAGGAGAGATCTGCCGTGCCATGTGGGTATTTCCCTGGCTGGCCAGGGTTGAACCCGCGCTGCAGAGGCTGCAGACAGCTTCACAGTGCTGCGCTCAACCATCTGTGCCATCAGGGAGATCCTACTGTGGAACTCTTGAAAGCCTCACAGGCTCTCAGTGCAGGGGGCCCTTACTCCTAATGCAGCTGGGGCCCCAGCAGGTGAAAAGAACAGATCTGTTCCAGGCTGGAGTCTGACATACATGGTCTCATTTCATCCTCCTGTGATGCTAAGCCCATTGAATTTAAGCAGAAAATAGGCTCAGAGAGGTTGATTTACCCAGAATCACTGAGTTAGTAAGTGGTAAAGCTGGAATTCAAAACGTCTGTCTTCAAAGCCCCCTCCCATCGTTGCCTCAGTTGCTGTTACTGATTTGCACCTGTGGGGATGTTCTGGGATTGTTGCCATTTAGCATCCAAGGAGCCAAAGAGGAAACCTATTTCCTCACAAGAAACAAACAAACAAAACCAAACTTTACCAATCAGCTCCACATCACACTGCCCCCTACAAATGCACCTTTGTTAACTGGAATGCTTCCATGATGTTTTTGCAACTTTCTTATTCACTGCTATGTATGATCACTGACTTCTAGGCTTAAGGCTATGATTTTGTTTCGAAGAACTATTTCTGCTGAGTATTTTATTCAGGAGACATCCAGTAGGTATTGATGGACAAACTCACACTTGGGTTATGAAATCCATGGGGCAATGGACCCATCTTATTCACAGTGTTGTGTCGCAATACAGAAAATGCTTAATAACTATGTAAAATATCAACTTCAGGAGTTCATGAATTTCAAGTTTTCCCTAACAGGCCAACTGTAGGGTAAGGTAAAAAGTATCAGGCTTTTCTGCCCTCTCGCCATTAGGATAGATGAGGGAAACCTATGGTCCTGAATGCAAGCCTGATGGCGGGCACCTGAAGTGGGTACACCTGGGCTAAGACTAGGCTTTTAAGGGCGACATCATGGAGATGCCAGCAGAAGCCGAGAGAAGCAGACGCAGAGAAGCAGAAACAGAGCCACTAGAGAACGCAGGAGAGCCCAGACAGAGTGAAGATTTGCTGGGGGCTGGGAGGCCTGCCAGCCTCCCAGCTCCCCAGCACCCCTGCCTGCCATGTACCTGGTAAATCCCAATAAAAGCCTGCAAAAGCCACTGAGGGCTCCAGGACTCCTCCTTTACCCGGTCTGCATGGGATCATAGAAAACCTGCACTGTGTCCTTCCTGCCCCTACATTTGGCGTAAGTCGGCAAGATGATCCATGCAGATGGGTATGAAGCTCTCTGAAGACCTCAGGAGTAGCAGACTGAGCATGTGACAGCGCTGGAGGCGCCATGGAGGCACAGAAGGTGGACAAGGTCCAGGAGCTACGGGATGAGACCACGCCTGGAGGAGGAGATGCCCGAGAGGACCAGCCAACGACCCCTGAGGCAGCAGAATCGTTGGGAAAAAAAGGACCATGATTCGGAGCTCACCAGTGTGGGCAAAGGGAAAAGCTGATGAACTTGGACTAATGGACTGACAATCCCGCCAGAGGGGGAGGACCGTGTCAGGTTGTTACATTTTGGGGACCCTGAGGGTGGATGGTATCATTTAAAATCAAGGCATGGGCCGGGGGCGGAGCTACATGGCGGCGAGGAGACGCTGCGAGTAAGATCTCCCATTAAAAAAAGTTAATAGGGAGGAAAAGCGGCAGGTCCCAGTGAGAACTGGGACACGGAAGATAAACAGGTGACGCCAGCAAACTGCCCGAAGAAGAAAGTGGCCATAAAAGAGGACCAGAAGGGAGGGAAGCGCAGAACCCTGCTCCCCCACAGAGGCGGCACTCTCCGACCGGCAGAGATGAGGGAAACAACAAACCAAAACGGCCAACAAGAACAAAGGACGCAGCAAGCGGGACTGGGAGTGGAAAGGAACTATTTCAGCCACCACACCCCGTGAACGGGAGCTGCGGAGAACCCTGCAGGATCCGCTGCGGAGGTGAGCTCCAGGCGCCATTAAAGAGAGCCCCGACCCCCAGAGGAGACCAGCACCAGCACACAGCCCCGGCCACCCAGTAAGCTTGTGCGGAAAGCGGCGCGCTGGAAAAGCAGACGCGGATCCGGATAGGATCGCAGCTGCCCAGATGCCTGCGCCTGCGACCTAGGCTTGCGGGGAGACGCGCGGAGGCCCTCCCTGAGTGAGCAGGAACCAGGCGCCCAGGCACGGGAGCGGGATTCAAAAGGCGCCATTCCCGCGCCACTGATCTGGGCTACAGCCCGCGTCCTGGAACTGAGGGCTTTGGAACTGAGACCCGGGGCAAGAAATTAGGGGCGTGGGTTCCCCACGACGGGGGGGCACAAGGCAGACACAGCACCCCAAAGCCGTTGAGGTGTACCCTACCATCCCCACTCTGCTCCCTGTCCCACGGGGTGGAAAATCAGCTCCCCAAGGGCTCTAGGAGAGATCTCTGGCACCACCTAGCGACTTGAAGCCAGCACAGGCTCCTGAAGGAGCTAGTGGCCAGCTGGGGAGTTAGCCCACACCGGGCCCCTTCCGAACAAGTAGTCTGAGCCGACAGGGAGAGCGAGCACCCACAGCTGGGGCAGACCAGGCGCGCAGAAGAGTGTGCCTGAGACCGGACGCGCAGGGAGTGTGTCCCAAATCACCATTTTAGAACAGGGACATTTCTTCAGTAAAGACTACCTGCAGAAGGCTTCCTCAGGAGCCAGAGGTGAGCGGGGGAAGTTCGCCCACACCAGACCCCCTCTGGCCTGCAGTCCAAGCCCAGAGGGGGAGCAGGAACCCACCACCGGGGCAGACCAGGCGCACAGGGGAGTGTGTCCCCACATAGGCATTTTAAAACAGGGACCTTTCTCCAGTAAAGACTGCTTGAAACTGACAGATGACTCCTGGAGGAACCAGAGGGGAACAGAGAAGCCCACCCAAGATGCCGGCCAGTCCCGACAACACAGTGTCCCAACGCATACGGCAAATTAGAAAACAGACAGTAGGGAGGAGAAGAACCACACGCAACCTAGCAACTCTCCAGAGAAAAAGCACACCACAAAAAGAAAACCAGCCCCCAGATTGCAACGACAGTAACTTGGAAGAACTTCTGAGCCTTCCAGAAAGAGAATTTAAAATTGCCGTGATTAAAAAACTGACAGAAGTCATAAAGGAAAACAATGATAAGGGAAAAATAATCAACGATCAGAAGAATGCAATCGAGTCCCAAGGGAGAGAAAACAATGGTCAGAAAAATGAAATTGAGTCCCTAAAGAGGGAAGTAAAAGAAATGCAGGAGATCAAAGAATTAATGGAAGAACTAAAGAATTCTGGGAAAAGCAATGAAAGCAGAATTGATGAAATGAAAGAACGAATAAGTACTCTTGAAGACACAGAAATAAAAAGAACCAAAACAGAAAAGGAAAGAGAAGTACAAAGGAAAAAGAATGAAGAAAGACTTCGGGAACTATCTGACTCCATGAGGAAAGGAAATATAAGAGTTATAGGAATACCAGAAGGAGAGGAGAGAGAAGTAGGAACAGAGAAAATATTCAAAGAGATAATTGAAGAGAACTTCCCAAATGTGAAGAAGGAGCTGAAAATTGATATACAAGAAGCAAGAAGAACACCAAACTTCCACGACGAAAGGAAAAATACAGCAAGACACATAATAGTAAAGCTCCCAAGAATCCAGGACAAGGAAAAAATAATGAAGCTGGCAAGAGGGAAGAAACAGATAACATTCAAAGGAAAGCCAATCAGGCTGACATCAGACTTCTCCGAAGAAACACTACGGGCAAGGAGAGAGTGGAGGGACATAGTCAACAGACTCCAAGAAAACAGATGCCAACCAAGAATACTCTATCCCGCAAAGCTCTCCTTCCTCTTTGAAGAAAGAATATGGACCATCCCAGACAAACAGAAACTCCGGAATTTCATTGCAACTAAACCCCCACTCCAAAAAATACTACAAGGAGTCCTAAAGCCAGAACCTCAGAGGGACGAATAACAATGAAAGAAGGCCAAAAAAAAAAAAGTTATTAAAAGAATAAATAAAATCAAAGGAAAGACAAACACAATGGCAAATACAGATGTTAACATATCAATATTAACTCTAAATGTAAATGGACTAAACTCTTCAATAAAAAGACACAGAGTTGCAGCCTGGATTAAGAAACAAAACCCAACCTTTTGCTGTCTCCAGGAAACACATTTAGCTACAAAAGATAAAAATAGGCTCAAAGTTAAAGGATGGAAAACAATCCTACAAGCAAATGGACCAAAAAAGAAAGCAGGAACAGCTATACTTATATCAGATAAAACAGATTTCAAACTCAAAAAGATAAAAAGAGACCCCAATGGTCACTACATTATGATCAAGGGGACAATACTTCAAGAAGAAATAACACTCATTAACATATACTCACCAAACGAAGGAGCACCAAAATATATCAGACAACTGTTGTCCTCTCTGAAAACAGACATCAGAGAAAACACATACGTAGTGGGAGACTTCAACACACCACTATCAACAATGGATAGATCAACAAGACAAAAAATAAGTAAAGAAACCAAAGCTCTAAATAAGGACCTAGAGCAATTGGGCTTAACAGACATCTATAGAACACTAAACCCCAAAAAAACGGAGTACACATTTTTCTCAAGCGCACACGGATCATTCTCCAGGATCGATCACATACTGGGGCACAAGACAAACATCAACAGATACACCAAGATTGAAATCATATCAACCATCTTTTCTGACCATGAAGGCATCAAACTAGAAATAAACCATAAAAAGAAGGCAAGGAACTTTCCTACCTCATGGAGATTAAAAACCACACTACTGGAAGACCACTGGACTAACAAGAAGATCAAAGAAGAAATTAAAAAAATTTTTGAATTGAACGACAAGGAGGCCACCAATATCCTAAATGTATGGGATGCAGAAAAAGCAGTAAAAAGAGGAAAATATATAGCAATAGAAGCTCACATCAAGAAACAAGAAAGAACTCAAAGAAACAACCTAATCTCGAAGCTCAAAGATCTAGAAAAAGAACAACAAAAAAACCCCAAAACCAGTAGAAGAAAAGAAATAATAAAAACCAAAGCAGAAATAAATGAAATTGAAACTAAAAAAACAATCCAAAAGATCAATGAAACCAAGATCTGGTTCTTTGAAAAAATCAATAAAATAGAC
The DNA here is from genome assembly GCF_964194135.1 of Talpa europaea. Taxonomy (NCBI): domain Eukaryota; kingdom Metazoa; phylum Chordata; class Mammalia; order Eulipotyphla; family Talpidae; genus Talpa; species Talpa europaea. The sequence goes on along the minus strand of NC_140072.1, from coordinate 38,698,197 downwards.
AAACCCCTAGCCAGGCTCACAAAGGAAAAAAGGGAGAAAGCACAAATACACAGGATCATAAATGAAAGAGGAGAAATCACAATGGACACAGCAGAAATCAAAAGAATAATCAGTAACTACTATGAACAGTTATATGGAAACAAGTTCAACAATCTAGAGGATATGGACAAATTCCTACAACTCTACAATCACCCAAAGCTAGATAAAGAAGAAATAGAACACCTAAACAGACCAATTACAATTAGCGAAATTGAAATGGTAATCAAAAACCTCCCCAAAAACAAAAGCCCAGGACCTGATGGATTTACAAATGAATTCTACCAAACATTCAGAGACGAATTAGTGCCTATCCTTCACAAACTCTTCCAAAAAATTGAGAAGGAAGGGACAATACCAAACACGTTCTATGAAGCCAACATTACACTAATACCAAAACCGAACAAGGACAATACAAAAAAGGAAAACTACAGGCCAATCTCCCTAACGAACACTGATGCAAAAATCCTCAATAAAATTTTAGCCATCAGAATCCAACAATGTATCCATAAGATAATTCACCACGACCAAGTAGGATTCATTCCAGGGACACAAGGATGGTTTAACATCCGAAAATCAATCAACGTTATCCAACACATCAACAAAAAGAAATATAAAAACCATATGATAATATCAATAGATGCTGAGAAAGCTTTCGACAAAGTGCAACAGCCATTCATGATAAAAGCCCTTGAAATTCTTGGGATACAAGGAACATACCTCAACATCATAAAGGCCATCTATGACAAGCCAACAGCCAGTATCATTCTCAATGGTGAAAAGCTGAAAGCAATTCCATTAAGATCTGGAACAAGACAAGGATGTCCACTCTCACCACTGCTTTTCAATATAATACTGGAAGTCCTAGCCAGGGCAATAAGACAAGAGAAAGACATCCAAGGAATCCAAATAGGAAAAGAAGAAGTCAAACTATCACTATTTGCAGACGATATGATATTATACATAGAGAACCCCAAAAACTCCACAGAAAAGCTAATTCAACTCATCAATCAGTTCAGTAAAGTGGCAGGATACAAAATCAACGCACAAAAGTCAGTAGCCTTCCTATACACAAACAATAAATCTGAAGAAGAAGAAATCAAAAAAACCATCCCTTTTGTTATTGAAACAAAAAATATCAAATATTTGGGAATAAATCTAACAAAAGAGGTAAAGGACCTATACAAAGAAAACTATAAAACACTGTTAAAAGAAATAGAAGACACAAAGAAATGGAGAGACATCCCCTGCTCATGGATTGGAAGAATAAACATTATTAAAATGGCCATCCTTCCAAAAGCAATATACAGATTCAATGCTATTCCAATCAAAATTTCAATGTCATTCTTCAAAGAAATAGAACAATTATTGATGAAATTCATATGGAACCACAAAAAACCCCAAATAGCCAAAGCTCTACTGAAAAAAAAAGAAGGGAATGGAGGCATCACACTCCCAGACTTCAAACTATACTACAAAGCCATAATCATCAAAACTGCATGGTATTGGAACAAGAACAGACATACAGACCAATGGAATCGAATAGAAAATCCAGAAATAAACCCACAGATTTCTGGTCAACTAATCTTTGACAAAGGAGCAAAGACTATGCATTGGAGCAAAGAAAGTTTGTTCAATAAATGGTGCTGGGAAAACTGGGTCGCTACATGCAAAAGAATGAAGCTTGACCACTACCTCACACCATACACAAAAATCAACTCAAAATGGATTAAAGAACTAGACATAAGACCTGAAACCATAAAATATATAGAAGGAAATATAGGCGAAACACTACGTGATTTGCACATCAAAGACATCTTTACAGACACATCACCCAAAGCAGTGATAGTGAAGGCAAAGATAAACAGCTGGGACTACATCAAATTAAAGAGCTTCTGCACAGCAAAAGAGACAATAACAAAAACAAAGAGAAACCCCACCAACTGGGAGAACATTTTTGCACTCAACACTAATGATAAAGGACTGATCACAAAAATCTGCAAAGAGCTGATGAGACTCAACAACAACAAAGAAAATAATCCAGTCAAAAAATGGGCAGAAGAGCTAAAAAGAAACTTCTCTGAAGAGGAAATGCAAATGGCCAACAGACATATGAAAAAATGTTCAACATCACTTGTCATCAGGGAAATGCAAATCAAAACTACCATGAGATACCATCTTACACCAGTGAGAATGGCAGATATTAAAAAAACTAGCAACAACAAATGTTGGCGAGGGTGTGGAGAAAAAGGAACTCTGCTGCACTGTTGGTGGGAGTGCAAACTGGTCCAACCACTGTGGAAAGCTGTGTGGAGATTTCTGGACCTACTAAACATAGAGCTTCCACAGGATCCAGCAATTCCAATCCTAGGTATTTACCCAAAGGACACAGAAACATCAATTCCAAAGAACACCTGCACCCCTATGTTTATAGCAGCACTGTTTACAATAGCTAAGCTTTGGAAACAACCCAAATGCCCAAAAACAGATGACTGGATCAAGAAGATGTGGTACATATATACCATGGAATATTACTCAGCATTCAAAAAAGATAAACACATGCAGTTTGCAGCAACATGGATGGCACTGGAAGGGATCATGCTCAGCGAAATAAGCCAGAAAGAAAAAGAAAAATACCGGATGGTCTCACTCATAGCAGGAATCTAGAAAACTTAAATAAGGGACCAGGAAAATGAATAACTATAAGAAAGTGAAAATCAAAATCAACAAAAAACTATGAACCAGAGACACTTTTAGTGGGGCGGGGGCGGGAGGGGAGGGATTGGGGTCAGAATGGGGGGGCTGCAATTGTATGGGGAATATAACAATAAAATTTATTATCTAAAAAAAAAATAAATGGAAAAAAAAAAGAAAAAAGTAAAAATAACTTGCCTTTCAAATAAAAGGACCCACTTTGAGTAATGCTAAAAAAAAAAAAAAAAAAAATCAAGGCATGGCCAGTGGGTCTTGGTATAAGAGCCCACAGTTGGCTGAGGGAGGAAGCCCTTACCAAGTTCTTTGCAGCCAGGCAGAGGAAAAGCGAACTTAGAAAAGCAAAAGCTGTTGCTAAGATTGAGAAGCCCTGAGCAGCTGTTAAGCAGCCTAAGTATGCTGAGGACCAGTGAGTCTCTTAAAATCACCTGTGGGTGATGCCCTGCTCGTTGTCAAGTGAGGGTGAGGAGCTGAGGAACCCATCCTTGGGGGACGGGTGGGGAATATGGCTTGTGGTGGAGCCCGAGCTGAAGAGTTGACCCAAGAGAGGCCGCATGTGGAGCTTGTATGCACGGATCCCCGACCCATGTGCTTGTGCAGTGGGTTGGCCTGAGTGCAGGGGTCTCCGTGTCGCATTGGTGGCTATGAAAGCCGAGTGTTGGAGTGAATGCAGATAGAAACCCTGAGGGTTAGCGATTACCCCCAACAGTATAGAATCGCCAATTCCAAAGTGAGTGCATCCTGGGGGTGGATGCGGTGTGTGGCTTGTGGCCGAGACCACAGCCAGAGAAGGTCAGGAAGCTTGATGGCTCCTGGTATGTGATTTGATGGATCATCTGCTGCTGCCAATAAATTGTCTTTTGCCACTAGGTTGGTGCCCTGCCTGGAATTATTTGTGTTCTGTTGTATTTTATGTATTCTGTTGTTCTATTGTGATCTATATTATTTGTTTTTGTGGGCCATGGCTGCAGTGTTCTATTGCCAAGAGAAACATATAGACTGTATGGCAGAAAACCCTGAGGGAGTGGGTTGTAGGGTAAGGTAAAAAGTATCAGGCTTTTCTGCCCTCTCACCATTAGGATAGATAAGGGAACCCTGTGGTCCTGAATGCATGCCTGATGGCGGGCACCTGATGTGGGTACACCTGGGTTGAGACTGGGCTTTTAAGGGCGGCATCATGGGGACAACAGCAGAAGCCGAGAGAAACAGACACAGAGAAGCAGAAGCAGAACCACCAGAGAACGCCGGAGAACCCAGAGTGAAGACTTACTGGGGGCTGGGAGGCCTGCCAGCCTCCTAGCACCCTCAGCACCCCTGCCTGCCATGTACCTGGTAAATTCCAATAAAAGCCTGCAAAAGCCATTGAGGGCTACAGGACTCCTCCTTTACCCGGTTGGCGTGGGATCACAGAAAACCTGCACTGTGTCCTTCCTGCCCCTACACCAACTGACCAATATTTTTTCCTCAGGATCTTCTAGGGTTTGAATCAAAATTGGTGCCTGTAGTGCCAGGAAGGCCCAAAACAGGTTTTCTATGATCCGGGCAGACTGGTAAAGGAGTTCTGGAGCCTTCAATAACTTTTTCAGGCTTTTACTGATCCTTCTACACCATTTGTAGTGAGGCAACCAGGTGCAGGACAGGCAGGGAGGCCTGGGGGCCCAGAGGCTGGCAGTCCCCAGTGAAGCGTCACTCTTTCTGGGCTCTCTGGCTTTCTCTCGTGGTCTCTCTGCTGGTCTCTACTACACTCCGCCATATATTCCTCTGCTGCTGCGCCCTCTGCTGCTACCCTTATATGCTCAGGTGTGCCCACTAACACACACCCACACCACACTCCAGGTGCTGCCATCAGGCACGCTTATAAGAGGTCGCATCATTGATGCTAATGGCAGGAGGGTGGTAAAAACCTGATAACTTCCATTTACCTTACAATGCATATAAAACAGCTTGTGAGAAGAGCCAAAATACAGGTCCCATATAGCTAGAAATGGAACATACTATTTCATGGAAGGGCAGGTGAGTACAGGTGAAGGCAACTGAGCATCCTTCTGGTTGCTATGCAACTCCAGACAAATTTCTTCTTTACCTGGCTGCCTCGCCCTTCCTACACCTGTTTCCTTATCTAGGAAATAATTACTACACTTAAGCTGTCAGGCAGTCAACAAGTATTTATAGGATACTGTAAACCAGTAAACTTACTGCTTTGCTTTTTGAGTCACAAAACAAAGCTACAGGAAATCAGAGTATTAACCAAAATACTTGAGCAAACCAGGGAATTATTAGATTTCTAAATTCTCCAGATGATTGCAGCCATAAGAAATCTTGGCTTTGGAATATTTTAAAGTTAGTATCTGAAAAATTTCATCTACCTATTTTACACGGTATGTATTCATTTACTATTCCTGCAATAGCAAATCACCTCAAACTTAGTGACTTATAACAACACAAATTTATGAACTTAGAGTTTGGTTGCTATAAATCCAGAAGGGGCTAAAATCAAGGTGTTACATAGCTGTGTTCTGTTTTGGAAGCTCTAATGAAGAATGTTTCTTGACCCTCCTGCCTTCTAGAGGCTGCACACATTCCTTGGTGTATGGCTCCTTTCTCCGTCTTCAAGCATGTCATACATCTCTATCTCTTTTCTGCCCCTCTCTTCCACTTATAAGGACCTTTGTGATTATACTGGATCCATCTGGAAAATCTCTGCATCTCAAGATCAGCTGATAGCAACCTTAATTCCCCTTGTACCTTTAATCACCTTTGCCATGTAACCTAACAAGTTCAATTGTTCTAGGGATTAGGGCATGGTATCTTTAGGGCGGGGGCATTATTCTGCCTACCACAGTGTATGTTTGTGTGTTCTGTACTTTAATAATTATTTGTCTATCAAGAGCAATGGCATATGAAGGTTTATGAATTCTATAAGCACAGCAGCCCAGGGACTTCAGACAGTATTGCCATGAGGACTTTATGTTCCAAGCACAGTAATACACACAAAAACATTTAATTATAATCGAAAGAAGTCCTGTAATGTATAACATGATTTAGAATTTGTAAGGCAACTATATCACTTATTAGACCCTCATAACAACTTTGCAAGACAGGTTAAAAAAAAAGTTTTATCATCTGATTTATAGATGAGTAGACTGAGGTACAGATGGATTTTTCTTCAGGCCACAAAAACAATACATTCAAACCCAGGGCTCTTTCTACTCTTCACACTGAAAACCCATTACATTATGTGTGTCCCAGATCAACATATATTGTTCCTTAAAGCAGTAAGCGATCTTGTTTACATTCTTTGAAAGGAAAAACAGATATGAAGTTGTTCAGAAAGTTAGTAACACAAAGTATGCCTCTCACAGAGTTGATGGAAGGCACCAAGTTCTCTCCCCATCAATTCAGTGTTAATCCCTGGTCCATGCTGTGGACAGGGACAAAATCATGGAGTGGCAGGTCAGGAAGAAGTGCTTATACAAGCAGAGTCACTGTCTGGCACCAAAGAGCAGCACAATACACACACTTCACATCCAGATTTAAAAGGAATCACTGGCTTTCTGTTTCAATTTTTCTTCCTGTTAAATGAAGAATGAAGCTATAGGATGGCTTTAGCCTGGTGTGCACATTGGCAACCATGTACATAAACAAGTCACCAGGACTTGCTTTGCTAAAATCCTTCACTCCTGTTTGCCACTCGAAGTGACTTTCCAAAAGGTTATCATTATAATAGGGAATCCAAGATGACAAACTTGTTCTAACCACAATTTCAATTAGTCTGTGTTGTGACAGCCTTTTTTTTCCCCCAAAGGGAAAAGGGAGATTATAACATATTTGTTCTGATCTCTCACCTTAAAAAAAAAATGAAGGGAATGATTAGTGAGATGTGGCCCCTCCTGCAGGCTGGCTTGGACATCCAGGGCATTCCACAGAAATGTAGTCAGTGGCTATCTCCCACTCTCTCCACTTAGAGGACACCCATGGTGACCTCTAGAACTAGATATTACTGCTTTCCACCAACTAACCTCTGGAGAAACCTCTGAAGGTGAAACACTAACAGAACTTGCAAAGTCACAACCTCTTGCTGGTGATGCCTGATATAGGCTCACAGTTTGCACTGGCCAAGTGCTGTCCTGATGCATCATCCTAAGTAAGACCTGGCAGACCCAGAGTCCCCAGATGCTGGCAGTGTACCACCAAAACGTGACTGACGACTAAGTTGGTGAAAGATAAGAAAAAAGATAGTCATTGGTATAATATAGGAAAACACACATGAATGTAATGCATAAAGGGAAGTCAAGTGTGACTCCCTTTCTTAATTGCCTAACACAATTCCCACTAGATGCATAAATTACAGTTCCTATTAACAGCGCTATGAATAATAATCAGTTTACTTTCTGACTTGTATCTAAATATATTTTCTATATGATTTCATCTTTTATTCAGCTGTTTAAAAGCAGAACATCTAATTACAGTTCCTATTAGTCAACATTAATTTTTTTTCTCTTTGCCATGGAGTATGTGTGATGACTGATTTTCTAAAAACAGAATTATTTAGCATATGGAACAAATCGTGTTATTATTAATGCATTCCCAAATGACTCTGCATTTCAATTCCCTTAATTATTTAGTCATTGCTGATTATGTCTTTTTACAATTCATTATCCCATTTCTTGCAACGTGGGCATTTTATTCATTAAGTGTCAAAATGAAGGGTTTGACCTCATAAAAAAAGTTAATCAGAAAATACTGACATGTTTTCAAAAGTCTGTGGTTCCCTTCTTTCACATTTTCGTGCTTTGTGATAACATGCTGAAAAGAAGTTTTTCAAGGACACTGTTAGGTACCAGGGTTAATCCATGTATGGCGATGACTTGTGGGGCCAGAAGTAGAGGGGAATAGAGGAGGCTGCAGAGTGACTTAGATGAGACACTACAGACCAGACTGCACCAGTTCCAACGAGAGCTCCATCACACTGTGTAGTGTTCTCTTTTTAAACAAAGATGCTATTTGTATAAGCAGATTGTTGTACTAGTTTCATTCAAAAGCTAAAATGATCTTTTAAAAATGGCTCTTTAAGTAGCCCAGGGAAACACAGGATAGGAAACATTTACAAATTAAAAGAGAACTAGCACTTAATAAGGATTAATTTTGTCCTCTGGCTGATACTACTCAAATTATAAAACCAGACTGGGACCTGACTATTTAGTAAAGCTTGGGCCCTATGACCTTCATGCAAATGTTGCTCATGATTTCAATGAAGGCTGTGAACCTGTCTGAGACCAAATTCACTGTAAAAACAAAAAAGGCAGAGAAGATACAAAAGGCTTAGGAAGATTGAGAATGTGAGAAAATCAAAGAAAAATAAAGATACTCAAATTCTACAAGTCTTGTCTTTATCTGAGATGTCAGTGTGGGGTAGGAAGAATCTGGGAAGAACTTCCCCAAGGCTTCCTCAATGACAGTGCTTCTTTGTAACCAGATGGTAGACACCATAGCAACACAGAACAAAATTCTGACTCTTATTAAGTGGACCTTCTAGCTAAATATACCTCCTGGTGCTAAAATTGGGTACTACTAAATGGGATGTGAGAACAGAACTCATACTGTCTTTGCTTTTTCATTTACAACAAGCAATAGATGCCAAATAATCAGAGTGGTCAGTGCACCTAGGAAGGCAAAGCTTGCCATCAAGGGGCTCAAAAGTTTTATGATCTTCTGTTCAAGTAACTTGAAGTCCAGAAAGAAAATTTCATTGGAGAAAGTTGTAATACTGTCACATTTTCCCTTCCCTTTTCTTAAGTCTAAGTGAAAGAGTTTTTAAATACACACACCCCTACCCCCACCCCCACCACTACCAAAGTCTCCGGGGGCTTTATAAAATTGCTTCAGGGAGCTTTGGGGTGCCTGACATTAGCAAGAAAAAGTCAACAGGATAGCAACTAGCTGAATAGGCTGAGATGGCAGCACCGAAGGCCATGTTGGATATAGATGACACTTCCACCAACAGGGGCAAACATACCCTTAGAAGCAAAAAAGCTGGTTTGTGGCAAGAACAAGGAGAGGACAGAGTGTCATAAGGAAGTCCAAAAGAGAGACATCACCCTGACTCAAAAGAGCTATAGGGAAATGTTCACAGTCGGGAAAATCTTTTTTGGAGCCATTAAAGAAGCAAATGAGAAAAAGAGTACTCTCTCCCTCCCTAAGAGAGAGACTTGCCAACCCCAAAGAGCACCAATGCCAGCTCACAAGTACTAAGTATTAACATTTTTGGCCCATACCACACTTTGACACCCTAGTTCTAGCCCTGGAGGAGCCAGAAATCCCAGCTGAAGAGAAGAATGCAAACCAGTGAAAGAAAGAAAGAACAACTATGCCTTCCTATACTCATGGGATTCTGGCAGGGGCAGTCTACCTGGGGAGGAAATCTCTAAGATGATGCTCTGAGACTGGGCATTTTAATCATTGAAAAAAAAAAAATTTGTCAAGTGTGACTGAAGGACTTTTAAAATCATCAAATAGTGTCTGGAAAAATCATGGGAGCTACTGAGAGCTCATTCAGGGGCAGGGCAAGTAGCCTAGGACAAGGTTTTCGAGACACATTGAGAGCAAAAACAGAGTTTCTTGCATCTTATCCTGTACTCCTTGGACATAACAGGTTTTTTGTAACTTTTATTATGGCAAGATACATATGACATAAAATGTATCATTTCAACAATCTTTAAATGCACAATTCAGTACCATTAAGTACATTCACATTGTTGTGCAACATCTTCATCCACAACACTATTCAACTTTCCAAACTGAAATTCCATAGCCATTTAATAATATATAATGTTGCATTTTAGTGAGTAAATGAAAGGACTAAGCATCAGCCTGGCTTCTGGCTTCTGGCTTCAGTGTTGCTGTTGAAATCCTACATGCTGTTGTGGCTGTTCTTTTTTATTTTCTTGTGTGCAGTTCTGCTTCTAGGGTATGCAGCTTGGTGTCTGTCACCAACTTTGGAGAGTTCTTGGATATTATTTTTTCTGCCGTGTTCTTATTCTCTTTGAGATTCCAATAATATGAATGTTTGGCCACTTAATTAAATCTACAGATCTTGGATGCTCCCTACCTTTTTATCTTTTGAGTCTTTTCAGTTTGAGTAACTTAACTTTATACTCTTAAATTCTTTCCTCAAATGTGTCCAGTCTACTGGTGGTCCCATTAAAGGCATTCTTCATGTCTGTTTTTCATTTGTCAAGTTTTTTCATGTGCCTCTGTTATAGTTTTCATCTTCCTAATAAAATTACCTATAGGTTCTTGCATGCTGTCTGCTTTTCCTTAAGAGCCATTAACATGTAATTGTAGCCTTTGATTCCCTGTTAATACTTCTAATATTTGTGTGACATCTGCTTCTGACTCTGATTACTGTCTTTTTCTTTTTTTTTAGATGTCTCCCAAGTTTCTGTTGAGAGCTAAACATGTAGATTCTGAGATAAGGAATATGCTATGTTTGGAGATGAAAATGCCTTTCCTTCTGTTCTGTGTGTAGTGTGGAGACTTGTGTTACTCTCGTCAGGAGTTGGACTGGATCCGAAGTGTGTTCCCTGACTGGTTATGAGTCTCCCTACTTGGCTTTGGGCCTTCTCTTTGTACAGCTTCCCCAGGTGTATCTCACTGTAATGTTTACTCAAATCTCCTTATTGGGGTGGCTGGATTGCTGGAGAAGGGAATTGGTCACTGATGTACTGACTGCCCTGGTTCCAAGGGGCACTGTGAACATGAAACTTGGTGCTGTGGCATTCATGAGTATTTCTGCCTTTTTTCCAAATGTAAAGTAGCACAAACCCTGCCCCTTCCTCTGGGTAGAACTTTGGTATGCTTCTGTTCTCCAACCCCAGGCACTTTGGTTTTCTCCCTACTCCTCCCCCAATAGAATTCCTTCAAGGATCTAAGGATTCGCTTAGGTTGCCCTTCTTGAATATTAAGGCTTTTGTTTCTTAAGAATGACAGGGAATGGGTCTCAGTTGAGTGATGGTGGTGGCTGTTATTCCCCTCCCCAGCTGAAGGGGAGCCTAATAGTGCCCCAGACTGCAGCTCTGGGCCCTTCTTCCTGTAGATGAAGTTCTAGTCTATAGGCAAGACAGAGGTTCAGAAGTAGTTGATAGTCCCTATCTCTAGCCAATACACCTGAAGAGGCTTCTCAGCATGTTCCCTGGTCTTCCTCATGAGCACCCAGAGGAGGAAAAACCTGCAAAAGAGCAAAACTCTCAAGTTTGTAGCTCCCTGCTGTGACCTATATCTGGCACTTAGCAATTCATTATAAGTTTCTAGCTGAGTCTTCTTACTGGCTTATGTGGTTTTGGGTGGTGTCTCATATAAGCAAATGCTCAAGTCCCATTTTTTCTTGAAAGTGCCCATCTCTTTATACGTTTCAGGTTAAGTGCCCTGTAACTTCAGTTCTTTTGCAGATTTAATAAAAGCAGTTAATATGCTGTTTCTCCAGCTTCTTTGCTGTTGTGAGTGGTAGAGGTGCTCCATCCAGCTGTCCGTCTCCTGCAGTTCGGAGCTCAAACACTGATGCTTTTAACAGCACTTTACCCCATTGTGTACAATCCTTAATCTCCCTTGAGTTACACAACCAACATGGGTCAAGCACATTTTTCTGCTACCACAGAAGAGAAAATTGCGTATAAAGCTTTCTGTTTATTATGCTGAATATGCAAGCACAATTCTTCATTTTCAAGTAATCACAGGGGATTATTATAATCTCCTAATTCACTCAAGAGTGGATTCCTATCAATGGTAAAAACTAGGTTTATAATTTTAGATGCCCTTCAATTCTCTTAATGACATGGATTTTCTATGTGTAAAATTCCATCTCTTACTCATTTCTAGACCATAGAAATTGTGGCTTATTTATGGTAGAAAGTCAAGGCATTGAATAGAAAGTAGTATGTCCCAAACATGAAAATATATGCCTTTAAATATTAAATAAGTCCATTTTTTCTTAAGTTAGAATTTCAATAAATCACTCAAATAATGTAGTTGCGCTTGGTTCGGTACTACAAAAGTACACAGAAATAAAGGCGATCTCATTCTAATTGAAATCTGTACCTGAGTGAACAATACAATATTGAAAAAAATAATCCTTCATACATGACACAGGAATGCCAACCCATTTCTCTTCTGCATCCTCTTTTAAGAGTCTCTGTGAAGGCTGGGGATTGGCTGAATCTATTTCTTCAAGACTTTTGTATTTTTCTTCATTGTCCTTTCAAGATTACTGAGTCTTACACTGCTCTCCTCAGTTTGATATGTCTTTATGTAAAAAGTCCTATATAGAAAGACATATTTAAGTAGGAGGGCCCTATGTCATTTGCCAATAAGCAAGGCAGCTGTTCTAAGCAAGCAACTATGTTTATTCCAATGTGAAAACACTGCTATGAGATAGAAGTTAGGCATGATTATTAATCTTTGTGAGCTCTCAAAAGGAATCTTTGGAAACAGAGTAGACTAGAACATATATTATACAAATTACTTTGCCTGGGTAATCTGATTCATAATTAGGCATACTTAGTATAACCATACACTTGTAAAAACAACTTAAAGGCACAAGTTGATAAATAAATAAGCATAGTTTTACAATCAACTAAGAAGGCAAGGAAATTTAAATAAGCACTTTAACTGCTCTTAAAGAGATAAAAAGCTATCAACCACCTATCAAACAAATGTTCCACCAGGGGGTGTAGTCTGCATTTATTTATTCCCTTTGCAGCTTTTTACTGCATGCACCTGGGAAGTTGTAAAAAGCAAACAAAAATCTTTATTTTGACTTTCATTTTTTATTTCAAGGAATCTGCCTCTATATTTTACTGTTTTTTCAGTCAAATGCAAAGTGATTTCCAACACTTTTGTTTTTCCATTAATGCTAAGTGTTAAGGAAATTTGCAAGCAGATATCTAGATTCTTACAGAAATTTGCCATTTTTAAGTAGGACATTACGTTGGACTAATTAATCCTCTCCTGTAGCCAGGAATCCTTTAGGAAAGCAATTGTTACTTAGCAATAAAGATGATCTCACAAATACTCTGCAATGGGTTTTATAGATTGAGATTTCTTTAAGTGAACCTCATCTGTAATGAATTTTAAAATACTCCATTATCCTAACAAGAAAAATAGCAGCTAAAATTCATCAGTTCCAAAATAAAATGTTTATTTCAATCACAGATTTACAAAATTGGTTTACCTCCAGAACCACATTTGATGAATGAAAACATTTTTGTTAAACATGTTGACTCACTGTGTATATTCACAAATTTATCCAGCAGTAGACTTTACAACCACACATCAAATCATAGGGAACAATAGCTGTTTTTCTCTGCAAAAGGTGCACTATATTGTAACACATTAGCTCAGATCTATACCAGCACCCAGTGAATTGAATGCAAGAATACCTGATGGAAAACTTTAGCTCTGGTGAAAGTCACAGCCATACAGGTGGGGGTGCTGGAACTTCTGGCACCTGGAACTCTTGGTGTTTCTTGCCTCTTGTCTTTATCCACCCCTCACCCGGGGGAGAAGACAGTGCTGACTGTTGTCACCCTTATTAGGGGCCATATGGGCAAGAGACTGCCACCAGGAAGTGTGATATAAAATAAAGCAGAACATAGGCTGATGCAAAAGATTCCAGTGTTTCAGGATGCATTACTCAGTAACTAGGTACAGGTGAACACTGCACTCAAGATCAAGTCTGTGTACCCCTCGGGCCACATGACACACATCAACCCTCAGTTCTCAACACAACTCCTTACAAACCCTTTGCAATTTCTTATCAGTGAAGCAACAAATGCAACAAATGCAACCACGTGAGAAAGAGATGCTACAAACACAAGTCTTGAATCACAAGAATTTTCTCAGCTGAAGGTTTTGGAGAAGGACTGAGAAGGGCGGCATAAATCTTAGCCTAACCTCCAAACATTCCTTGGTTTGGTTCTGTGGTATGACTGGTACCAACAGGGCTAAGGTCCTACATTTTCAAATTATTCAGATTTTAAAGTAATCAGTCTATAGGTGGTTACAAATTTGGGCTCTAGGATCTGGGAGACTTGAGTTGAAACCCTCAACTTGCTATGTGTCACCCTCTCTACAACTTAGTGTCCTCCTCTGGGAGATAGGGATGAGTTCATAGAGGGTTGCTCTGAATATGAATAAAGGTAATACATGTTAAGCAATGCTGCTGTCATTACTACTGCTGTGACTTTAATTTGTGGAGTGTGTGCTTTGTCCAAGAGGGTATTCAGATACCTGAACCTCCAAGAAGGGGAAGCCATCATGCAGTGTCTATTCCATCACCTCCATCACTGCTAGTGATAAAAGGTCCACCACACATCCTGGGAGGGACTGAGTTTTCCCAGTGCTGCTGAGACGCTCGGGATGGAGGATAAGATAGGGTGAAGGAATACACTTTTAAAACAGAGAAACCGAAATTATTGCTGGTCTGATTTCCCAAACATTTGTTGTAATTCACCAAATATTTTGCTCACTGCTCTTTCTTTTCATTTCCCTCCATTTGCATGTGTTTTGCTTTTGATGTGGCACACACTTTAAAAATACATTATTACGCAGACAAGCATGTCACCCCTGGAGCTAGCACTTTGTCCCCTGCTTATTCTTAACAAATCTCCTTTTGTGTTCCTTTGTGCTGAAGTGATTAATCATTTCAACCATCCAAGGGCTGCTGCTGATCTTCCTAGATGACTCCAGCAGCCACGACCCCTCCTCCTCCACCATCTATACTGTTTTAAACATGTGAGGCATCTGCTCTCAAATCTCTATTTATAGCACAATGGGCTCTTCATTTCATATAATGACAATGAGTGAACCTCCAAAATAACTCTGTGTTCATTTCTTGCTTTTGCCAGAGTCTCTGCGGTTGGGGTGAAAGGGGGCTACTAAAAGATGTCAGTGAAAAACAAGGAAACGGAATGCACAAAATGTCAGAATGATAAATATTTATTTTGTAGACCAAATGAGAGGTTTTTTGTCTCACTGACTAGAGGGAACTTGTTGCCCCCTCATTTTTTCTGTACAATATCTTATTGGCATTGTGGCTGGATTTTCTTTCTCCCTTTTTTTCTTTCTTTCTGGTTATCTGCAAGAATTTTCAAATGGTTTTCATATTTGAAGTTGAGTCTTTGACTCAACAGGGTCTTAATCTATAATTTGGTTTCCAGAGAGGGAGCCTGGATAGGTTTTGAGGGATTGTTCATTTTTTTAGAAGCTAAAATAAAAACTAACATTTTAAGCTAACTTTAAAGGTTCTATTATAAGATGACTATATTTAACTAACCCCCCCTCCACCCTCCTATAGATATCAACTGTTAAACAGGATTGAAAAACATATTTAAAAACTGACCAAAAATACCATTAAGTCCCAAGTTACTATTAGAAAAAGGAAAGCTAAATGATTCATAAAATAAATACACATGTACAGTAATTTGGTAATGTTAAATTAATTAAGAATCTCAGAGTGATTCCTTTGAAAATTATGTACTCTTTATACAGAAATAAATCTATATTTGAGGCTATTAAAAAGATATTTACAAGTAGTTGAGGAATTGAGTTTTAAATTACTGCGTAAGTCAATAAGCATGCTGATCTTAAGATTCTTAATCATGTTTCAGAAATCTAAAAATGTTCATAGAAAATTAATTTTTTTAAAAAAGGAGAATGTAAATTCTTTAATATTTTTAATTCCACAGAACCAACAAGCTCTGGTTATTTAGAATTAGAAAATAAGGCACTAAAACGAAAACATATTGAAAGAACTGTAATAAGAAGCAGTGTACTGTTTATGGTTTACAACTTCTATAACTTTCTAAGAACTTCAGGGAAGAAAGATATATTTACATAAATGGGCACAACTTTCTGGGAAAAGAAGGGAAGCTACAGTAAAATAAATCAACTATGCTAGCATCTGACAATTATTTTCAAACCTATTATCTGGAGACACAGGAAGAGGTGTACCTTTGTGGATTTCTCATCAGAAACAAAAGGTGTTTAGGAAAGCAGTACTTGGTAGTGGCACAGTCTCCAGAAATTAGGGATGCCGAGCTGTGGTATTAAGCACAGCATTTCCCCAGAATTTCTGAGGTTCAGCTTGGCCCAGGAATAGAGATAATTGCAGGTAGCCAAACACCTCATGTGCAAAAATTAGTTAATTTTGAAAACTAAATACTACTGATACTGGGTAACCTATTCTGAAATTAGAAGTTGTATGAATTTCTTTCAAAATAGAATAAAACAACATGTAGATAAATATGGGAGCAAGTTTTAAAAGTTACAGAAAAGATCTGACTTTCAATCTCTATGTTAAAAAAATTACTTGCACTTCATTGCCTCCAACCACTATAAATATGAATCAGAAATCTGTAATTCAAACTTGTCAGAAACATAAAACAACATATAAATAAAAGGGCAAAAGAAAAATCAGGTTTTGAAGTTGTTTTGGGTTATAATGATCTAAATATTTATGGATCTAAGAACTACAAGTAATTTTGCCTTATTTAAAATATATTAATATCTAGATATTTAAATTTTTGCTTCAATACTCAAATTATCCTTTTATGTCTTAGGAATTATTTTAAACATCCTTGTGTGTGTACAATAATAATTTACAGCAAATCAGTGTAATTTCACAGCCTTCAATGTGAATAACAGTGTGTGGTTTTCTTGATAATAAATACAATTTTAAAATGTATGTCTTAAGTTGATCACTTGGAATAGATGTGGTTTAATTGTTACAAGAACTGCTTTTCACAGAGCATATTAGCAGTGGAAATCGCTTTGACTTCTAGCCCTTGATTCTATGAACAACATGGCAATTAACCAAATTATCCCTGCAAATTTATTATCTTGATTTCTTCAACTTGTACATTACACTCATTATGTATCAAAATGAAAAACTCAGTCCCATGAAGGATAATCAGAATATAAGCGGCAGACATGGAAGGCCTAAGCTTTCCTTGCATGTATGTCCACCAGCACTGGACGCTGGACTCCTTCCCACTTACCGCCCTTGAGAGAGAGTAGGTGGATTTTCATTTCTCTTGCATTTGTGTTAACTGTAAAAATGTTCTAGTGCTCTCAGGTGCCACAAAATCTTGGCAGTCTTTGGAGAACTGACATTTTAGGGGGACAGTACCTCAACCTTTGTTTTTGTTGTTGCAAGACTGGAAGGACAACTTCCAGTCCGTGCTGTTCATTCACTATTCTTTATTCACTTACTCAGTATTGATTAAACATCCATACATGTCAGTCATTTTGCTAGCCCCCTGGGAACACATGGTAACTTCCTACAGGGGGATAAGAAATACCTTTATTGCGCAGTATTGTGAGAATTATAATAGGAAAAGAGAATACAAGGATGTTTCTTTAATTTTAGGAAAGAGGGAAGGAGGGGTGGTTGAGATTCAGTCAAGTTTTCAGGTTTGTCAATAGACTAAAGCACAGGAGCTCTAAGAAGGCGGAGTCTATGCCTATTTTTCAATACTGATGTCCCTCCAGGGGCTAGAACAGAGCCTGCACTGACTGAATGAGGCAAGCTTACCATGGGCTCCATGGATAGCACCTATCAGTGATGGAGATGAGGGCAGGAGGATGTGCTGATGTCAGAGGTGTGTCCAAGGGGGGATGGTTTGACTAAACCAGAATTCCCACAAGTGTCATATAAAACTGATGCTCGGGATGAAAAAAATCCTACTGTCTGTATAAATACAGATATACATACCATCTATAGGCAGATATTCAATATATTTATGGAATTAGAATTTCATAGGGGAGTGAGTAATGAAGAAAAGAGTATCTGAAAAGGGGGTTCTTGAGGAAGTTGATAATGAAAAAAAGGTTGAGAAACACTGATTAGAAAAAGGTAAAAATGATGGCAGACATCAACATTCAACAGCGTTGAGTGATCACCACACTCATTAGGAGCAGGAACAAGGCACTCTTTAAGGGAGGGTGCACAGTCCAGCCACTCATTCCCTTCCCCAGGATGCAGGATTCAGCATAATATAAAAGGTCCTATCTGGTTTCCACTTGGAGGGGTTGTGGTCCAGCCCCCAGGGCTGGCTGCAAGAGGGGAGGGTCACCACTCCAACCAGGAAGACCTTCAGGAATGGACTCTGACGTGGATTCTGAGAGTGGACAAGGAATTAAGCATGATGGGTGGCGGTTGACCATCAACAGAGTGACGACCTGAGAGGAGGGCAATATGTCGTGTGGCTGTGCCAGCCACAGCCTGGAGGTGGCAAATTTTCTGGGAGAAAGATGGCAGTGCCTATAGGGAATTGGGAATTTGATGGGGGCAGTAATGGTAATGAGTGGTCTCTGGTGACTTATGTTTGAGGGTGTGTTTGCCTAACATAATTTCTAAGTCACAGAAAGTGCCAAAAAGGGCAGGATTGAGATAAATAAGATCACAGGGACCTTCATGCTGGAAATTTTCTGACTCAAATGTTACACACACACACACACTTTTGCAAACAAGTAGAATCTTATTTGCCTTCATATTTTAATTACCTATATCACTTTAACAAATATTTTAACATTTTTATGCTTAAATAGCACCCTATAATATTTTTTACTAAATAACTGATAACTAAACTAAGTAACTTACAAAAACATAGTAATAAAGGGCCTCCATGGTGGCACAGGGCTTAAAGTCTTAGTACACGAAGTTATCACTAGCCACTGTGGCTTGAGTTCGATCCCGGCCAGGGAGAAACCCATATGGCATGGCAGACCTCTCCTGTATCACCCACCGCACCCCTTAGCAATGTATTTCAGTGAATTCACCTGTTTTGCTCCCGACTCTGTCTCTGGTGAATCCTCTCATCCCTCACACCTCTGGCCTACACCCAGTTTTTGTATGCATAAATAAATAAAATAAATCTTTAAAAATCCCATAATAACAATGATTCTATAATTTTCAATTCTGAGTTTCAGTCAATTTGTCAAAGTATGTTGAACCCATATGTTTATATTATACTTAAGCATAAAAACTTGAAAGAAAAAATAAAATTCCATTGGTTCTATTAAATAAATTTAACAGGACATAAAGCAAGTTAGTTGGCTGGTACTAAACTTTCGTATTGCGCTGTTGGAGAACAGCACTTAAGAGAAACCCAGATGAAAAATAAGTATGTCCTTGGGGGATTTATACACTGGAAATAATTATCAGATATTACAATTTTACCTGTATTAATATTTCCCAATTCTATATAGTAAAATAAAACAACACTGCAGGAACCCTCCCGAGGGATAAAGACATGAATTTTCACTTTTTGTCCTACATGATCCAAATGTGTTTATTTGTCTGAAAATTAGGGCATGTTGAATATAAGGAAGGAAAATACTGTGGAGAGGATGTGGAAACTTAGTAGTTTCCACAGACAGCATTGTGTAGCCCCTGGACCACAGATGCTCTGTTCCAGTAAGGCTGCTATCTGTCTGCTTCTGTCCTACCTTCTCTGCTCCTGTGTTGCTGGGGCTGGACCATGCAGCGACCTTTTAATGAAGCACTGGCATTGAAAGAAGCACATCTATATTTGTTCTCTCCTCTGAGTTATTCTTTCAATAACTCATCTCACAGGGACTCATTTGCTGAGTTCCTCCTGTATGTCTGGCTGGTGTTCTAGGGCTTTGAGTAAATTTTCTTCATTTTTGAGTTACACTAAATCCTATTTTTTCTGCTGATGCAACTTTCAAGGCTAGAACAATAGAAAACTTAAAAAAATCAAGTATGTTTAATGTCTTGGCCCTTGAATGCAATACCAAAGTTTTCCAAGTATCTTCATGAGAAAATGAAGCCATTTCCTTGACATGGCCAGAAAACCACCTCATCTTGCCATGTAGCTACAGACATACTTCCTTTGCTCCTCTCCTAATTTTTATCAGCCTGGGGGCAGCAGGAGGCAGGCAGAGCCTTCTGTGGTCTCTAGTGGCATCTAGCTTTTGTATATATTTCCCTTTCTTCCAGCCAGCTCCTTCATGTTAAAATATTGACAAACACCCCTGAAAAGATATCCACTGCGGGATCAGAACTTACCCGTTACTATTAGGGCAAGAATATATTCCCACAGACCTTAGATACTCGGGATGCTAACATTCCCTTGGTCTCTATGCCCAAGGTTCTGTAAATGCCTTTGTGATTTCCAAAGGTATCTCTAAGAATGAGACAGTTAAATAGAAAGGCAAAGTTATTCATTCCTAGCAGGGGCCTCCAGACCTCTGAGGTTCTTTTCACCATCACCTCAAAGCTTCTGGGCTTAGAAAAAGACTCCAAATTAAAGTGATTTCCTGCTCCACCTCTATTAGAAACTGAACACCTATGGAGTCATTGCAAAGTCTACAGCCCTAAAATGTAGGAGGAAGCTGGTGGAGAATCCTCATGAGCACTGGGACGCCCTTGGCAGGTAGAAATGAATCAATTAAGGTGGGGCTCTTGCTTTCAGCCAAAAGGATATAATATCTATCAAAAATGCATCTACAGATGTAAAATAGGATATAAAAATTGTGGTACTTCCACTCAGATGGCCATATGTAAAAAGAAAAATCAAAACAGTACCATGTGAACCAATTTGTCTTGAGTAAGACTTCTGGGTTTTACTTGATGAATTTCTCAAGACTTACTTCAGGTTTACTTTTGTTTTTCTTTTATTTTATTAATACAAGGAAGGGGTATAATAATGGCATTCCTCTATAGTTATATGTAGATTGATTGTGCCATTTATGGGCTTTGTTTTGTCACTAATAAATCTTAACTGTTTGAAATCCCTGAGATTTATAAAGGAAATGGTTTGAACTAGAAAAAGCCTGTCTTGTCCATAGCAGGGGAGATTTGACCTTGGTCCATGTCTGCAAATGACCCAAACAAGTCACTTAAATTCTCTCCTTTTTCAGTAGAGAGGCTAATATATTTTTCTCTGGGTTAAGGAACACACAGACATTTAAGCACAAGTTTACTCTCTGCCAAGCATCCAGTGTCTGACGATGAGAGGGTGTCATATGATGTGAATTTCACATGATGGTACTCTCAACTTGCTACCACTCACAGATACCCCAGGACCCAAACTGGACATTTTGTCCAAGAGGCTACTTAACTTTTTGAAAACCAAAGAAAAAGGGTTTCCTTAAAGTATGTTCAATTAGAGTATCAGGAAACTGGTTTGGGTCTCCAGAATTTAAACAAGTACCAGTTATTCCCTTCATAGAAACAGAAATGCAACTTTATGTAAATATTCACTATGAATATTTCATAAGAAAGTGGAATTAAATTAGTGCCTAAAGATGAAAGTCAAGAAGGTAATCTGCTCTGATGTGGCGCTAACATTGTCTCTAAATTCATCCCTTAGGTTCAAACCATAATCTCAAACACTGGTCTCTCACTACAGAGGCTCACTATGTTAGCAGTAGTGTCCCTCAACAACTGTCATCTAAAACTGTCTTACATAAAATGTGTGCGTCCTAGATTCCAGCCCCGCACAACGCCATTAAGTTGTAAACGGATTTTATTTGCTGAACAAATGTTAATGCCATTCTATGTTAATGGATAATGCTATGAAAAGCACCAAAGTATTACAGCTCCAGAGTCTTTAAGGATGAAATATAGTATAACTTAGAAAACTGTCTGTTATAAACATATGTCAGCCATGAGGGCCTCTAGCCCTTATTGCCCATCTTCATAGAAGTCAGTTATAATTTTTCCCTTGGTTAAGTGAATTTTGCAACATTACATAGATTTATCAGGTCCCAGGATTAAAATTCTCTGAGTAAGAGTGAAAAATAATTACACTTTAGAACATAATGTAATATTCAAATGACTTGAAAACAGTCTCTTCAGCAAAAATAAGAAAGGAGAGAGGAAAAAAAGTTTAAAGATGAGGTTGATGACATTGGTTATAAAACCTCTGTGAGCTCAAGTTCACCAACGCATGATCTGGCACTTTTGACTCACAAACATGTGGCAATGGGAAACCTCCCTTTCACAACGAATGCCTGAGTGATTTCATTAATGAGCCAGGAGGACTTCTTCATTTAATAAGACAGCACAGTATTTAAGAAAGAGAGAGGGTGTGCCAGAAGGTGTTTGTTCACATCCAAGCCCTACCACTGACTAGCTGTGTGACCTTGGGTAAGTTGGGTTTCACGTCTCATCTCAGTTGCTTTGTCCATGAGACAAGAATGTAATAGTGTCTACCTCACAGGGCAGCTGTGATGGAGGAACAACATGCACAAGAAACTTAGAAGAGTGCCTCATCTATTGTAAGTATTCCGTAAATGTTAGCTTTTCACCATTTGCTAAGTATTGTTGTATATAGGGCTTACTGCAAATGAAAAGGGGCTGCGATGGAAACTGGCCTTTCCTCACAAGAAAATTTCTCTAACCCCACTGACTCCATTTTCTTAGTTTTTCCTACTGTGGGTTCTACACTTTATTCCATAGAAACATCACTCAATAAAGTCACTAATGACCCTTTTGTTGTACAAATCATTGGGTGATTTCCTATTCTTCATTTTAAGGCATTTTTCACGATCTTGCTATTCTTCCACAACAAGAGAGAGCCATCACTTAAACATGACAGTTGCAAATAACAAATACCTCTGGCAATCTTATCAGGTTTATCAAAATGATCAAAAGGGAAGAGAAACTAATAAGGAAAATTGGGCTTCATAAAGACTATATTTGGGAACCCAGCACTAAAAAGCCAATGCATCATGTTCATGATTCATAACAAATGGAATCTGTGAGCCATCACAAAGATGCTCAGCACTCTCCTTTAAAGGATTTTTCACTCACTCACTTCATTCACTCACTCACTCACTCACTCACTCACTCACTCACTCACTCACTCACTCACTCACATAACAAAATCATGAATTCTAATTCCACTCATTGGGTACAGTGTGGGAAGAATCCTGGGACAAATATGCAACAAATGAAACAGGTTGTAACTGAGAAGGAAGCTTGTGCTTGTGTTTGGAGAAGACAGTCTTTGAATAAGAGGGGAGGACAATCTGGAGAATGACCAAAGTGAGGCAGGGGACAGCCAGAAAAACATTCCAGGCAAAATTGCAAACACACCATTCTCTGGGAGATTCCCAAATACCAACTATTGCTAATAACACTTTAGACTGACAGGTGTGGGGAGAGGAAAAGGTTTACCTTGATATTATCAGCACTACGATCACCTCTGTTTCTCCCAAGTCTATACCACTTCACATTCTGTGTACTCCTCATGGGGTCATCTCCACCACTCTTAACCTTGCATGTGCATATGTCAGTTATCTGATGGATACAGCAGGGTTTCCCTTTCTTTCCAAGCCCTATTTAAGGAGGCTTTGACAGTAATGACACTTCTAGAGTGCTGTTTTAAGGGTCAGTACGTTTAGAGATAGGAAAGGGGATAGGGATTATAGGGCTCTTCTCAGCTCTCTTAAGAACATGAAAATAGGGCCTCCCTGGTGGCGCAAGGGGTTAAGACGCAACCTAGGAAGCTCACTGCAGCCACTGCAGCACAAGTTCTTGATTCCCAGCCAGGGACCAACCCACATGGCACAGCAGACCTCTCCTGACTTGCCCACTGCTCCCCTCAACAGTATATTTCAGTCAATCTGCCTGTTCTGTTCTCCACTCTGTCTCTGGTGGATCCTCTCACCACCCGCACCTCTGTCCTGTACCCCAGTTCTTGTATGCATAAATAAATCTTTAAAAAAAAAAAGGAACATGAAAATAACGCAGAAACACCCAAACCAATCGAAGGAAGATGGCTTCAACATTGCTATTTAGACCCCAAACATGAAAGAAAAAACTTAGGGAACGTATATCAACATCTTACATTATCTGT
This sequence comes from Talpa europaea, assembly GCF_964194135.1. Taxonomy (NCBI): domain Eukaryota; kingdom Metazoa; phylum Chordata; class Mammalia; order Eulipotyphla; family Talpidae; genus Talpa; species Talpa europaea. The sequence continues at coordinate 38,674,564 of NC_140072.1, read as the reverse complement.
TGTTTAATTTCAAGCTAAGGTCCAGGATAGTGATAATATAAACATAAAATATCATATGTATTTTTTAAACATATAAAATGCAGAAATGAAGCTACCCACTTTGACAAATGTTTTCTATATAAATCTCTGCCAGAAAAGAAAAATCATTATGAATTCAACAAATCAAACTCAATTAATTATTTTGGTCAACTTGAGGGTAAATTATATTTTAAACCAAGTAATTCCATTACTGTAATTCAATAGAAATTCAAGAAAAAGTGTGTAGGTTATCCAAAAGTTAAATGCATATTAAAGTATTTTTTTAAGGACATTGTCATACCTTCTGGGCTAATTCATCTGGGGTTTTGCCCAGTGTAATATCAGCTTTCTGAGAACTGTAAATTATTAGATTACTTCCTTGAGAAAATATGGGTGAAGGTCTGGGTTGAAAATGACATCCTGACTTTAAGTTTGAATAACCAGAAAACACTAATATGGTGGAACCACTGAAGCTAAGTGAATCTGGGTGTGAAACAGGCTCTCGGCAGGAATCCACTAGAGATGATGTTGATGAAAAGCACAAGCTTCCAGAGAGCAACAGGCAAAATAATAACATGCAAAACAATATAGAAATAAATTTCAGATGCTGAACATTACCTCCTTGTCAGAGTGCTTCTGATTTTAATTAAGTTTAGAAGAAAAATAACAAGGCAACCCCTGCCTGCCTCAAAAGTACAGACAATTAAAGAATGTGTTTAAATAGCAGGGTGATAAATGGGGGCATCCAAATGTGAGCACCACCATGTTTTTCATCTCAACTCTGTGTTCTGTCATCCAGCTGATCACTTTAATGCAAAAGCACCAGATTGAGGTGCAGCTTCAGGATGTCTCAAAGAAACACATATCACTTAGGTGACTTATGTGATTACCATCAGAAAAGGTAAATGTCAAACAACAAACCAAGGTGGAGTCACCTTTGATAATGTAGCCTTGCATCCCCTTTCTCTACAAAAAGAGGGTCTATGTCTACCCAGCTGAGAAGATTTGTAAAAGAATATCCTTACCCGAATTATTTCTTCCACACAGCTATTGGTTTCGCCAGATCTACTCTCCTGAAAACAAAGAAAAGGAAAATTAAGCTTAATAGAATAGATTTATGGTAACAAACAAAAGATGACATATACACTTCCAAACTTAATCAAGTTTGGATTGAGGGAATGCCTAAGTTCAGACTTACTGATAAGTTCCTTTCCTTAATGGGATGACTCCTACTGTGGCTACGACTGTACCCCAATTCCCCACCGATGCAGTATAGACAGGTCAGCCAGGAGCTCCACACTTACCCCAGAGTTTCAGCTCTGGGTCCTCTAGCCACATGTGCAGCATTTGCAAAAACATTGAGTTCATCCCCCAAAGATGAGCAATATCTCTGCCAAGGCTAACACCTGCTATAGTGTCTATAAAGTCTGACAGCCCCACCAGGCTCAAAGTCTAGATCAACTGTTTTGATGGGCCCCAAACTGAAAGACCAAAAGGAGAAACCCTCGCTCAGTGTTGGCATAGCATACTGGGAGTCATACTCCAGAGCCACTTGTTCTATAAGGATGTGGAGAGGTGAAGGGATCTGAAGAATGGTGGCTTCAGGTTCCAGCTGACTCTGGGGTACATTGTGAGTTCCAGAGATGCTCTGCGGTTACTATTAGTTTCATAGCCTACAGCACAGGAGGTGATTTTGTAGGGATATGAAAGCAGCATTTGCTGGTAGAAGTGCCTACTGTTGCCTCAGGGAGAACTTCTCTTGGCCTTTTATTGAAAGGTATTGACCACAACTCAGCATGACATCCTAGAATGAGGCTTTCTTCAGTCTCTTCTCCAAGCCCACCCTACTTTCCTCTTCATGTCTCTCTTTCCATCAGGAATGTTAGCTGCAACTTCCTAGTTTTCCTAGTTAGTTTCCAGTCATCCTTCAAATTCAGGGGTTCAGTGTCCTTTAGCACTGTACTTCACACAATCCTGAGTGTGCACAGTAAATATTTGCTAGTGGACAAATGTAGGAGGAAATGAATGAATCTCTTTCCTACAGTTCTGAAAAATGTGAGGTCTATCACCATTACAGACTATCAAAGAATGCACCCTCAACACCCTATGTATGCCACTCACCCCCTCTGGTGGTAGAGCATTCTGTTTGAAATAGTCTTTCAATTGGGTAAGGTGCCGAGGTGAATGAAGCTATGCAGGCCCGAAATTTGTCCCCAACCTGAGTGGTCTCAACTAGAAAGCATATTGAGATCACAACCATTTCTCTTACCCAACTTTCAATGCCAACTCTTTCTTGTCATGTACTATACTGGCTTGCTAAATTCTCAGTGCACTTCATATTTGTGCTTTCTATTTATTTTTTTATTGAAGATTTTTTTAATTTATGCATATAAGACTGGGGTGCAGGCCAGAGGTGTGGGGAGTGAGAGTATCCATCAGAGACAGAGTGGGGAGCAGAACAGGCAGATCCACTGAAATACACTGCTGAGGGGAACAGCAGGCGAGACAGGAGAGGTCTGCTGTGCCATGTGGGTCACCTCTCTGTCCAGGAATTGAACTCCTGCTGCAGTGGCTGTGGATAACTTCATAGTGCTGTGACTTAAGCCCTTGCACCACCAGGGAGGCCCCTGTTTTCTTTTTAAATGTAAATTCTCAATGTACTCCCTATTTTCTAACTTAAAACAATCAAGGGAAACTTGACAACATATTGTCTTGGTGGAATCACTCAGCTACACGACATAATAAAAAGATTCTTCAGGGCCTCCCCGGTGGCGCAGCGGTTGAGCGCTAGATTGCGAAGCTGCCCGCAGCCTCTGCGGCGCCGGTTCGATCCCCGGCTGCTCCCCGGCTACCAGCGGAGGGTCCCACATGGCGCGCAGACCTCTCCTGCCGCCCGCTGCTCCCCTCAGCAGTGTGCTTCGGTCCTTCTGCCTGCTCTGCTCCCCGCTCTGGCTCTGGTGAATTCTCTCACCCTCCTGCGCTTCTGACTGTACCCAGTGCATGTGTAAACAAAAAAACAAACAAACAAATAAATAAAAACATGCCTCTATAAAATAAATAAATAAATAAAATTTAAAAAAAAAAGATTCTTCAAATTAAACTTAGGTTTCATAAAGCTAAGCTTTCTCCAAATATAACATTTCCATTTCATTTGAAGTGATTTATATAAATGGTAGGTTGTTGTTATCATTCTCTCCCTATAATCCTGTAAATTTTACTACCCTACTCTGAAATGGGAATGCAGTGTGAGAGAAATGCAGGACAGGTACCCTATTAAATACTTCCCTCCTCGCTGTATAGATGGAGTATCTAGGATTATTATATTGGCTTATCTCAATGGCAACTCCAACCATGACTGATGATCTACACATATACCACGTCCTCCTACTTGGGTGGCCTGGTAAAGGTGAAGATGTACCGAGTGAGGCCAGGACAAAGGGCTTCTAAATCAATCTCAGTAAATCTTGATTTTAAATTAGTTAAATTAATAGTCTGGCAGCAGATAACCTTGGGTCTTCTCTAGAACACTTTACTCTGGGACTCATGGGCATTTGAGAAGAGAAGTAACATGTTGGTTTTGTTATAGAGCAGCCCCAATATTAAACGGGTTCCTTTTCCCCCTAACAGTTTGAGTTTTCAGAATCCCATTTGGATTGGAGTAGATCCATGGGGCACTGTATTGCAGACAATTTGAATCGGAAGAAACCTTGCAGCCCATTATATGTTAACTCAATGACTTTGACAGATGGAGATACTGTGGCCCAGAAAAGTAAAGGACTTTGTTGAAAATAAGTTGGCAGCAAGGGGCAGTCAAGGAATATAATCCAAGTACAATTCCTAAACACTAGCTCAGTCAACTTTCTACTATCTTATACCATCTCTCGAAGCTCAACCCTTAAAAAGGGTTCAAGTTGAGGTCACTAGAAATGCTTGAAGTGCAGAAATAAAATAATTGAGGTATATTTGGGTAAAATTTCTCCTTCCTTCCAGGATGCAAATTATCCAACAATTAATCATTCTGGCTCTCACTCTCTAATCTCCAACATCACATGCATAGCAGGAGAAGAGATGAGAGACAAAATAAAGAGAAGGGTCAAAACTACTATTCTTTCAGTGACATTAACAAATAAAAGGTAAGGATTTGCATAGAAATTGGAGGATAGAATTCCACCTCTTCCTTTTTTAAATACAAAACAGGGCATTGGGGAGAGGGAGCAACTGGAGGACATTTTACCTTGAGGTCTTTCCCAAATGTGGTTTCAGCTAGTTATGTACTTTGATTATATTTACAGTTTTCAAACTTTCAGTGTTTATGATTCAGATTAAAACATGCATGTGATTTGCATCTCCAAATTTGTGTTTATATTTTTCACCATAAAGTTACTGCTTTCCTTGGAAAGGTACCCACTGAGATGGAGGGCTGCACAATGCAAATTTTAATTACTCTGTATTTTTTTGAGAGTTTGTAGCTGTTGTTTCACGCTGAGTTGTTAAGCCGTTGCTCTGTATTTACTCTGACTTTGATGAACCACCCCATTTTCCTATCATTACATTTTGAAATCTGTCATAACAGTCTCACCTCATTGAACCTCCAACTAAACTTCAATTAAAAGCTAGCAACCCCAGCTGATTATCCTTCTCTACAGCCTTGTCTCTGACGTTCCTTTCTCACAGAACTGCTTTCCCCAAATCCTACTACTTAAAAATACACCACACACTCTGCAGGGAAATGTTGAGGAACTAAGTTGTGGTAAGTATAGCTCAAGAAATAGCCAGGAGATCCTATCGCTGACAGCAGAATTTCCTAATTACCATGCCAAGCACAGAGCATTGGAAGAAGCAAGCTTAAGGAGAACAGGCTGATCAAATCAGGGGGAAATGGCATTTCACTGCAGAGGAAATGAAGCTACATACGTTTGGTGGAGGACAAGAATAGAAACTCTGGAAAGGAGGCCTCACAAGGCTAAAACCTGACTCACACAAGGAGGTGGGGGGTTGAGGGGAATCACATGACTATTAACCCAGCTGTAGAGGTCATGACCCTTAGGCATCAGTGCCTCATCACAAGACAAGAGACACAAGCAAGATCAGACTGCTATAGGGAGTGGAGCACAGGCCTGAGGGTAAAGATATGGAGATTGGTCCCAACCTGGAATCTTTGATCCCTTTCTAGTTTTGCCTGTTACCCAACATCAGCAACAAGCAGTCCACTCCATGGAAGAGTGTCCCTTCCCAAAGAGAGAAGGGCTATATCAGTACAGTCTCTGCACAGGCTTAGGGCAGCACTCCCACTGCCCACCTGTGACTATGCAGATGCCTCTTTTCCCCAACTCTCTCCCTCTGCAGGGTAGCAGCTTCCTGCCTGCCCATGACCTGTCAAGGCAGCCTGCCTGCAATCATGCAGTCCTCTCTTAGCAATACCTGTCCCTTTCCCTTTTCCTAATTAAATATAACTAATGTCTCCATCTCATGAAGAAACACGCCTGGGGAACGCTACGTGTGCCGCTGAAACGGGAGCTCTGGTGAAACCTTTCCCAGAGTGAACCCAAGGACCTGCAACTCTACATAACTCCATCACATTCTATTTTCAAAAATTGTTTAACTCTTATTAGACACATTTAAGGTGGAACTTTGTTTCTAAGGTGATGCTACTTTAAAATCACAATACCTTTGTTTGTCTGTAAAAGCACTCAAAATGCCCTCAAGCATTTAGAAGTCGTTTATCACATATACTTTTAAAGACTTCTACAGAGTATTTTTAAATAAATCACACTAGTTTTGATTCATAGAAAAAAAATCACACTGGGCCTCCCCGTTGGCGCAGCGGTTGAGCGCTGGGTTGCGAAGCTGCCCGCGGCCTCTGCGGCGCCGGTTCGATCCCCGGCTGCTCCCCGGCCACCGGAGGAGGGTCCCACATGGCGCGCAGACCTCTCCTGCCGCCCGCTGCTCCCCTCAGCAGTGTACTTCGGTCCTTCTGCCTGCTCTGCTCCCCGCTCTGGCTCTGGTGAATTCCCTCACCCTCCCGCGCTTCTGACTGTACCCAGTGCTTGTATAAACAAAACAAACAAACAAACAAATAAATAAATAAATAAAACATGCCTCTATAAAAAATAAAATAAAATAAATTAAAAAAAAAAAAAAGAAAAAAAATCACACTAGTTTTGATTCAGATACAAAGAAATGAGGTGTGCCATTCATGCCACCGAAGCTGTGGGTAAGGATGTAAGCTCAAATTCGGGAGTCACCACAATGCCATGTGAAGCTCCATCTAATGACACCTGAGGCAGGTGACCTGTGGACATAGAGGCAGCCATCCAGTTCTCTCTCAAATTCTGCCTCTTTTACACCCAACCCAATATCTCCCCTTCCAGGGCCACTATGCTTCCAGTCACCCAAGCAGGATGCTCAGCATCATCCCTCATCAGTCTCCTGCTAATCCCCGAATCTGCTCAGCAAATTGGTTCACCTTTCCTCTGCCATTCACCTCCAGTTCTCCCTCTCTGACCCTTACTGTCACCATCATCTAAACATAATACATTGAGAGGAAAATAAACAAAAAGAAAATTTACAAAATAAAAAATTTTAAAAATTAAGAAAAGGAAAGCCCCAAGAAACACAATTTGTTATGAAAAGGGGAATAAATATGGAATGGATTGTACATAAGAGGGTACTGATGTTAATATTAAAATAGAACACACTGGTAGTCAACAAAAAATCTTAAGGCAGTTGGCAACTTTATGAGTAAATCTGACTTGAGAAAAAAAGGAAAAGGAGATTATGCCTATAACCCTGAGAATGCAGATTAAAATAAAAATTATCTTCAAATAAGGCTTTAAGTCAGATTGTTTTAGAGTGAGGTATTTCTAACTTTTGAGAAAGAAATAAATCCCTATGTTCCTTGCCAGAGTAGAAAGTAATGGAAATCTAAGCGATTAAGTTAGTATAAAACCCTAATTAAGAATATATATATCAATACACTGTATGAAAATGAATGTGAGTCTCAGTAATTAGTAAATATAATTCAATAAAATATTATAAGAATTAGTGGAATTTGGCCCAGGAACACAAAAAATGGTTTAATATTTATTTTTTTAAAAGATTTATATATTTATGCATATAAGAACTGGGGTACAGGCCAGAGGTGTGGGGGTGAGAGGATTCACCAGAGACAGAGTGGGGAACAGAGCAGGTGGATTGACTGAAAACCACTACTGAAAGGAGCAGCGGGTTAGTCAGGAGAGGTCTGCGGCGCCATGTTGGCATCTCCCTAGCCGGGGATAGAACTCATGCTGCAGTGGCTGAGAATTGCTTCATTGGGCTGTGTCTCAAACCCCTGCGCCACCAGGGAGGCCCCTCAAAAATGGTTTAATATTTAACATTAGGGCCCATTTGAAGTGCTGTATCACCAGGGAGAATACATAAATAACTATGATAATTTTAGATTTAATTTTTGAACATATACCTAGAAAAATTTAAAAGGCTCCACAGCTACTATTATTTTTAAAAATTATTTATTTATTCATATTTTACATCTTTTTTTTTTTAAATGTTGCTTTCTTTTCTCAGGTGTAGTCCCCATAGAATTTCCACCAATTCACCGGTTCATCATCACCTTGTGCTCTTCCCTCCCTGATTTTGACCCCTCTCCCTCACACTCCTCTGAAGAATAGCTCTGATTTATACTTGGCTGTTTTTTTTTTTTGCTTTGTTTTGTTCTGTTGTGTTTTTTATTGTTATTTTTTCCCAATCCCTTATTTGGTTCCCCTATATTCCTCCTATAAATGAGACTGTTACGGAGCAACCCCGATATAAAACTGGTTGCCTGGCTGTGGGTCCTCACCGCACGTTTAAAAGGGACTTATTAATACTCCACTACAGGCATACACAAACCATCCGATATTATTCTTTTTCCTTCTGACTTATTTTACAGAACATAATCCCTTGTAGCTCCATCCATGTTGCTTTAATGGCATCAGTTTATCTTTTTTGATTGCTGAATAATACTCCATTGTGTATATGTACCACATCTTCTTGATCCAGTCATCTATTTTTGGGCATTTGGGTTGTTTCCAGGTCTTACCTATTATAAATAGTGCTGCAATAAACATGAGGGTGCAGGTAGCCTTTTGAATTAATATTTTTGTGTCCTTTGGGCAGATCCCTAGGAGTTGAATTGCTGGGTCATATGGCAGCTCCATTTTTAGTAGTCTGAGGAACCTCCACACAGCTTTCCATGGTGTTTGGACCAGTTTGCACTCCCACCAGCTCCACTGCTACTATTATTAATTTAAACAGGGAGGTTTAAAAAGTGATTGTAGGGGCCTCCCCGGTGGTGCAGCAGTTGAGCTCTGGATAGCGGGGCTGCCTGCGGCCTCTGCAGCGCCAGTGCAATCCCTGGCTGATCCCCGGCTGCTCCCCGGCCACCAGAGGAGGGTCCCACATGGCGCGCAGACCTCTCCTGCCGCCCGCTGCTCCCCTCAGCAGTGTACTTCGGTCCTTCTGCCTGCTCTGCTCCCCGCTCTGACTCTGGTGAATTCTCTCACCCTCCCGCGCTTCTGACTGTACCCAGTGCTTCTATAAATAAATAAATAAACAAACAAATAAATAAATAAATCTTTAAAAAAATAAAAAAAAAAGCAATTGTATATAAACTGAACACTCAAAACTGAGTAACTCTTCTAAGTAACAACCATAAATAAAAATTATAGAAAAAAATCCCACCTACAATATCAAGAAAAATAGTAAATAATCTTAAAAAGAGATGTTGAAGACCTAAAAGAAAAATCTCCAGAGTCCTACTAAAAGATAAAAACAAACAAACAAACAAAAAAAAACAAAAAACCCTAGAAAGGACTGACTATATTTAAAAGATTAATTTGTAAGGGCTGACTATATTTCCCAAATACCTTCCAACTCTATTATATAAAATAGTGCCCAATAAATATGTCAAGAGTGTTCAATTTCATGACATTTAGTGCATTCATAGTCATGATCACCTGCATCCACTTCCAAAACATTTCCATTGTACCAAAGTGAAACACTAAGCAGCTTCTCCCCATTGCCCAAGACATTAAATTTTAAAATATGATTTTACTGTATTAAATACTACACCGAACTGAGAAGAACAAAACGATAAAAATATTGATGAGTATCATTTGCTTGGATTAGATTATAATGGGTATGATGATCTCATTTATGACCAATTTCTAGTAGGATACTTGGAACAACATAGTGGGCACTCAAGGATGTTTGCTGAAAGAATGAATAAGTGGCAGTATACTTAAAAAATACTATTTTAAAAATTAATGTCTTTCTCTTTATATGTAATATACTTGGTCATCTACATTACATAGGGACATCTTATTTTAATGACAACAATAAAACTTCAGCAGTGTTATAGCTTAAATACAAATTCTTAGAATATCAACACTTATTTACTTCTTTAAAATTAAGCCTATACCATTAGTACAGATGTCATTAGCAAGTTATTTGACGTCCTTAAACTCCATGTTGTTATCTCTTAATTACGTAACAAATGTTTGCCTTCTATTAACAGACAGTTTTGTTGAAGAGTTAATAATCGATTTTCTATCAGATTGTTAGCCACAGAACAAGGTTTTTCAATTATGTCATTATTTTTACAATAGAAATTAGTGACATTAATCAGAGCTTGTAGTAAAAGGTGCATTTGGTTTTTAGAAAGTTAAGTGGTCTGTCAGTGTGCTGACCTTGTCAAAAATCTATTGATGGCCTAAAGAGATTAGAACCAGAGACAGTGGTTTTACTTCCTGGTCACTAATTGATATCGAGTGCTTTTCCACAGGGTCATGTCTCAATAAAATACCTGAGTACTGTGTACAGGGGTCATCTTCCACACAGTCCTGTCAACACTGGAAACCACATAACCATAATAATGGACATGTGCTTCCCACCTGTAATCCTACATTGACATAAACACTTTGAGACCTCCGCGTGTTCTTTCATCTCAAAAGTGCAGCCATTGCTTTTAGCAAAAGGAAGACCGTGCAGGCTGAGGCAGGAGTGAGAACACTAAAGCTATTTACCCTCACATGACAGGCAGACTGAAGGGAGATTTAAAAATGTACTGTTTCCTTTTTAACATTTTCCAGAATTTCATCCTGTCCCATTCATATAATCTACTTTCCTGAATTTCATTCTGCCCCACATTTATATAATCTACTAACAAATAAAAAATTATTTATATGTAGCAGAAGGCTTGTTGATAGGACATCTCTATACGATTATATCCTTGTCTCCCCCTTAAGTAAGGAGGGAGATGTATAGGAAAAGCACATTTGATTGTCATACATAGTCAGGAACATGGTTTTCTTTTCCAATCATAAAATTATGAACACTAAAGCTTACATAGAAAGAGTAATCCAAAGTGACTGAAGTAACCAATTAAAGATATGTAGGACTGTTATAATTTGTTACCCACAGAAAGATAATCAATTCTCTCTTAACCATGAATAGAAATGACTATTGCAAATGGCAAAAGTGGTGCCATTTATGTGCTATAAATAAATGCTGAACAAAGAAATTCAGCTGAAATTTGCTGAGGTGTAGGAGACAAGGATCTCCTAAGAGGTGGGAGCAGGTAGCCTGAGAAACTGGTGCTTACTTTCATTGGCTTATGAGAATTTTTCAATACTCAAAGTTTTAGATTTTAAACAAATCTCTATCTACTATGGCATATTTAAAGATCTTATTCTATTTTTTTAATATGTGCATATTTGCAGCATTTTTACACTTAACTCTGCTGGTGGAGCTTTACTATTAGTCCTAGAAAGCACTTGCAGGCTAGGAGGAGAAGAGATGTTATAGTGGTGATGGACATGTCTTTTTCTTCCATTCTTGTAAAATGCTCAACCACGTGTGCAGGGGGCCGAGAGGACTATGGTCAAGGACTTGGCAGTGGGTGTTGTGCAGTGGCATACATTTTTAGAGATATGAACCCAAGCCTTTGAATCATATGCAGTGTTATATACCCTTGTTACCTCACTAAAAAACAATACAACAAAAAAATGTTCATTTTCTCTGAAACCAGGATGTGTCTACTGAGAGTTCTTGGACCCAGTTCCACAGTGAGTTGGCTTCCCTACACCAACAAGCAATTCCCAGACACCAGCAGGGTTCTAGGAATTCAACTCAATTCTGAAAAGCTAGCATTTACCAGATCTACTGAGTTAGGATCACATTCCACGGCTTAAGGTCTCAGCCTCCAAAAAACCCACCACTCTACGTGCCAGCTGTAAGTCCAGGCTGTTTTTACCTGTGCTTCTAACCATGTGATTATGCCAGAGGTTTCTGTATCTCTTTCCTCGGTTTAACTTGCTAAAATAGCTCACCGAACTTAGGAAACCAACTGACTTATTAGATCACAAATTTATGATGATTTTATTATCATCATTACCAAAGGATAAAAAGCCAAAAGAACAAATACACAGGGCAAGGTCTAGGACAAAGACGTTTTCAACCTTGTGGAGTTTGTGGCCTGGCAAAGTGGCACATGCAAGATCTTGGTTTCTCACCCTGCAAACTCTCTGAAGCCCCTCCTTTTGAATTTTTAGGAGGCTTCATTAGATAGGCCCGTTTGATTATTGACTATTAATCATTGACCATTAGCAACAGAACACAATCTCTAACCCTCTATCCTCCCCAGAGATCAGGGGGTAGGACTGGAGGTTCTATCCTCTAGCCACTTGGTTGGTTCTCTTGGCAATCAGCCCCTATCCTTAGGAGCTTCCCAAAGTGTCACCTATCTCAATAAAATAATACTCTCAAAACTTAGGAAATTCCAAGGCTTTTGAGATTGTGAGCTAGAAGATGTGCATAAAGATTAAATAAACATGAGAAATACATTTTGATTAACTAAGTGATCAAATATATATATTTCTTATAAGTCACAGTATCACAATATAAGGCAGGGTATTACTTGTGAAACTTGGGGTATCTGGGGCTGAACCTGGATATTAATCCATGCACCTGACCTTTCCTCTATCAGGACAGGCCCCAGAGGGCTCCTAAAAGTGCATGCTGACCTGTGTGAATTTTCATGTAAAACATGCAAATTGAGGAATTCAGGAAGAGAAGCTACACAGCAGGTCCTGGCCCCCTTCCATAAAGAGGGCAGAACCATTTTATACCCCTATTCCATAGTCTCTGGGTGGGACCCAAAAAGAAAACAACCTCGGGCCTCCCTGGTGGCACAAGGGGTTGTCTCAGCACTCTGAAGCTATCCACAGCCACTGCAGCATGAGTTTGATCCGAGGCCAGGGAGCTACCAACATGGCACAACAGACCTCTCTTGTCTCGCCTGCTGTTCCCCTCAGCAGTGTATTTCAGTAGATCCACCTGTTCTGCTCCCCACTCTGTCTCTGGTGGATCCTTTCACCCCCAGCACCTCTGGCCTATACCCTAGCTCCTGTATGCATGAATCTTTTTTTAAAAAAAAAACCACAATCTTTCTGTATCTTCATACCTTTACTAGTCCCACAAAATCCCATGGAGTTGTGATCTAAGGGAGAAAAACAAAACCTTGACAAAACAAAAAGTTTGATATGAAGTAAATACTACTTTTTAAATATGTAGACATTATTATGGCAAAATTCCATTTGAACAAAATGAAGACATTCCATCCTCAATGTTGTCTAATGCCTTGCATAAAATACTCAAGCTGCAGGGAAGAGTTGGAACAAAAACCATTTGCTTAGGTCATCTTTTGGTTTCATAAATCTTTGGTTTCTTGGGCTTCTCTGAGTAGTGTGTCATAGTATGGAATTATCATAAGGTAAATTTCTGCCTCAAAATTTCTCTTTCCAATAGAACAAATTTTAACTGTATTTATAAAAACTATTAAAAAAATGGCTTGAAATCTAATTAAAACATACCTAAGATTATATTGGAATAATTTAATAAAAAAGATAATTTTATAATAAATATCAACAAGAGCAGTCAAATTAAGTCAGGAAGTGTGAATCACAATTAGTCAAGATTATGTTCCATCCAATACTATGTCTTAAAAGGTCTACAGAGAAAGGAAAACAAAATCTCAGTAATCTATCAACCCTCCTCTCTAGCGGAATACCAAAGAATGTAATGTTTACAGATTTGATTTCTAGCACTGAGAAAATAGATGATTTTCAAAAATTACTTCCTTTAGGCTAAAATTAAAAACAAACTCAGCAACTTAACAGTAGTAAAGTAAAAATGACAGACTACTTAATGTAACATGCAACTAGAGAGGGGATTTGAACAACCTGTCAGGTAGTGTAAAAAGTAAGAAAGTATGAAAAAGTAGTGTAAAAAGTAAGAACTAGTAAGCTATAAAAGATGCCATCAATAGTAAGGTAATGAGAAAAACTATTTATAATGATAATTAGTATTTGTTTTCACAGAGAGGAAGGTTACATGGCTACAGTTTGCAACAAAGGGCTAATAGCTTATCATGGAGGAATGTACTACACAGAGGCAGTATTTATATACTTAACCCTATAATGCAAATAACACTTCATGCTGACAGGCAAAATTTTCCAAAGTGAGGTGGCAAGTCTAGGGAGCCCATGAAATTTCATACCTTCACTGACTTAACTAATTTTACCCTATTGGTAGTAAGTAAGCTCCAGCTGCTGACTTTTTTTCCTCTCTCCTCCCACCCCACACACACCCTGGTTACTCAACTCTTGACTACATAAACGTTTTACAAAAAATATTTTGTGCATTGTGAAGGTCACTAAGAAATTTTTTTAAAAATTCATTCCTGCATTTGAACTGGAGTTTGCTGTCTATAAGCACTTTCCTTTCTACTCTGAGCACCGTTTGAGTCTTCTCATGGGCTTGCCAGTGGCAAAATCTAGGTTAAGAAGTGGGAAATGAACCCACAGTACAAAGACTCTCAGTAAAATCCTTTTTATAATTCTGGCTTTAGAAAAATCAAAGTTTTCATTTTTTCATTCAGCAGAGATGAAGCCCCTTTTCATGAAAACTCTAATATCTATCTATAAAGACCTACTCAGTGAAGCCTAAAATGCTTTCTAGACACATGGTTGCAGCAATAAAAGTGTTTTTTCACCTCTCACTGTACCTCTGAGCTTATAGAATTTGTTACTGTACTGACAAATAATCTGCCAACACTTCAAAATAATTAGTGCAAACGGTCCTTTTCTAGATCTAATATAGTGTGAACTTCAATATTAAAATTTCCCCTTGCCTGTTCTATGTGCAGAACTAAGACTGAACAAATCTTGGACTAATTCTGAGCCTAAAGTCATGGTCTCGTTTAATGCAGGTGACAGGCTGGAAAAAGCGATGATCAAAGGCAAACCCATGAGTCTGTGAACAGGAAGCCTACCGTCAGAGCAGTGTGTCCTGTGGTATTAACCACCCTCTGAGTCAAGCAGGCACCGAGCAGTACCCATTTAAAAAGCGAAATCAAAAAAAATCTCTATAAAGATATTGGGCTTATTTTTCATTAATATATTTCCTTATAGAAAGGTCTAGAGTTAGTGCTCATCAACACAGTCCCTCCTGCCTCCAGAGTCTTTCAATCTGGTAAGCAAAAAAATGCCTTTATGTTGGCACCTGTCCCTTTGTGCCCCCCAAAGGGGGGAAAAAAGCCTCCCAAGGGATACTCTATGTAAATCTGCTAGTTAAAAACAAAACAAAACAAAAACACAATGGAACAAGGAAGTGAAGACTATCAAGAGAACACACCTGGGAAAACATACCTGAGTAAAATAAAAGTTAAAAGATTGGAGGAAGTAATGTTCAGAGAACTCATATTCTGCTTGTGAAAGAGTTCCAGTTTCTAGAAAATCACTTATTAATGAATTCATTTTCTCATTCATTCAGACATGATAATGCCAGTACTGTGGTGAGCAAATAGAGGGGCCCTACCTAGCTCTCATGGAGCTACCACTCTGTGGCAGGGCTGGAAAACAAATAAACATAAGGGCAGCTTCAGAGTGAATTGATTACATGAAAAGTAAACAGGGAGAAGTGAAAAGGCTGGGATAATCATCAAGGCTCCTTTCAGCAATAATCTGTCCTCATTTTTGTTCGTTTTACAGAGATTGAAAGGGGCTGTTTAAGATGAGAGCATGTACTAATAACAGTAGCTGTAAAACTTAAAAATATAAAAACATAAAATTGAAAAGCAGCAGCAGTAGGCAATCCCAATTTCTACTATATCCACGAGATTCTGGGAAGAACCTATTTACAGTTTCATTGCAGCCATTCTGAAAAGGTAGAGAAAGACTCACAGGTTTTTGATAAGAAATTTTGCAAATAACATGGCAGTATTGCAAAATGCAAATGTAAATGCTGCTGAGCCATCTGTTCAGTATTACAGCAACATTGGGAAAAGGCACTGAAAGAAATGATGTTTGAAATCATTAAAAAAATAACATGTCAAGTTTAAAATACTCACGAATTTTTAAAACCAGTACCAACACATTCAGCGACCATATGGCCCTACAGCAGGTTAAAAAAAAAATTGCCCTGCCTGCATTTTCTATGTCAACCCAATGGATCCTAAAACATGTTTCTTTTTCTTATTGAGTACCTTTTTTTCCTGTTGAATTCCTTTGTGTTTACAGCTTCTTGAATTATACCTGGAATCATAATGTTCATTTCATTCTTTCTGAAGCAGGAGATGATACAATGAGGAAGATTGCTCTAGAAAAAGGGGCATGTCGATGGCTATAACTTCTGGTTGTGTAGGTTTGATTTATCCATACTGATATCTCAGTCTTGATAACTTAATTGAGTATCATAATCTTCCAGGCACTCTGCTTAGTGCAATAGATTCATTCATTCATCACAATTTTACAAAATGGGTAACATTACTATCCACATTTTGTAGAAGAGGAATTTCCCCAAAGTCAAACAGCTAACACGTGGCAGAGCCTTATTCCAAACCCAACAATGTTGATCATGCCTGAGTAATTGACTGTGACTATGCGTAATACATCAGTGTCTGCGTATCTTTGTGGATAAATCTGAGGTGACTTTCCAAGGTTAGGAAATGAGTAACATATGCTTAGGAAGAGCTACATTCCTTGTCTCATCAAGAGATTCCTGAAGAACCTTAAACTAAACTCTAAAGAATAGAGGCATGGTCTAAAATCCAAGGAACCCAACACCAGAGATTCAGCCTCTACTGAATCATTGAAACAGAGCTCATGTTAAAGGACACTTTCCACCATCTACACAAAGATAGATCAATTCATCTGACACAGTGACTGACCAGCATGCAGAGATGTGGTTCTGGCAAATCAAGCAACAAGCTTGCAATAAATATTTCAAACTGTGAGCAGGATAAACAACCCAAAGTCCATTGATTGTATTATAGTTACAATGATTGATAAAAATTACAATATTTATAAAGGACTAGAGAATTATAAATTTATGATGGAAATCCTTGGGGTGTCACCTGAATTTTTTAAAAAAATTTAAAACATAGTCTCATTCATTATAATGACTTCGCAAGTATCTCATTGATAGAGTGGGAATCCAATACATGATTATTGGATAGACGTCTTCACTCATACATAAATATCATGACTATGTCAAAGGGTAGGGTCTGATAGTTATATTTTACATGTTAAAGTTGTTTTTGTATCTGCAATATATTAGAAATTAAAAAAAAAAAAAAAGAAAGCGTCCCCTCCCCCGCCCACAGAGGCGGCACTCTCCGACCGGCAGAGAGGAGGAAAACAACAAACCAAAACGGCCAACAAGAACAAACGACGCAGCAAGCGGGACTGTGAGTGGAAAGGAACTATTGCAGCCACCACACCCCGTGAACGGGAGCTGAGGCGAACCCTGCAGGATTCGCCGCGGCGGTGAGCGAACGGCTCCGGGCGCCATTAGAGAAGAACAAAGACCCCCGGAGACGCGCACACAGCCCGGGCTGCCGGTAAGCTTGCGCGGAAAAGCTTGCGCGGAAAAGCAGCGCGCTGGGCGAGCTTGAAAAGAAAATGCGGACCGGGACCCCGGCTGCCCAGGTCCCCGCGCCTGCGACCTAGGCTTGCGGGGAGACGTGCGGAGGTCCTCACTGAGGTGAGGGTCCCTCCCTGAGTAAGCAGGAACCAGGCGCCCAGGCACGGGAGCGGGGTGCAAAAGGCACCATTCCCGCGCCACTGAACTGGACTACAGCCCGCGTCCTGGACCTGAGGGCTTTGAACTGAGACCCGGGGCACAAAAATTCGGGGCGTGGGTTCTCCACGACGATGGGGCACAAGGCAGACACAGCACCCCAAAGCTGTTGAGGTGTACCCTACCATTCCCGCTCTGTTCCCTGTCCCACGGGGTGGGGGGAGGCGAAAAACAGCCCCCCAAGGACAATAGGAGAGATCTCTGGCGCCACCTAGCGACCAGGAAAAAAAAGTCACTAACACCCCATAGAACAGGAAATTTCTTAAGACTGCTTGAAAAGGGCAGAAGGCTTCTGGAGGACCCAGTGGCCAGCCGGGAAGTTACCGACGCCAGGCCCCTTCCGACCAGCAGTCTGAGCCCACAGAGGGAGCAGGCACCCACGTCCGGGGCAGACCGGGTGTGCAGAAGAGTGTGCCTGAAACCGGAGGCGCAGGGACTGCATCCCGCTTCGCCATTTTAGAACAGGGACATTTCTTCAGTAAAAACTGCCTAAAACCAGCAGAAAGCTCCCCCAGAAGACAGAGATGGCTCCTGGAAGAGCCAGAGGGGAGCAGAGAAGTTCACCCAAGATGCCAGTCAGTCCGAGAAACACAGTGTCCCAACGCATACGACAAATTAGAAAACAGACAGTAGGGAGTAGAAGAACCACACGCAACCTAACAACTCCTCAGGAAAGAAGCACACCACAAAAAGAAAACCACTCCCCAGATTGCAACGACAGCAACTTGGAAGAACTTCTGAGCCTTCCAGAAAGAGAATTTAAAATTGCCATGATTAAAAAAGTGATAGATCAGAAGAAGGAAATTGAGTCCCTAAAGAGGGAAGTAAAAGAAATGCAGGAGATCAAAGAATTAATGGAGGAACTAAAGAACTCTGGGAAAAGCAATGAAAGCAGAATAGATGAAATGGAAGAACGAATAAGTAATCTTGAAGACACAGAAATAAAAAGAACCAAAACAGAAAAGGAAAGAGAAGTACAAAGGAAAAAGAATGAAGAAAGACTTCGGGAACTATCTGACTCCATGAGGAAAGGAAATATAAGAGTTATAGGAATTCCAGAAGGAGAGGAGAGAGATGTAGGAACAGAGAAAATATTCATGGATATAATTGAAGAGAACTTCCCAAATGCGAAGAAGGAGCTGAAAATTGATATACAAGAAGCAAGAAGAACACCAAACTTCCACGACGAAAGGAAAAACACAGCAAGACACATAATAGTAAAGCTCCCAAGAATCCAGGACAAGGAAAAAATAATGAAGCTGACAAGAGGGAAGAAACAGATAACATTCAAAGGAAAACCAATCAGGCTGACATCAGACTTCTCTGAAGAAACACTACGGGCAAGGAGAGAGTGGAGGGACATAGTCAACAGACTCCAAGAAAACAGATGCCAACCAAGAATACTCTATCCCTCAAAGCTCTCTTTCCTCCATGAAGAAAGAATATGGACCTTCCCAGACAAAGAGAAACTCCGGAATTTCATTACGACTAAACCCCCACTCCAAAAAATACTACAAGGAATCCTAAAGCCAGAACCTCAGAGGGACGAATAACAACGAAAGAAGACCAAAAAAAAAAAAGTTATTAAAAGAATAAATAAATAAAATCAAAGGAAAGACAAACATAATGGCAAATACAGATGCTAACATATCAATATTAACTCTAAATGTAAATGGACTAAACTCTTCAATAAAAAAGACACAGAGTTGCAGCCTGGATTAAGAAACAAAACCCAACCTTTTGCTGTCTCCAGGAAACACATTTAGCTACAAAAGATAAAAATAGGCTCAAAGTCAAAGGATGGAAAACAATCCTACAAGCAAATGGGCCAAAAAAGAAAGCAGGAACAGCTATACTTATATCAGATAAAACAGACTTCAAACTCAAAAAACTAAAAAGAGACCCCAATGGTCACTACATTATGATTAAGAAAGAGCACCAAAATATATCAGACAACTGTTGTCCTCTCTGAAAACAGACATCAGAGAAAACACATACGTAGTGGGAGACTTCAACACACCACTATCAACAATGGATAGATCAACAAGACAAAAAATAAGTAAAGAAACTAAAGCTCTAAATAAGGACCTAGAGCATTTGGGCTTAACAGACATCTATAGAACACTAAACCCAAAAAAAACGGAGTACACATTTTTCTCAAGCGCACACGGATCATTCTCCAGGATCGATCACATACTGGGGCACAAGACAAACATCAACAGATACACCAAGATTGAAATCATACCAACCATCTTTTCTAACCACGAAGGCATCAAACTAGAAATAAATCATAAAAAGAAGGCAAGGAACTATCCTACCTCATGGAGATTAAAAGCCACACTACTGGAAGACCACTGGGCTAACGAGGAGATCAAAGAAGAAATTAAAAAATTCTTTGAATTGAATGACAAGGAGGACACCAATATCCTAAATGTATGGGATGCAGCAAAAGCAGTAATAAGAGGAAAATATATAGCAATAGAAGCTCACATCAAAAAACAAAAAGAACTCAAAGAAACAACCTAATCTCGAAGCTCAAAGATCTAGAAAAAGAACAACAAAAAAAACCCAAAACCAGTAGAAGAAAAGAAATAATAAAAACCAAAGCAGAAATAAATGAAATTGAAACTAAAAAAACAATCCAAAAGATCAATGAAACCAAGAGCTGGTTCTTTGAAAAAATAACTAAAATAGACAAACCCCTTGCCAGGCTCACAAAGGAAAAAAGGGAGAAAGCACAAATACACAGGATCATAAATGAAAGAGGAGAAATCACAACGGACACAGCAGAAATCAAAAGAATAATCAGTAACTACTATGAACAGTTATATGGAAACAAGTTCAACAATCTAGAGGAGATGGACAAATTCCTACAACTCTACAATCACCCAAAGCTAGATAAAGAAGAAATAGAACACCTAAACAGACCAATTACAAGCAGCTAAATTGAAATGGTAATCAAAAACCTCCCCAAAAACAAAAGCCCAGGACCTGATGGATTTACAAATGAATTCTACCAAACATTCAGAGACGAATTAGTGCCTATCCTTCACAAACTCTTCCAAAAAATTGAGAAGGAAGGGACAATACCAAACACGTTCTATGAAGCCAATATTACACTAATACCAAAACCGAATAAGGACAACACAAAAAAGGAAAACTATAGGCCAATCTCCCTAATGAACACTGATGCAAAAATCCTCAATAAAATTTTAGCTATCAGAATCCAACAATGTATCCATAAGATAATTCACCACGACCAAGTTGGATTCATTCCAGGGGCACAAGGATGGTTTAACATCCGAAAATCAATGAACATTATCCAACACATCAACAAAAAGAAATATAAAAACCATATGATAATATCAATAGATGCTGAGAAAGCTTTCGACAAAGTGCAACACCCATTCATGATAAAAGCCCTTGAAATTCTTGGGATACAAGGAACATACCTCAACATCATAAAGGCCATCTATGACAAGCCAACAGCCAGTATCATTCTCAATGAAAAAGCTGAAAGCAATTCCATTAAGATCTGGAACAAGACAAGGATGTCCACTCTCACCACTGCTTTTCAATATAATACTGGAAGTCCTAGCCAGAGCAATAAGACAAGAGAAAGACATCCAAGGAATCCAAATAGGAAAAGAAGAAGTCAAACTCTCACTATTTGCAGATGATATGATAATATACCTAGAGAACCCCAAAATCTCCACAGAAAAACTAATTCAACTCATCAATCAATTCAGTAAAGTGGAAGGATACAAAATCAACACGCAAAAGTCAGTAGCCTTCCTATACACAAACAATAAATCTGAAGAAGAAGAAATCAAAAAAACCATCCCTTTTATTATCGAAACAAAAAAAAATCAAATATTTGGGGATAAATCTAACAAAAGAGGTAAAGGACCTATACAAAGAAAACTATACAACACTGTTAAAAGAAATAGAAGAAGACACAAAGAAATGGAAAGACATCCCCTGCTCATGGATTGGAAGAATAAACATTATTAAAATGGCCATCCTACCAAAAGCAATATACAGATTCAATGCTATTCCAATCAAAATCTCAATGGCATTCTTCAAAGAAATAGAACAATTATTGATGAAATTCATATGGAATCACCAAAAACCCCGAATAGCCAAAGCTCTACTGAAAAAAAAAGAAGGAAATGGAGGCATCACACTCCCAGACTTCAAACTATACTACAAAGCCATAATCATCAAAACTGCATGGTATTGGAACAAGAACAGCCATACAGACCAATGGAATCGAATAGAAAATCCAGAAATAAACCCACAGATTTATGGTCAACTAATCTTTGACAAAGGAGCAAAAACTATGCATTGGAGCAAAGAAAGTTTGTTCAATAAATGGTGCTGGGAAAACTGGGTCGCTACATGCAAAAGAATGAAGCTTGACCACTACCTCACACCATACACAAAAATCAACTCAAAATGGATTAAAGAACTAGACATAAGACCTGAAACCATAAAATACATAGAAGGAAATATAGGCGAAACACTACGGGATTTGCACATCAAAGACATCTTTACAGACACATCACCCAAAGCAGTGATAGTGAAGGCAAAGATAAACAGCTGGGAGTACATCAAATTAAAGAGCTTCTGCACAGCAAAAGAGACAATAACAAAAACAAAGAGAAACCCCACCAACTGGGAGAACATTTTTGCACTCAACACTAATGATAAAGGACTGATCACAAAAATCTGCAAAGAGCTGATGAGACTCAGCAACAAGAAAGAAAATAATCCAGTCAAAAAATGGGCAGAAGAGCTAAAAAGAAACTTCTCTGAAGAGGAAATGCAAATGGCCAACAGACATATGAAAAAATGTTCAACATCACTTGTAATCAGGGAAATGCAAATCAAAACTACCATGAGATACCATCTTACACCAGTGAGAATGGCAGATATTAAAAAAACTAGCAACAACAAATGTTGGCGAGGGTGTGGAGAAAAAGGAACTCTTCTGCACTGTTGGTGGGAGTGCAAACTGGTCCAACCACTATGGAGAGCTGTGTGGAGATTTCTGGACCTACTAAACATAGAGCTTCCATATGATCCAGCAATTCCACTCCTAGGTATTTACCCAAAGGACACAGAAACATTAATTCCAAAGAGCACCTGCACCCCTATGTTTATAGCAGCACTGTTTACAATAGCTAAGCTTTGGAAACAACCCAAATGCCCAAAAATAGATGACTGGATCAAGAAGATGTGGTACATATATACCATGGAATATTACTCAGCATTCAAAAAAGATAAACACATGCAATTTGCAGCAACATGGATGGCGCTGGAAGTGATCATGCTCAGCGAAATAAGCCAAAAAGAAAAAGAAAAACACCGGATGGTCTCACTCATAGCAGGAATCTAGAGAACTTAAATAAGGGACCAGGAAAATGAATATAAGAAAGTGAAAATCAAAAGCAACAGAAAACTATGAACCAGAGACACTTTTTGGGGGGTGGGAGGGGAAGGATTAGGGTCAGAATGGGGCGTTTGCAATTGTATGGGGGAATATAAAAATAAAATTTATTATTAAAAAAAAAAAGAAAGCATATTTAAGCAACTTGTTGAATAGTTTAAGAAAAAACAAAGGCAGGCAGGCAGTAATAATACCTGCCAAATACTCAAGCTCCTAATACAGCTATATAAATGAAATTATAACTGTTAAGGCCACTAAATGCTAAAGCTGTACAATAAATGTGCATATAGTCAGTGATTTACGAGAATCTGCAAAGATACACTACTGTTTAGTTTTACAATGAATCAGTCAGCAAAGGCGTTTCTGATATATGTGTCTACAGATATTAGTGTCTGTGCAGAAAGTCACATCTTATAAAGCACTTTCCCAAAACTTTTATTTTACATTCACCTATTGCTTTTAAGTAAGGATTTCATATCCTGCCAAATAAACAGTCTTGACTGTTTTTAGAAACATTTTAAATTCCATGGAGTCAAAGAGTAATTAATAAAATTAAGAGAATAATAACCATCACAATTTGAACAAAATAAGTCAGGATAATAAACAATTATGGAGTAATTTATTACAGAAAAATTCATACAGGCAAGTCCACATAAACACATAAACATTTGTGTCAGTTGACAACAACCTATCACTTTTGCTTTTTGTTCCCTAATTCAGGACACTTGGTAAATCTCTGGCTAAAAATGACATTTTATTTTTGCAAAAGTTGAAGATTTATAAGCAGAATAT
Organism: Talpa europaea; assembly: GCF_964194135.1. Classification (NCBI taxonomy): domain Eukaryota; kingdom Metazoa; phylum Chordata; class Mammalia; order Eulipotyphla; family Talpidae; genus Talpa; species Talpa europaea. Next base: position 38,651,124 of record NC_140072.1, on the reverse strand, counting down.
AGCTGCCTATATACAGAGTGTGACCTCTTTCTTTCCCACTTACCAGGGAGTCCTCACAATAAAGATGTTAAAGTTTCAGAGGGCAAAACTGGAAATATATTTCTTTTCTTTCCCGCTCTGGCTAGGACATTTAGTATTATGTTGAATATTAACGGCTGGAGTAGGTACTCTGTCTTTTACCTGATCTTAGAGGAAAAGGTTTCAACTTTTTACTACTGAGTATGATGCTAACTGTGGGTTTGGCACACATGGTCTACATTATGTTGAGGTACATTCCTTCTACATTTAATTTTTTTAGAACTTTTATCATGAAAGGATGTTGAATTTTGTCAAATTCTTTCTTCTGCATCTATTGAGATGATCATCTTATTTTTCTGTCATTTGTTGATGCAGTGTTATCACATTTATTGATTTGTACATGCTAGCCTATCCTTGTATCCCAGAGATGCACTTGTGATGGTGTGTGATCCTGTTAATATGCTGTTCAATTAGATTTGGTAATATTTTACAAAGGAGTTTTGTTTGTTTCTCAGGGATATTAACCTGTTGTTTTCTTGCGGTGACCCTGTCTGGCTTTGCTCTCAAGATAATGCTGGCCTTGTAAATATGGAATTATAACCCCTTCTTCAATTTTTTGGGAAGAGTTTTAAAAGAACTATTATTGATTTTTCTTTAAATGTTTGGCAGAAGTTACCACTAAATTCATTTGGGGGGGAAATAAGATATTTGATTATTGATTCAATCGGATTACTTGTTATTGTCTTGTTCAGATTTTCTATTTATTCATGATTCTGTTTTGGTAGGTTGTATGTATCTAGACATTTAAAATATTAATAAATTTAAATGAAAGTTAAGAAATAGATTTGCATATAAATGTCAGCTTATTTTTGAGGAAGGTAACTTGCTAACAGTTAATCCAAAATATCAAAAAATGGAACTAGAATAATAAGATATGCATATGTAAAAAATGGATCTTAAACCTAAATAGAAACACTAAAATACAAAATTTCTAGAAGAGAACATAGCTGAAAATCTTAAAGACTTTGGGTTAGGCAAGTATTCCTTAATATACAAAAAGCACAAACTATAAGAAAAAAATTTGATTTTGTCAAAATTAAAAACTTCTTTTCAAAAGACATTGTAAAAAATGAGATAAAGGGTTCCTTCTTTTTTCTTTCTCTTATTGAGGTAACATAAGTTTATAATACTGCACAGGTTTTAAGTACGTAGTTTCTCACCTCAGGACTGTGTATTTCTCACTGTACTACCACTTGGCACTTGGGTTGTATCATTATCTTGGCTGTTGTAAATAGTGATACAATGAACACTGGGGTGCACATACCTTTTCAAACTAGCGTTTCAATGCTTGTTGGGTAAATACCCAGAAGTGGGATTAATAGATCATATGGTCATTCTATTTTTATTTTCTTCAGAAACTTTCATATTGTTTTCTAAAGTGACTGCACCAATTTACATTTCTACGAACAGTACACAAGAGTCCTTTTTTTTTTTTTTTTTGGCTCCACATCCTTGCCAACACTATTACTTGACTTTTTGATAACTGCCATTCTAGAATCTCATTGTATTTTGATTTGCATTTTCCTAATGATAAGCAATATACAATGTCTTTTCATTTGTCTGTTGGTCTTCTTTTGTCAAATACCATTTTTAAAAATGGGGCTTTATACTTTTTTAAAAATTGTTGCATTGTATGAGTTATTTATATATTTTAGATTTAACCCCTTATCTGAGATATGGTTTGCAAATATCTTCTTCCATTCAGAATGTTGTCTTTTCATATTTCTTTTTCATATTACAAATTCATTTATCAAGGCTGTGTTCTTTTTCTTTTTTTTTAAACCCACCACTACTCCTTATATCTCATCAACCCTTCCTCAATTCCCCTTGCCATCTTAACCTAAGAAACCTCACCTCTTTCATTAATTTTTTTTAAAGATTTATTTTATTTATACAAGAGCCGAGGTATAGGCCAGATGTGCGGGAGGGTGAGAGGATTCACCAGAGACAGAGTGGGGAACAGAACAGGCAGACTGACTGAAATACACTGCTGAGGGGAGCAGCAGGTGAGACAGGAGAGGTCTGCTCGCCATGTGGGTTGCTCTGAGGCCGGAGGGGATCGAACCAGCACTGCAGAGGCTGTAGACAGCTTCACAGTACTGCGCTCAACCGCCTGCGCCACCATGGAAGCTCTCTTTCATTAATGTTAGCTAATTTTTGTAAGTATTTTACTTTGTCAAACTACATTATATATATGTCCAATATTTGTCTTTCTCATTCTGACTTGCTTTGCTATACATAATTCCCTTAACTTCTATTTTGATCTTTCACTATGTCTGAAAAGTGAATTCATAGTGTGAATATAACACATCTTGATCCAATCTTCAATCATTGGGGATTAGGTTGCTTCTATGTCAAAGCCATTGTATATAGTGCTGCAATAAACACTGTAGAGCATATGAATTTTTGAATTGATGGCTTCACATTCTTCTGACAGATGCCCAAGAATGGGATTGTTAGAGAAAATGATATTTTTATTTTTTAAGGTGGATTTAGATCATTTTCCATAATGCTATGCCAGTTTACATTCTTCCTCCATGTTATATAATATAGGTGCCTGTTACCTCTATATCTGCTGTTCTGTTGCTTTATAATAACCTCCTCAGCATTTTTTACATGCACAGCTTGGTGTTATTAAATTCTTTACATTTCTGCTCTTTAGTTAAGCTCCCTACTCTTCCTTCTGTCCTGAATATTAATCTTGCAGGGTAAAGGTTTGTATACTGGAAATCTATTACTTTAATTATCTCTTACTGTTTACTTCTTGCCTGTAAGGTTTCTACTGAAAAGTCTGTTGATGGTCTAGTTGATGTTTTCTTATGGATTACTCTTATTTCTTTCCATGCTTTTGTTATTCATTCCTTGTTATTGGCTTTCAACATTTTTATTACAATGTCTCTTGGAATAGCAAAAAGGCATTAGGTAAAAGTTAATTAAATCTGAATAAAGTACTGGCTTTAGATGATGATGATCATGATAAAAATAATAAGATGTCAATATTGCTTCATGATTTGTGATAAATATATTGCACTAGATATGAACAACAGGGGGGAATGACCCAAGGGGTTGGGAAATGTCAGTACTACCTGCAACATTTTTTTGTAAATATAAAACGCTATTGAAAGATAAAGTATATTTTCTTTAAAAGTGGCAAGGAATTGGAAAAATACTTTGGAAAATATAAGGAACATAGGATTAGGAGCAACAAAAAAGCACATAAAAGATGCTCAACATCATTGGTTAAAAATTGCAAATTGAAGTCACACTGAGATAACTTTACATATCCATTAGGGAAACTGAAATTAGACTGACTGTTCATGTTTAGTTATAGGTCAGGTGGAGTAAACCATTTTACCCTATCTCTCACACCAAGTTCATCTAAAAATTTTGGACAAAATGCATGGTTGAAAAAATCAAATGGCAATATACTAACTGGCAAAGAAGACTAGAACCCAAGTACCACTGAGACACTTCCTTTTTCCTCTGGTATCTTCCAGTCTGTACTTCAAAGTGGGCAGTCATAGTTGAGCCAAGAGGGAGAGAAAGAAACAATTGTTCAAAGCAGGGAGAATATTCTCCTAACACTCAGAGAAAGGGAATGGAGTCCCCTATTTCTTTTCTCGATTTTCTCAAACCTTATTCCCCCAAAATATCTGTTGATGGTGACGGCATTCACAATGACAGCAATGGGAGCTGGCAAGAGCAAAGGGTAAGCATGAAGGAAAGCCTCCCTGATTAGAGGAATGTCATACAACAACAGTTATGCAAACATGACAATGGACACACATACATACACATACACACACATACACAGACAGACACTTGAACACAAATTGCATCCAGGATCAGATTAACCTTCCTAAGAGGATGGGGCAAATTCCTGGGTAGGGTTGTAGAAAGTGAGTGACAGAATGATGTAAAGTCCCAGATTTCTAGTAGAGAGTTTAAAAGGAGGAATCTCAAAGAACCAGAAGATTCTAGGGAAATCAGAAAGGGAAAAGGTTGTAAAATTAACCCCCTATTATTTTTTATGATCTCCTGGCCTCAACTCTGAGTTAAACATACTTGAATCTAACTTTCTAAACAGCATTCCATAGTCTTTGAGGTCTGAATTATAGGATAGTCTGGTACCAGACCAGACACTAGATGGCATAACACAGGATTGGTCTGAATAGCATGCAAATGTTTTCAAATAGAACTGATATTGAAGGAAAAATCCAAAGAAAGAATGTCAGAAGTAAAAACTTGAATCCAGGTGCATTATCTGCTAAAACAAAAATACAAACATTTTCTATATAACGCAAGCAAAAAAGTCTTACTGCACAATACATATTCAATATTTTCAATATATAATACAAAATTACCGGGTGTAAAAAGAGACAGAATGAGGAAAATCTCACTTCATATCGGAAGACAGTTGATGCTAAAGGTAACATGACACGCATGTTGTATTTGAAATTGGTGGATTTTATTACACATAAACTGTATCTTAAAGTGAACAAGAATAAATTTTAAGAGGATTGACATATTCTGTCAGTGTTATTTTAGTCATACAGTGTGAGACATATTGTTCCTTATGGACTATTGAAACTAAACCACAATTATTAACATTTCTTTGAAATATTACATTTTAAGTTTCAAATAATCAGATTGCAAAAAAATCTTTTGGTATCTAGTTTCTTAAGATAAGTAACATTTTAGAAATGGAACTGTACAGATCCCATTTTAAAGAGAGGTACACAAGACTTTCAATTACATAGGTATCAAATTACACATAAGTAGC
>NC_140072.1:38598122-38646063 GCF_964194135.1 Talpa europaea | reverse complement strand
GAATTTATATAGAAATGGCATTTATTAAAGAGAATTTCTTGGGTTTCTCATAGACTCTCAAGAGACCAGCAAAGCTAAGTTTGAAAATCTTATAGTCAGAAAAGATGCTCAGCCAAGAAAAGCAGAGTTGGCTTCTGGAAGATGCCTCGCTGTGAATGGTGAGTTCACATCACTGAGGTGTTGTAAGAAACCAGCAGTCTGGAAACCAGAAGGAAGTGCCACCATTTTCTCCATCCTCACTGGAATGGCTCTCACATGAATTCCCTCCATCCTTTTTTCACTGGCCTCCACTCTGACATCTGATGGATGAATCACACTGGCTGGGCCTGAATCATGGGCCTAAGTAAGCCCTAGGCTTTTTCAGCTTGGAGGTGGGCTTTGCCTCCTAAGGCAAGGGATTCTCTAGGGGTGTTAATGTGCTGAAAGTCTCTTAAAACTAATGAAATGTAAAAACACTCAATGGAAATTATAGCAATTCTTCTTCTGGTGACACTAAGGCAAATAGCGGAAACAGAAGGTTTCTAAAGGTGAGGAAATTAAAGCCGGCAAAATAATTTTCCTAATATTTCAGGGAGTATTTGCTTCCTTGAATCTCTTTTTAGGAAGAGTTCAGATAGTCATGGTCACTCACAAACAGGGTTAATATTGATGGTAAATTTTTGTAATAGGTTTGAATGGAATTCGCAACTAGAGAACAAAAAAGAGCAATGAGGGAATTTCAGGTGGTATCATGGCGGATGAGATTTTAAGCCAGCCTGCTGGATGACTAATCATAGCAGCAGTGACCAAGAATGACTTACTAGTATCACAGGACAGGAAGAAACCTCCATCAGTCAAGAAACCCCTCACACGTATCTCCAGGGCCTGCACTGCCAAAAAGATGGCTGGCAGTCCCCTTTCTCTAAATGACCCTAGAGAAGGTCATTTGATAACCTCCCTATATAAGCAAGAACTACAGATGTCTTATATCTCATGGTCAGAATGTTCTCTGATAATGCTTGTTCTTTCCATCCGATCCCCCACCCCCATGTGAAAACAAAGAGGAGGTCTAACCATAGCTTCCATCAGTTTCATTGTGGTTTCCAAAGGACAGTGCTGGGGGTGGGGGGGCGGGCAGAGCCTGAGAAACCTCACACTCTACCCTGGGAAGCAGCCACTGGGGGATTCCGGACTCTGGGTGACACTTCAGAATGCCAGACTTCCTCCAGGAAGTGTGATCGTGCTAATCGTGCCCCTGGGACAGGTGGGCGCATGCAGAGAGAGAATTAGCTTTCCCCACAGCTGTCAAACTGGGGCCTCTCATTAACACCCACGTTTCTCTTTCTTTCTTTCTTTTTTTTTTTTTTTTTTAAGGTCCTTTGACTGCAGCTCGTGCACTTGAAGTATGTCATTGAAAACTGCACAGATGGGACCTACCGGATCATGAGAACACTCTTGCAGCGTTTGAAAGTGTGCTGGATTTCTTTCCTTAGGAAGAAAAAATATAATCCTGTATTCTAATTTCTACTTATTTCCCACTCTCTTCCTGCTTCAGAAATAAACTATTACAGAAGCCAGTGTTCCAAGTAGTAATAACCAATAGGGCAATAATTAAAATCTAGTCCTTTTTTTTTTTTTAGTCCTAAAGCAGCTAATTGTATCTGCTAATCTTGTCTTCATAGTTCACAGAAAGGGCACAGTCTCTGAAATATATTCAACATTAGCTGCAACCTACTGAAAGTCAATGTCGGGCTAAAAGGGGAGACAGCAGGGCAGGCAAGTGGTACCCTGAGGGGAATGTATCCTGAAGCAGGAGGAAGGGACTTGGGGGAGGGAATCCTTTATCTTGTTATAAAAGTTCTGGAAAAGAGGTTGGGAGTTCAAGACAATGAAGAATGGAGGAAGAGGACTGAAAACCATGATTCTGCCTTGTATGACCCAGTGGCTTCTTGAGCATTTTAATCAGTTTCAACTATAATTCTTTGAATGATATCAGGAGGCAAGGGGGGTGAAGTTACTATTCTCCAGGTGGAAACTGTGTTCTCTTCATATGAAACTATGTACACTGAAGAAAGGTAGCTATTCCAACGTCCAACACTCTATTTTTAATATGTGTTCTTATTTCTGAACTTAAAGGTGACCATAACATACCTACCTAGTCCTAGACAGCTTAGGGCTTTTACCAAACTGAAAACAAGGTAGTTGAGCTCCAGGGTAGTTTATGCCCAGGATTTGGAACAATGAAATCAGCAGTCTTCCCAGAAAATACTCAAATGAAATTTTTTGTAATGCTGTACTGATAAAATTCTAGTACTTATTAAATCTCAGCAAAGGCCTTCCATAAAAAGAAGATATTCACACAAGAAACATTTACTCAATGCCTACTATGGTCATGTGTTAGATGTAGAGCAAGAGGGTAGAGGTGGCCAAAGGAGAGGGAATTAAATAGGCTAAGAGAGACTGCCGACCGCATCAAATCCCATACTAGAGATTGAATGGCACTAGGGGGCCTCCCTGGCGGCACAGGGGTTAAAGTCTCAGCACTATGAAGCTATCGCCAGCCACTGCAGCCTGAGTTTGATCCCCAGCCAGGGAGCTAACCCACATGGAGCAGCAGACCTCTCCTGTCTAGCTCATTGCCCACCTGAGCAGCATATTTCAGTAGATCTGCCTGTTCTGCTCCCTACTCTGTCTCTGGTGTATTCTCCCACCCCTACCCCCACACCTCTAGCCTACACCCCCGTTCTTATACCCATAAATAAAATCTTTAAAAAAATAAAATGACACTAGAATAGTTTTAGAAATTAATTGTCCTAAGGAAGTATTAGGGCTGATACAGGACTACACTGACTACTTAGAAATGCTGCACAAGTATTCAAAGGTGTCCATTTTTATGTCCTGTCCAGCAGGGCCATGCCTGTGTGTCCTTTTGACATAGGGCCCACTACATGCAGTAATGTGCCAGCCCGCAACTAAAGTCAGAGCATAATGACAGAACCTTGTCCTAAAAGGTCACTTTTATGGGAAAACATAGGGATAAAATGTTGTCACTCTGCAAATTTTTCTCTACGAGCTAACTTGATGCTGTTCCTGAAATCTAAAAGAGGAGGAATGCTTACATTCAGTGAGATTTTGGTTGGATAGAGGGGAACCTGCATTATGGAGTGCACCACGGCAAAGTAAACTGGGCACAAGGGGCTACTAGAGGTGACATTGACTGGGGTTGTGCACTTGTGATTTTTCAGCAGATCTGCAAGATCCCATTAGTAAGTTTTTAGAAAATGAATTAGACTGAGAGCTTGGTAGTCCTGTGAGTCTCTTACTTCACTGCCAGTGTTTGAACAGAACAGAGCCAAGCAGACTCCGTAATCCCTTCAAATTCCTCCTCAGCTTAGTTTCTGGACTGCCTTCTTCACCATCTTCTACTTCTGGTTGGCATCTTGTCACTGACTAGCTGTGAGCAGCCAGATTCAACAGAATTATTCCTCCAACGGTGATATTACAGCCTGATCAAGCTCCTATACCTTTCTCCCTTTGCACCTAAATTCTACCTGGTCCACTTTCCCGGGTGTCAGAGGACAGCAGGAGGATGTCCCTGGTCAATCCTACCACACGCAAAGTTGGTGAGATGAATGCTGTCTGGGCATCCAGGCTCTGTTTTGCAAAACCTGCACCAGCCCTGTTCGGTCTGCTGACATAGACCCCACCCTGGCAACTTCTTAGACAAGGAGTGGGGTGACCACCTGATCCCCTGTGGCTTGGTAGGATACTAGGTGAGCTGGGCAAGGATCCCTGAGAAAGCTGACCCTCAACAACTAGGAGCCCCCTGGGCCTTTGGGACATTTTAGACATTTAGAACATTTTAGACATCCTGCAGCCTTCTCTCCAAGCTGTGGGACAAATGAAAATACATATTTTTTAGGAAAAGAAAGAATCATAAAATGCCAAATATATAAAGAACCACTCTGTCCCTCAAACTGGTTTAAATTCCATAAAATGTAATTAAAAAATTGGATTCTAGAAGTAGATTGTCTGAGTTTGAATGCTGGTCCTGTCACTTAATAGTTACCCACTTTGACTCTCAGTTTCTTTACTTATAAAATGAGAATGTAAGACTGTCTGTCAGAGGGATTTTGTAAGTACTGGGTGCAGAGCAAAGTTTCTGACATGTAGTAGGCACTCACTGTTACTAACATTAACTATTACTATAGTTACTAGGTATTTATATGATTATCCATGTTTTACTCTATTTCCATTATTTCTCTGTGATCCATCATGAGACTAGCTTTAAAAGTGGATAAGTTGAATAAAATTACAATTTACCATAATGAAGGAAAGGCTCATAAAACTGATATATTTTGAAGATGTTTCTTCAAGGCTGACTCTTGATCAACAATTAAAGGCAGTACTGGGAATATTTTCATTATACATGGCAAAGGTATTTTGAGAAACAAATGTAAAGGTTGGTTGTAATGGGAACTCTGAAATTATGGCATTGAACTTTTCAAACTCTGTTACATTAAAATCCATTGGTCAATCTGGCACTTTGAATGAATCTTTTTACCCATTCATGTCTTTAGAAAGACATGGACTCAGCTGCTGAGGTCTCATAAAGTACTTTTTGCTTTTTTATCAAGGATATTAAGTGAAACTGGCAGTTATTTTTAATGTTGGTTCATTAAGTTATACATGTCTTTGAAATGTTAATACATTCCATTATAAACATCAAAAAATCATATTTGTTTATATCACCACCAGTCTCATCAAAAAAGTCTTTAACTGTTTAAGTTAAAATAGTTGTCAAGCTCCTGGTGGCAGATACAAGTATTCTAAAATTGCAATTTTTGCGTGCAAGCTCAAATTTTATCATTAGCAACAAATGCTGTCGGTTGTTTTCTTTGAAGTGACAATTTCACTTAAAAAAATAATGTCTGCCAAATACCCAAGTTTGAGAACAGTAATTTGTCTTTCATCCATTCTTTAGAGGAAAATAGTGTTTCATTTTACTGCCACAGTTTTCATTTCAGTGCCATTAAGTGGCTTTTCTCAAGTCAACTGTCCTACTTGAGCAGGCAGCAGAAGTGCAGTACACAGATTCCCATATACACAGTTTAGAAGACAGGCACTCAACTGCTGAGAGCTAATAAAATTAATATTTTCTGGGCTTCATCAAGGATGCTAAGTGAAACTGGCAGATTTTTTTTTTTAACTGTGAGCACATGACAGTGAAGAATTGGCTATAGTGCTTGGTGGCACTGCTTTGATCCATGCCCAGTTTTACCCTCCACTGTCTTTGTACCTAGTGTAATGTCAACAGTGAAAACTGATAAATGACATTTCTGTATTATTATGGAGAGAGTTTTGACCTCATGTACCCATTGTAGGGTTGTGAGGCCTTCAGCGACTATACTGTGACACCTGCTGCATAAAGCAAACTCCTTTACCTTGCTGAGCCTTAGTTTTCCTATCTGTGAAATGGAGATAATGTATGGTATGTACCCTAAGGATTGTGAGAACTAAATGGACGAGATCTTGTAAAGACCAAAGAAAAAAGGTGGCCTGTGGTAAATGTCATGGTAAGGACTGGCTAAAAGGTGATTAGGGGTCATTTGAGACCCTTGATTCATTCAGATGTGATAAAAACAATGATTCCAGTGGTTTTTTCTGTTTTTTTTTTTTTAATTGTTGTTTGTTTGTTTTTATTTTAAAGGAGAACATTTTGTAGTCATCTCCACTGAAGAAGTTCTTGGTTGGGTATTTCCCTGAAGTCAGTAAAAAGATCAAGTGCTCAGACGCCTTGAAATACCACAATGACTAGACCTCTGCACAAGCTCTAATCTCTGTAACTTCCCCTGCTGTGACCTGACAGCCTTACCAACCCCACCTCTGAAAAGCTAGTGTTTTGCACATCTCTTAGGGGTTGCCTGGGAGTCACTCAAAGCACTGGAGAACAAAGTTAACATTTATGTTCATGTTTTCATGTGTTCTGGTTTCCCAAAATATTGAGAGAGATGAGAAATTGTCTGGACCCTGCACCTGATGTGCAAAGTCAGCTCTCTGCAGTGCAGCATAGCTTTCAAAAGCAGAAACAGACAGACTGGGGACAAAAACATCTGTCCCTTCAGCCAGCAAGATAGGAAACTGATTGGAGGGTTTGTTTTGTCCTGATTATTTTTTTTTGTCCTGACGATATTAATGTAACTTTTTTTTAGATTAAAGCAGACACAGATGTATTATGGAATAAAATACAGACTTGCATGAATATGTAAGACAATGCATTTTTTGCTTTTGCTGTGAGCACCTACTAATGACATTGCTCTCAGGCAATCTGTTCCGTGCTTATCTGTCTGGCCTTGTCCTGAACTATCCCCTATGGTTCAGAGCACTCCAGCCACAGTGCTCATCTCTGAATGTCAGACAGGCCCAGATATGTGTTACCTGAGGTTCTCTGTCCTTCTCTAGGCCTACACGCTCTAGGGCTCTCCTCTTCCTCAGGGAGCTCATCCTGGGAGGTGTGATCCTCAGAGAGCTTAGCCTAACATCCTATTTAAAGGAGTTCCCTCACTCCCAACCTAAGTCACTCTTTATATCCATCTCCCTGTCTTTTCCTTTAAAAAAATTATCATCTGAAATTGTTTCCTGTATTTACAGTTATCTATCTTCCTCCAACAGAATTATTCTCCATTGAAGATTGAGAGCTTTTATTTTTGGTCACTATGACTTTTTTGATAAATGGTGCCTGGGGTATCGTAGGCATTTATGAAATATTTATTAGTTCAATGCATAAACAGACATTCCTAATACTAAGTGGCAACAGGCAAACTCTGCCACCATTCAGGGTAATAGGTATGGTGAGTACTCAATACATAATAGTTGACTCTATGATAATATGAAAATGAATGAATGGAGAGTTCCTGATATCAAAAAGGACTAGATTCTGGTCCTTTAATCAATGACCTCACTGATTAAACAGAGACACCCATGTGCCATTTGGTTGGATATAGTCCGCCAGGCATGCTCTTTGATATTTACTCTTCAAACAACTCCAGTACGGCTTTATGTCCAACATTACACAAAATTGGCTCATGCTAAAGTCACTCATAATATCCAAGTCACTAAATCCAACAGGCTTTTCCAATCCTTCTTTCCAAGCAGAGTGGGCCCTTCTTCCTTCACTGACTTTGTTCTCTTGGCTTCCAGAACACCAGTAACTTCAAGTTTCCCCTAACTCTCACTTTCCGAGGCCAGCCTCACCCTCCTTCCCAATCACTATTATTGGTGACTATAAGGGACTTAGTTCTGTGCCTTCTTCACTCCTCACACCAGACTCACTCCCTGGGTGGTGCCACATACTAGTAAGGCTTCAGAGATCATCTGTATGTAAACTCCCAAATGTATATGTCCAGCTCAGATCCAGGCTTAATTCCAGGCTCATTTACCAACTGCCTAGTTGGCACATCCAATTAAGCATCTCATAGAATCTTAAATGTCTAAAAATGAACTCTTGATGTTTGCTACTAAACTTCTTTCATCTTTACCTCGGGGAATGTCTACTCTATAAGCCAACTTCCTGTCTTACTATCACACTATTTCATTAGTACTCATGTTGATTCTACCTCTAAGAGCTATTTTTTTTTTTTATGTCCACATACTCCAGCTCCAATGTCATCACCTTATCCTAAAGTATCATCATCTTTCATCTCTTATAACTTGTTTACTAGCTTCTCATCTAGACCTAACCCATTCTTCATAAGGCAGTTAGAACATTCTTTGTAAAGGTGGAATCAGGGCCTCCCTGGTGGCCAAGGGGTTAAGCACTGCATTGTGAAACTGTCAGCAGTCTCTGCAGCATGAGTTTGATCCTGGCAGGCCAGGGAGCTACCCACATGGTGCAGCAGACTTCTCCTGTCTTACCCGCTGCTCCCCTCAGTAGTGTATTTCAGTAGATACGCCTGTTCTGTTCCCCACTCTGTCTCTGATGAATCCTCTCACCCACTGCCTGCACCTCCAGCTTGTATCCCAATTCTTGTTATGCATAAATAATCTTTTTTAAAAAAGTGGAATCAGGTCATTTCATTTCCATGCTTAAGACAATTCAATGGCTTTTTATGACCTACAGGATAAAACCCACAACCCTTAGCTCAGGTCCTATGTGAGCCTGTCCCTCTCTAGGCTCATCACTCTTATTCTAAAGTTTCTCTCTACAGGTTCATGAGGAAGCTCCAGGTACATGGATCTTCCTTTAGTTTCTCTAATGTATTATTCCCCATCTGAAGGTCTTTCCACATGCTGTTTGTCAGTCTATAATACTTTTTCTCCATCTTTCCTGCCATCTGCATCATCCATGGAACCTTAGTCATAATAAACAATTACTTAAAGATTTTGAATGGAAAAAGTACAAATCAAATTTGGACTTTGTAGTGTAAATGGTGGAAGATGGACTAGTTGGGATATCACTATAGGCTAGTAGAGTGGCCGGTTATACTAAAGCTGTTTGAAGGAAGACAGGAGCAAAGGCCTAACTTAACAGAACCTCTGGGACAGTGAGGAACAAACAGATTCTGGAGAGACTTAAAAAGGACAATGATGAGAACCAAAAGGATTTGCATACAGAGAGGAAATGCTGAGGAGGTGTTCTCAGTTTCTGGTTTGAATGATAATTAGTTAGGCAGTGACACCAAATGAGGTGTTTAGGAAGAGATGGAATTGGTACACAGAGTAGGAGGAAAATAATGAGCCCATCTGGGATGTCAGTGGGGCTTCAGGTAGAAATGCCCATCATCTGCCATAACAGGGGCTTTGGGGAGTATCACTAAGCTGGAACCAGCACTATGAGAAATGAGAAAGGAAGCTGGCTAAAAACATGAAAGAAGAGACACTGAGAGTCTATGAATGATAAAATCCATTATAATTGTTGGCACCACATACAGGGAACTGCCTTTAAAATGACATCATCAGAACTTTATTAAGACCATTACTCTATAGTCATATGTTTATGACATGTTTACAAAACAAAGAAGCCAGCATGACTATTTTTGGAATGCAATGAAAATACTAAATGAATCATAAAACTATTTTACAGGCTGTTTAGAAGAAAATTATAACTCAGGATTTACACTAACATATTTTTAAACAGAGAATAGACACTGTTTTCTAGATACCAGGTGTTAATTTCCTTCTATTCAAAAACAATGTAACTCAGAAAGGAGTGCATCCTCCATTTACTCAATATACATTCACTCATTCAACAAAAATTTACTGAGCCCCACCATGTACCAGGCATTGTTTTAGGTGCTGAAGGTAAAGTGGTAAGATGAATGTATAAGTAGGCACTTACAGAATGTGTGTTGAGTGAATGAATGATTCAAATTAAATCAAATCATGCTATTAAATCACCTTTAACACTCCTTCCTATTCCACCGACATGTTACTCTTAGCTCAACTTGATTAGTTAGTATTGAATGTTGCAAAAGTATCTCGTAGTTCAGTTCTCTTTTGAAATAGCCAATAAAGTGCAATTTTATAGTAATGTGTAGGAGAAAAAAAGTCCAGGAAGAGGAAGTTTGTATAACCTCTATGGCCATTATCTCCAGGTCAACAGCTAGCTTTACTTCAATTGAAAAGAAAAATCAAGGCAGGGCAATTTGACCTTGGAACAAAATTCCTTTGGTTGAATTTTATATGGCTAAATTACAACTTTTGTGAAGAGTAGTTCTTGACATGGAACTTAACCTGTGTGATTAGTGTCTTAATCTCAATTCTCGTCTTTTTTTTTTTTTTTTTTTTTTGCACTTCAGTGTCAGCAGAAAATTCCATCTTCTAATAACCTATTTGTTGGGACACACTAGGAGTGTGTTTAAATATCTTTTATGTTGGGTATTTAAACACACAGAACCTTGCAAGTTAAGCCAAAGTCTCATGATTTCTATCTTTAACATGCTGTTTTACAACAAATAGATTTTATTCAGACAAAAAGGCACAAAAAATTCTATTCTGTCAGTAGGCACTGATTTTTATTTCTTCCAATTCTCAAGCCTTTAGGGGTTATAATTCTATGGAAATTGATACAATCTAAAAATAATTGATGATAAGTATAAATTCAAGAACATGTAAGACATTCAATCAACCACTTAAGAAAGCTATAACTAGACTCTTGATTTGGAAATGTAAAGTCTCTCAAGTAGAAGAGTAGGTAGGTGAATCTCAAAGACTGCCAACAAGTTTTACTTTTAAACTCTGATTTAATGGCATCCTGCTTAATAATTTCATATAGATTTAAGCAGTAATCCTTTTTTTTATACACAGCTTGATTCTTTAAATCTACGGAACGTTTTTCAAGTGTGTAAATTAAATGTGGGCAGAAGAAGAAATCTAGACAACCCAAAGACCACAAAGTTAGGTCACTTCAGAGAAAAGATGTCAGGTTTTCTGCACTGGACAGAAGCAATAAAGTAATAACTCATGGGTTAAAGAAATAAAAAATAAAAAATCCCAGAGCTGGTCACAGTGACAGAAACACAGAGCTTGCAGTTCTAAAACTGTTTTCCAGATTGTATTCTTTAACAAAGCTATCTATTATTGCACTTTAAAAAGTCAGAAACTTCCCTATGCAGTCCATAATAAGTTTTACAGACTCATGGAATTCCTCTGTTGAAATTATTTCCTTTTCCTGAATTTTTATGTTTATACTAGTCATCTCCAAGCTTATTTAAATTCAGATTGTGAACAGGGACCATGTTTATACCTTCTGAGCTATGCTCATCAACTTCCTTGTAGCTCCATAAATGATGATAAACAATATTAATAACACTGTTGAAGTATCACATAAAAACTACAGTGTATGCCAGTTTTTCTTCTATTGCTTTCAGGTAAAGCAAGCCACCTTTGTAAAATTTCTCTGCTTCTTCATGGTAAGAAAACAGTCAGAGATTCCCTGAGTAATTCAGAGTTTTTGGATAGATTACTTACTCAACTGGGCACAATCAATGGGTCTTTATAATCTCTTGTATTTTGCAAAATCCAGCAGAAGAAAATGGTTATCATTTCACATGCGGCTAGGTTCATAAGCCAATGTGCTCAAGAGCCACATCTGTGTTTTTACCTAAATATAGGGATCTTGATCTTAATGTCTTCACCTCTTGCGTTTTCATGCCCTTTTCAATTATTACTAATGTCAATGGGAACAGATAAAGCAGCTATTCTCTTAACAGGTATGAGCTATCATCATTTACCAATGCAACTTTCATTAAAATATTAAAGTAGTTAAGGACCAAATAAAATAGTTTCACTTATTAATGTCATTTAAAATAACAATGAAAGTGGTAAGATGGTTATATGTTCATTAAATTGCTAATGAAGCTGGACCAATAACTCAAAGCTAGATTCCCTGCAGAAAATCGATTTGAAGTACCATCAGCAAAGATATGTGGTAAGAGAGATTTAAAATTAGTATCAGGATTAGACTTTCCAAGAATACGCCTTTGAATTTTTGTAACTCGTTTTATTTCCAGTCTACTAAAATATCTACGATCACTTGAAGCAAGCAGGCATGAGTCTAGATAGAGGAGTGAATTGATGATGAAATGCTTGTACATCACATCCAAGTGGGCAGGGCAAGCCACATGCAGTCTGGTCCTATGTCCTGCACTCTGGGAGGGCCCAGCAGTGGCACTGGGAGCCTGTGGAGGCATCTCCTGGGACACGCTTGCTCTGAAGCCTCTGACTCACAGTGCCAGGGCTGTTTTCTCTCTTGGGAAAGACCAGACACTTGCCCTTTATAAAAACCTCTAGGATGAGTCACAAGCAAAATTAGTTGGCATTCTGAAGTGGCGGGTGGAAATCAAGACTTGAAAGGAGGTTGTGTGATGGGCTGAATGAGGCTGCCGGCGGCTTCCCAGGCAGAGTGGGTTGGGTTCCGTGGCCAGGCCACATGAAGAATCCCTCGCTGCAGGATTGCTGGTCTGGAGCACATTGTGCATACAGGACTCCCACTCAATTTCAAAAGGGTGCTACCCACCCTGGAAAAAAAACCTAGCCCACTGAGTGGATGTGAAAATACACAGCCAGAGAAACAGATGGCTCAGGAAGCAGCAATCTGGAATAATAGTGAGGGTGTGGGAGTCGAAGTGTAGGCTGGGTGAGGAGATCAGAGAGGAGAGAACGGGCATCAGTATGTGGCGACAGATGACAGAGTGTTGTTCGGGAGGAGCAGTTGGAGGAGGGAAGGGAAATGGAAGTAATGTATTTATGCATAAGGACTGCAGCATAATTAGGAAAATTCCCCTTCTGTCGACTCTATAAGTCCTGCTTGGTTGAGAGGGAGAGAGTCCTTGCCTGGTTGAGGAAGCAGAGGTTACATGCTCTTCCAGTGGGCTTTCTATTTCTGATCGAAACAAATCCAAACTGAGCTAATTTGTGTACAGCTGCAGGCAATATAAACATGGCTGTTTAAAATTCTTTATAGAGTATTGGTCTTTGTACTCTATACTTCACTGAAGTTAATAAGTAGGTGTCAAACTCTGAATTAAAATTCCCAGAAGAGGACACAGCACAAAGGACAATAAAAATGATTTTTAAATAATCATAGGGATAAATAGCATCCACTTCTGACAAATGTAAGTGCTGGCATAAAATGTTATTAGGCTACAGAGATCGTCTTTTGTTCAGGAAGTATGTTTTATTCTCCGGCCGAGTCATTCATCATCCTAATGAGCCCTCAAAATGTAAATTAAATAGCAAAGATGGATTCATTCGAAAAGCATCTTTGTGCTAGGTGTTAAACCATTTTTCTACTTTTATTCTTATATATTGGTTCATTTTTTTTCATTGGGGAAAAAAATGCCCTCAATACTTAACACATTATGGGGTAAGTTCATTCAATTCCTATTTTCAGAAAACCATTCATTCTCCAGTATTTTGGATCTGCAATTAAAAAAAAAATCCTGAAATCTCATTTGAAAATGCTGTACCCTATAAATTATGTTTGATCTGAAAATCTTAGAAACCTGTGTATGCATTAGCTTTATTGTTTTATTCAGAAGTGATATGGTCTAGGGAAGTCCTCAATGGGAAAGGATTAGTGAAAATTTCAAACAGCTTTAGTTTACTGAACCGAATGCATTAATGGCTAGGCAAACACCATTTCAACCATTAATGATAAAAGAATAAGGTCATGAGCCAAATTAGTTGCGATTTCTTGTTTTGTATTGATAAGAACATTACCCGTTTATATGATGAATAGAGAAATCAGGGTTTTGTACTTGACCTGAATTTATGCATGAGCACACACAACAGGAGTGACTGAACAGCACTGCTAGGGAGGCATCCAGGAAAAATACACTGAGAAAGGAAAATAGCAGCAAATCATGTCTCATTTTGGCATGATTGGTCCTCATTTGCCTCTCTCTGTCTGTCTCTCCCCCTCCCCACCCCCCAGTCCTCTCTTACTGCAACCCATAAATCATCCTTTGCATTCTTTGACTGTCTCTGCTTATGTGAGAGCTCAGCTCACCCATGTGTCTTTTTAGCTCTCAGCTCTGTGTGAGTGAATGTATATAAAATGAAGATACAAATAATTGCACTGTTGAGGTTTACCTGATGCCCAGGGAACAGCCATTAATCTGTGCAAGGGGGTTTCTAAAGTCCAATCTGCAGAATAAATTACTATTAACCAATCTGGGTATTCTAGAGACATTTATATTTTATGAGGTCAAAATGTTGGAGAAATATCCCAGTGGGAGGACTGAAGCCATCCAGCTGAGAAAGAAGTAAGCTAGTGAGCAGGATCACATGGAAGCCTGGGTTCTGGACCAGCTGCTCTTCTGACTTAAGGCAAAGCCTCAGAGCCTGCCTGCCTGGTTTGCTGGGATTGTTGCCTTAGGGAAACCTCCATCCCCCACTGAGAGTGGCAAGGACAGCTACCTCTAGAGGAGTGGCTTCTTTGAATTTGGCTGATGGATGAGCATATCATGACAACTGGAAACTCAAAATAAAGCCTGCATATTGCATCAATGATACCTGTTTTAGTGTATCCACTTGGTGATTTTTAATGGAGAATGTTCGTTTTCGACATGATTGAACAGAATTCAATGCAAAATTGAGGGCTGTCACTACAACAGTCAGCCACTTAAAGAAAATCTGTAGTCTGGGACCTGGGCATGGCCACTTCATTTCTGCCTATCAGTTTCTTACTAATGCACATTTTGGGAGGCACATTGACCAGTTTATGATCTAAGAACAACACCAGTGAGAGAAAGCTGATGCCATGTGTTGATGGGAAGTTGAGAGGTATTGGTGAGAAGAAGACAAGAACACAGGGAAGGATTACAGACTGAGTGACAAAGTGAATGTTACTCCTGACAAAGAAAAAGGTGTTATTCTATGCAGTTATTTTTTTTTTAAAGATTTTTATTATTATTCAAGAACCGGGCTACAGGCCAGCTGCGTGGGAGGGTGAGAGGATTCACCAGAAACAGCGGGGAACAAAACGGGCAGACTAACGAAATACACTGCTGAGCGGAGCAGCGGGTGAGACAGGAGAGGTCTGCTGCACCACCATGGCCAGCCATGATCGAACCCGCACTGAAGAGGCTGTGGACAGCTTCACAGTGCGGCGCTCAACCGCCTGCGCCACGGGGGATACCCTATACAGTTAATTAACTCTGAAAAAGCAGTGTGTATCAAGTGACATTTTAAAGTAGAATTTAAGCCTCATCTGCAATTTGGAAGATAATTGATTAGAATATCAATAA
Source organism: Talpa europaea (assembly GCF_964194135.1). Classification (NCBI taxonomy): domain Eukaryota; kingdom Metazoa; phylum Chordata; class Mammalia; order Eulipotyphla; family Talpidae; genus Talpa; species Talpa europaea. Next base: position 38,631,334 of record NC_140072.1, on the reverse strand, counting down.
ATTGCTTTATTTTTTACCCCGGGCAAGAAAAACAATGTACAATCAAGGGATAGGAAAGTACCCTCTGAAGAATGTTCCTTTTAACCTTTTTGCAATATGTAAATAATTAATATGAATTCACACCAATATTGTACCTTGCTAAAAACATAGGGCTCTCACACATAAAACCTTTCGAGTATAAAAGAAATAAACTACCCCCTAAATGTTTTTCTGAGAAAATTACCAGTGAAGAAGGATCTCACAGTTTGAATACATAGACTTTTAACTAGATCAAAAATTCCTGCAAATAGGCCCCATGTTAAATGACTGACAGCGCCACTAGGAAACTGCACAGAATAAAATACATGCTTCATTAGTCCCCCAGCTGAACTCAGAATCCTCTGGCTCAGAATAAATCTCAGCCTTTAAAAATAAATTCTCTTCTGAATTAACATCTCAGAATCATTAATCTTTGGAGTGACCCTTCAATTTCATTTGGAAGAGAACTACTGAATTTCACAAAGGTCTTTTTTCTTTTGGCAAACCATGATTTCATGGAGAGAAGGAAAATAATATGCTCTTTCTTTTATCATTTCCCCATTCTCACCCTCAAGGTGGCTTCTTTTTCCTTTTTAACTGAAACATTTTAAATCTAAAATCAACAGAAAACTATCTATTGAGTCGGAAGGGATTAAGCTTATGTTTAGGTACATGTGAGGATAAAAACAAGGCTAGCTGGAATTATAAATTTCAGGAAGAAGGAAGCACTGTAGAGAATAAAATTTTGCTAAATTGAAAACATTTGGGATTTTGTTCTTCATTGCAGTGGCTTTGTTTATCAAGTAGACACCAAATTCAGTTTGATTAGTTCATGAAGTAACTATGAAAGATATTAAAAATGTAAATTTATTTAGGAGGCAAAATAAGGAGATAAAGTCTGTACAGTTAGGACAAATGTTGCCTCACTTTTCCCAGTGCTTGTGGCACAAAAGGTAGAGACATCACATTTTAAGTACATTAGGAAAGTGTGGTCTATGAAGTAATTCTATTCTAACACCTCTTTAGCAGAGAACCATTCTGAAAGGCAAGTATTTTTTCCTTTATTTGCTCATTTATAAATCTAGGTTTTCAAAGTCATCTATTTACTTACAGTAGTATATGTCTAGACCATCATCAACTTTCACTGTGAAGACCACATAAAGCCAGGTCCCAGGGGAGCTCCAACTCATTCTTGTTTAGGGATTGCTGGGTTTACGTATCTGCTTCTCCTAACATGCTCCAACCCCATTCTGTCCCTCCATCAAGAGTACTCCCTGGAACAACACATGTGTATTCCTGCACTTTTGGTGTTCTCAGCCAAAAATGACACTCCTCTCCAAACAACTCTAGCACTACCACTAGGTTCATCCTAGAATCGAGCTTTCACCATTTAGTTTTTGGCACTTACCAACCTTTACTGACTCCATGGCCCTGGAGGGCGTACAGAGCCAAGTACAGCCTCTCTGAGTCTTTCTGTCTGGCTCATTTTCGCATTTCCTTCTGAAGGGGGATTCCTCATTTCTCCTATTCAAATTCTTCCTCTGGAGGCCCGCTCATGCCTTCCTCATATAAAGGTTTTTCTCTCATCTTCCGCCCCCAAATCCAATGTCTGCACCCTCTTATTTGATACTTACTCCTTTTCATCTTATGAACTATTTAACATTTTACTTGTTGAACTCCTACCAACATCTCTGTGGTGGTAGGAATTTCATCTGATACTCTCATGTGTACAGCCCACATGTAACAGAGTGCCTTACCCGCAGTAAGGTCTAAATCAAAATTTAATAATCCTAAATTTATTTTCCTTCAATTTGAGGAAACATAATTCTCAGAGATACTCCCAGTTTCCAAATTTTTGTTTGTGTCCAGCAACTGCTGGATTCAGGGATTAAGCTGTAAAAACTCCATCGTTGGCTCCTTGTAAATTTTAGAGGTGATGAAAGGACAGAATCTTTTGGGGTCCTTTTCAATAGTCCCTGAGTTAAGTGTGGATCTGTCCATTCACTGTATTTTTATCCTGACTGACAGAGAAACTCGACCACTCACTTGGCCTCTGAACAAGCATCTTTGGAGAGCAGACCTCACTTCTGGGGTAAGTCTCACCAGGGGCCAGCACTGGAGTCTATCACAGGGCTCCTTCTGCTACATGTCAGGAAAGGGGGCTGACCTCTGAGCAACCAGTTTTATTTCTTTGCCTACTCCCTGGAGATGTCTCTGAAAATACTAGAACAAGGAATATGTAAATAATGAGAGTTTACTAATCCAGTTTACCCTTAGTGACTGATCTGCAGAAGGAGGAACAAGGCCTGAACCAGGTGTACAGCTTCTCCTTACATGCTTAAAATACATTTTAAAAGCCTCCTTTAATAATACCACGTATATAACATGTACTGATATCCAACTATTCAGATTTTTTTTTTCAGTTATAGCGTGCTTTTCAAGTTTCTTTGCCCACTTCAAGAAGGTGTACATGACACTAAGATGGATTTTCAGTCTCATATTACACAGGTCTAATCATTAATTCCCACCCACACAGTGCAGAATTGGGAGAATACTCATCCCTTGCTGAGGAATCTTTTCTTCAGTGTGGTTTAGTCTATCTGCCCCAACACCTGGATGGCCCTAGATGTGCACAGCTAAATTAAAACTAACACACTGAAGTCATTAAACACATTTTTTTTTTTTCCCCAGGAACAAAGGAAGAACATGCAAGGTCAGACAACCTCCCTAATGCAGGTTGGACACATTCCCATGGTATCAGGCCCAGGGGCAGAGCTAAAAGCAACTGTAGTCCCGTGCCGCTTCCCAGCCTGCTAGAAAAATGCAAAGGATGCAAGTTTGCCATCGGGAAAATCTATAATTGCCTTTTGGACTATTTCAACTTCAACTCCATTGGATTAAGGTCCTTTAAAGAGGATCTGTCTACTAAGTTTCATGGGAGAAATTTTATTAGACAAATTGAAAAATATTTAATGATTATAAGGCAGACATATATTACATCAAAATGACAGCTATGGAAGAAATTCCATTATAACATTTGACTTGTAGATTTCCTGAATGGCAAAAGAATAACAGTATTCATTAAAAGCCTCTTACTAAATTAACTTGGGCAATTCTTAAGTTTTTTATTTTTTGAAAGACCTCAATTTTGAAAAACTATCCTTAAAATCTCCTGACTTCAACTTATACCTAGTTCTGGAAGAAACAGTGAATTTTCTCATAATTAAACTTACAGTTACTCTAATTTTTAAAAATTTTATCACTTGTCCCCTTCAGCTTGCCTAATGGGAAGGTTGAACTACACGTGTATCCACACCCATAGAGTCAGTGTTTGACACTGAAATGGTGGAACACAGGCCTCAGCCGCTTGCTTGCTCTGGCAGGGGCAGGTTCCTAAGAGCAGCAGATGTGCTGATGGAAGACAGCTGAGCTAATCTGTTCACCTGAACCTCCCCGTCATGTTCAATTTCATCTCAATCTCTAGAAATACAATGGAGTCTAAGGCAAACAGCACTAGCAAATGCCTGCCTTGTATCACACAACCTGTCCTTGAGTCTAGAAGAAGTAAAAAGAAACGATTTCTCAACATTTTGTGTCTGGAAACACAAAATCAGAGAGAAAATTTTTTTTACTGTGATCATCTTAAGGTAAGAAAGACAATGAATTCTTCCAGGACACTGAGCCTTTTTTGTTACTGATTATTTAGGATGGCACTGTGCATATTAATTCAGTATCTGCTTGGTTTGTGAAGTTAATATTTTTTAATCAACACATTATCCTGCTCACAAAGTACCATAGGATGTATTAATAGTAATGTGGCTATACCACATTCTTTTATAATTATCATTCACACACACACACACACACACACACACACACACACACACTTACCAGAAAAAAATATAAGCTCTGGCATGGTATGAGTTATTGTCATTCTTTTTTTTTTTTTAACCATAGTTCATAATACAGTATCTGGAACATGGTTAGCACCCAGTAACTATCATTTTTATTATTGTGGTACTTATTTAACAAGTATTCAGTAGTTATTGTAAAAGGCTCGAGCTGAATTTCTTACATATATTATTTAATCTAACCCTTCATCACATCTCTAGGAGACAGGTATTACTTCCCTCTGTTCACAATGAGTTAAGGAGGCTTAGTGAGATAGGTATCTTGCTCCAGATCACTCCATATAAGGGAAGAAAATGGCTTCAGTCTCATCTGCCCAACTCTGGAGAGGCATGTTGCTAAGCAAGGACCATAGATCTGTGAACACATGAAATTCTAAGGCCTACATTTCTACACTTTGTAACCAAGTTCTACAAGTGTTACATTAATGACTTTATAAACACTGTCATATACTCTCAAAAATTTACATTGAGGGCCTCCCCTGGTGGCGCAGCGGTTGAGTGCTGGGCTGCAAGGCTGCCTGCAGCCTCTGCGGTGCCAGTTCAATCCCCGGCCGCAGGCAAGGGTCCCACCAAAAAAAAAAAAAAAAAAAGAAAATTACATTGACTGTTTTAGTAAACAACTTAATCTGAATACTTTAGGTAATTCCAACAGAAGGGATGCCAAAGTATCTTCCCAATAAAATACTGGTTGTTAAGGCCTAACTAAAAATAGGATATAGTAAAACTTAACTGTAATTTGAGAACAAATGAAAAGAGTATATCATCGAAATATTGGAGTAAATTAAAGAGATTTTACCTACAAAGCATAGACATTGAGGACAATATTATATGTAACTCTAAGAAAATAAAACCTGTCCATTAGATAGAAGCTTTGGCTTATGTATATTTGAACACTGTCACTTTACATTTTAGACATCAAGGATTTACAGCTATACGATGAAAAATGTTTAAGTTAAATGTAATAATTACTATAGCTCCTGTAGATTAAGTATATCATCTTTTCCTTGTTCTCACTTCATCAATTTCTTTTAAAGGTTTTTTGAAAATCACCATCTTTCAATGACTTTTATTCTTAAGTATTTCAGATGGACACTTGACCAGACCTAACTTGTAGAAATATTTCTCTGTATTATAATCAATCAATCCTACTTCTGAAAAGACTAAAGCATGTATATCAAAACTGTATCTTGTTTAAAGCACACAGCTGTCTTCGTCAAAGCATTGGATCTTTTCAAGGAAATGTCAGCAGTGTTATTCTTGGACCTCCCTCTGCCCAAGAGGCCAATGAGGGCTGAACAGTGAAGCCAACAAGACAGTTAATCAATAGCAGTCACAGCACCATTTTTTTATCCTCCAGAATCTTCATTTTCAATGAGGTGTACATCATTGAAGTAAGAACACAGGACCGTCAATCTCTATTGCTTTCATATGGTAAATGAAGGAATTAATTTGACTGTCATAAAAATAGTGATCAACTATGTGCTTTAAGCCTTTAAAAATTCACTTTTAGGTTTAAAACCTGGAAGGAGGTCAGACATATTACTGAGAAATAAAAGCACCAATTTATCAATTCTTTTTTCTTTTTCTTTTCCTTGTCCAAATGGATTCCTCACAGATCTGAATCTTTCAAAGAAAAGCAAATGGTGGTTTCAAGACAACTTTTTAAAGATATTACAAATAAAGTACAATTTATTAATAGCAGCACCAATGCCATGTTTTTGAATGATGTTGACACATGTTGTCTCAACATGTGGTCTCATCATAACAGATTTATATGAAAGGAGTAAAAATATCACATGAACCACTTCTGGGACAGATGCAGGTTTTTGGGGCCGCTAAAAGCTATTGAGCTCTCAAAAAATGCAAAATTATGAATACAAAATTAGGTACAGGGTCTTGTAGCAGAACCATAGAACCTTGGCCTTATGAAATTTAAGCTTAATTAACAGTGAATCTGCTCACCCTCATCTACCAAGAAACACGAGTATCATTTTGCTCATACACGGGCAAGTTCTAAATGGGCTGGGCTTCTGTTGGTCTTCCTGTTTCCTCAGTGGCCTGTCTCCCTGACCTCTCCCAGATATACCGTGTCAGTGTGGCAGAGTATTCCCTGTGAGGGAAGGTGCCAGACGTGGGCTCAGCCCACAGTGTTCTGGGAAAACTGCAGGCAGCCACTCCCACCCAAACAAGGCTGTGGGAGGAAGATGTCACGGTGGGTGAGGGAGTGCTTTCCAATTTTCCCACTGTTGAGGGAACTGACAGGGTGGTCATTAGGTATATGTACATGGTTTTCATAACAAGCTATGTGGTTTATGTGTTTTGCTTCTAATCATTTGAGTGTTCATTTTCAATGGAAAATACATCAGAAGTGTACTAAAGAATGGAGAGAAGGGCCTCCCCTGGTGGCACAGTGGTTGAGCGCTGGGTTGCGAAGCTGCCCGCAGCCTCTGCAGTGCCAGTTTGATCCCCAGCCACTAGGCGAGGGTCCCACATGGAGCGCAGACCTCTCCTGCCGCCCTCTGCTCCCCTCAGCAGTGACTTTGTCAGTCTGCCTGCTCTGCTCTCCCCTCTGGCTCTGGTGAGTTCTCTCACCCTCCCGTGCTTCTGACTGTACCCAGTGCTTGTATAAATAAATAAATAAATCTTTAAAAAAAAAAATGGAGAGAAGCTGAAGTCAGAATAAATAACACTGATTTTTAACATTCGATTCAGATACATACACTGGCACATCATTTCTACTTGGGAGAAAAACAAAGCCAGCCCCATGGAGGACAGCACTGAGGTCTGACCACAAACCCAATGACCACAGGTCGGAGTGGGGAGACGACCCAGACAGGGGGAGGCATGTACTTGTATGAATTCCACACTGTCTTACAACCACTGTGTTCTCACACAGTGCTGGCTGCCCCTCCCCCCACCCCTGTCCGTCAAGCAGCAGGGGTGTCAGAGGCAGGCTTTGGTGTTCCCATTCTGTCTGGGCCCAAGTGACCTCTGCATGCCCCTGGCCTACCAGGTGCAGGATCAAGGGCTTGTCAGCTGGCTAGTCCCCACCTCCATCATGTGGACTTGGAGTTTCTTTTCTTGCAATGGGGCTTGCTTTCCTTAGAGCGGGTGTCTTTTAGGTATAGGTTTTATTACTTGAGTATGGGGGCAGAAGCAACAATCAGGAGACCACTGCCATGGAAAAGATAGTTTGTTACTTACAGATCCTAAGAAGAGGGGAAGTACCACACTACAAGGACCCTGCAGGAAGCACCAGGTTTGGTCAGGAGGCAGAAGAATTGAAGGGAAAACATGGGCAAGAGCGTTTAGTGTGATTTCCATGGAAAGGAGAGAAGCAGGGTAAGGGGGATTAGGATTCGCTAGTTTGGTTAATTTCAGTAGACATGGGTCACACAAACTGTCCCTGGTTGGTACCTGACCCTGAGATGGTTAGGGCTGGTGATAGTGGCCCTGAATATGAGAGTCTAATAAAGAAGGTGTTTGGGGTGTTGTAGATTTGCATGTGAAAGGTGCACTTCCAGCAGAAGCATCATTTACATTCTAGGAATCAGCTAGCCCTGGAAGGGGCAGTCCTCCAGGGTCAGCCAAGGCCCATGATGCACAAGCATCCAAAATACAGAATAAAAAGACAAGATTAGTATAGGGGTGTGGGAGACAGTAGTAGGCAGGCAGAAATATTGCAGCCTACTTGGGATGCAGAGGCTGAGGAAGAACGCTTACTCTGCTTCAGATGGGGGCTAGGAAGGCTGCTGAAATTTCCACCTTGTCCCTGTGGCAAATCGAGGCAGTGGCAGGTGGATGTCTCACCCAATATTAAGCATATATGACCCACGTTACAGATTCAGGCACTGAGGTTCAGAAAGTTTGAAAGCAGCTTTCTAATGTCACAGAGATAGCAGGTGGGAGAGCCAAGATTTGTACCCAGGTCCAGAATTATTCTAACTCTTATACATTAAAATCTACTAACTTTTTAAGGCAAATGTTTGAGACTTGAAGAAAAAACAATATTGGCTCCAAAATAAAAAGAGAAAGTTATAATGTGAAATTTAGGATATCTTTAAATACATGTGAAAGAACAAGTCACTTTTATTAATTGAAATTTGGTTATGTTAAGCAGTCATTTAAAAATCTGTTATACCTGAAATTAATGTGTAGTAGCTGTTTTCGAGTTTGATGATTATACAGAAATCAATTCTAAATTAAAGTATAAGTTACTGTGAAATATTTTAAAAGCAAAATTATAAGTGTTTTCACAAATTGTATAGCATTCAAGTAAAATGCCACCACAATGTTGTATTTAATATGGGATGTGGGTATATCTTAATATGTTTGCTCGGACAGGGATGTGTCTTCAAAAGGAAGATTGTCTAATGTCTTGGAGGTTATAAAAGATTTGTCTGCATTTACTGCTTCCAATTCTGGACTCCTTCCACTCACATTCCCACTAAACCAGCATGGAAGGTAGTTTCAGGGGTCCTTATAGGAATACACAAACTGAAAGAATGGCTCAAGGCACTGTTTGCTAAAGATGATTAAATTGAAAGTCCTTGGTCAGGTCCCACACTAAATCAGTGCCTCCAATGTACAGTCATGTTCTTTAAGTTTTAAAACAATGCCCTACCAGGAGTCAGAAAGAAAAATGTACAACTATGCAACAAATCTCATTGTACTATATATATTATGAGACTAAGAAATTGAAAACATTATTATTTTACTTTTAACTGGTCTTCTATGGGTTGTTGGAAAAGTCATGAAGTATTTTTTCTGTTTTTCCAGCAAAAATGCATCATGACATTTCCAACAACCAAATATATCCATATACTACGATCAACAGGTCAAATCTAGCCTAATATCTGTCTTTTTTAAAAATATTTATTTATTTATTTATTTATACAAGCACTGGGTACAGTCAGAAGTGCGGGAGGGTGAGAGAATTCATCAGAGCCAGAGCAGGGAGCAGAGCAGGCTGAAGGACCAAAAGTACACTGCTGAGGGGAGCAGCGGGCAGCAGCAGAGGTCTGCGCGCCATGCGGGACCCTCCTCCGGTGGCCGGGGAGCAGCCGGGGATCGAACCGGCGCTGCAGAGGCCGCGGGCAGCTTCGCAACCCAGCGCTCAACTGCTGCACCACCGGGGAGGCCTCTAATATCTATCTTATAAATAAAAGTTTTATTGGAATAAAAGCACACCCATTCATTTATAGCAACTTCCATGCTACAACTATCATGGCAGAGTTGAATATTTGCAGCAAAGACCAGATGATCCAGAAAGCCTTAAATATTCATTTACTGCTTACAGAAAAAAAATTGTCAGTTCCTGTTCTATACTGTTTCCCACTTATTTACAGAATTATCTGAATAGTAATAAAGGCTGACATGCACACATACTGATTTCAATCCAGTGATTACTTTAATACCATGATTTAGGTTCTTTGGGATGACTTTTCTTAAGCCATCTTTCTGTGTTTGGAATTGCCTCTCAACATTGTCTGTTTAAAGAAAATGGCGGTTGCCTCCTCCCTTAGTTCCTTCAAGAAGGTTGTTTTAAAGCCCTGTCTTGGTAACTCTACAAACACATTTTAAATTACTTATCTATTTCTTACTTCTTTAGGAATCTGGTGTTAACTACTAACAATCACAGCTGAGATGCTTGCTGTAGCATTTGATACCTATAATGTTGTAATATAAGATCTTACTGCTTTCACGGAAGTGAGAATGTTCAAATTCAGGGCATATTTCACAGTTCCTGGAATGTCTGTCAAGAGCACCAACAAGTAGGGGAGTCAGAAGACTTAAGTTCCCTCTTAGTGTTGCCACTCCTTGGTAACATGGGCAATTTAACATAAATTTAGGCATGATATTCATTAGTCTAGAGAAGTGAAAATCAAGATACTATTATTAAAGATATTTTCAAATAGATAAATTGTTTTGAAATGTAGACAAGGAAGCCTTACATCATTTTATATTTATTTATAATTCTCCCTGTGTTCATGGACTGAATCAAACATTTATTTGGTGTCATAATGAGAGAACAGAGCACAGGTGCCATCATCTACCCCTCCTTCCTTCAGTCGACAAGCATTTACCATGAACCCTCTCTCTCCTGATTCTTCCTGAAGGCTAAATGGTCCTGATAACCACACACACATCCTGAGCACGAAAGAGAATCTTGTGAGGTGAACATTATGTGGAATAGTCAATAAGGGAACAACTGAAGGATCACCTCCCATCTCAGCTGTGGGGCTTGGCTTCCAGCACTGTGTTCTCCCAGAACAGCAAAGAGGGAGAGTGTGAACCTGTGCAGTGGTGGATGGGAGTGACTCTGAGAAGCAGCTCTACTGGGCAAGAAAGAGAACATGACTGCCTAATTCTCATCATCCTTAGGCTCACACACTGGTATGGGAACTTTCTGAGAAGGAAGAAGAAAAATACAGAGGACATTTTTTCCTATGTGATTGTATCTGCTTAAAGAAAACTCTAGAAGGACACACAAAGTAATATAAAATGTAGTAATTGGTGGTAGGTTGAATGTTGGGGGAGATTTCGAGAAAACAAGGGCAGATGGGACAAGAGTGGGGGTGAAATTTCAGTGTAGAGCTTTTGATATTATTTAAATTTAAAACCTGAAATATTATTTAGGAAGGAAGGAAGAAGGGAGGAAAGGCAGCGTGTGGTAGTAAGTATTTCGACTGACATTTTTTCTGGAAAAATTTTTCAATAAACTCAATTAAATAATACATAAAAGTGTACTTTCAAAAACTTCACAAAGTACAAAAATAGACTTTAAAATGTGAAATACCTCTGAACTACTCTTTATCTCTCTCCAAAAAGAACTAATTATTAAAAATTTTAGGTACCATTATTTAAAAACAAAAGTGGACTCATACTATTTACTGGCTTTGCAACTGCTCTTCATTTAACACTTTTTGAAGCTCTTTCAATGTCAGTACATATAGATTTGCTCCATCTTGTGTAACTGACATATAATAACAAACAGTATTTTTACACCACAATGCATTTAACGTCTTCCCTACAAAAAGAAAAGCATTTGGGTTGTTGACAGTTTTCTGTTTCAGGTTCTTTGTGCACATGTGTGGGTATTTCTGCTGGAAATATTCTTAGAAATGGAAGTGCCAGCCTGAAGGGCTCATACTTTGAATTACTCACAAGTTGAACTCTGAAATACAATGCCAGTTTATAATCCGGTCAACAGAATATTTTCCTGCCCTCCAGAAAATTAAGATAATTTTGAAAACCTAAACACACTTTTGAAGTTGAGGTGCATGCCAGTAACAAGATAGAAACATATCTTTGATTAAAATAGATGACATGGAAATTCAGATGTGATAAAGGACAAAATTGCTCTTGTAGAGTAAGGATCAAAGCCTTCACTTATTCATTATTTGTTTCAATTTAATGAACTTCTGAAATCAGGTTTACAAAGAGGCCACCAGGCTCACTGCAGAGGATCCTTATACCTGATAAAGTGTGACCTCTGACATGGCAGGCAGGACCCTTTTGCCATGTTATCAACTGCAGGGAAAGTTTGGACAGTGTATTCTTTGTATATGGGGGGAAAAGAAGAGGCAGCACATAAGAGACTTTATAGAAGTGACTTAAAGTACATTGCTTAAAGTAACAGACATGTCTACACCATCCATAGCTGTTTCTACAATACAAAAGGATTGTCACCTGTCTTCACTTTCTTCCCGTTCCTCTTCCCCTCCCTTTACCTATTTCTTCCTCCTTTTATTGTTCTTGAATAGAAACTAGGAAGGCTTAAATTGGTTGTAAAACAGAACATTTGTAATAGTATAAATTTGTAGGATACCACAGTACTCCATAACCCTACGCAGCAGAAAACATCATCCCAACATCAAGTGCAAGTTCATAATCAGGAAGAGCACTTCTATAAGCAGTCTCTTCTTGGACACCTTGTCGTACCATCTCCTTCTCTCCCCATATCTCTTGTTTTATCCTTAGTCCTGTCTGGGATCATGCAGAGACTTTCATCTACCATGTGTTGCCTCCAGCCTGCATGGCTGTGTCTAGCTCCAGTGCCTCAAGAAGCCTTCTTGGCCACCTACTCTCCACAGCGCCTACCGTGGAAAGGTAGTCCAGGTTTAAAAGTCCAGGTTTACCTTTGAGAACCTGTTGACTGGCACCCTTGTGTTGGCCAGCTTCACCTCTCAATACTGTTCCTGCCCCAACAGGGATACACATCACCCTCTCCCTCCCTCCTGCTCCCCCAAGGTACCCCAACCTTCTTCCTGCTTCCCTCAAGCCTCTGCAAATCTCATCTTCCAAACCAACTCCAGTTCAAATGCCATTTCCTCTAGAACTCTTCTCACAAGGACATCTTTAAAAAGTACTATGGATTTGTCATGTCTGGATTTGGCAACACAAATAGAATGCAAACGTTGACTGTTTAAGAAAACAAAGCCCACTCCTGAACAAAAAGCCTCTTCAAGTTTCTTTTCCATCTTTTACCCCACATTCACAAATATACACAAATCTTTCCAACTCTGCTAATCTTGGCAAATTTAAACTGCAGTTTTTTGAAACAAAGGTCACTTGCTCAGCTACAGATAAATAAAAATTCACAAGCATCTCCAGAAAAATCAATACAGGTACTAAAAAATCTAAGTTGATAATAAATTTTAGTTCCCCTTGCACATATCTCAGGAATGTCACTATTTACTGGAACCACTGTAATATCAGATATTTCAGAAGGGTATTGATTTTGCCACTGAAGTGTGACTAAAGGGATAAATAAACCGCTCCTAGGGTCAATCGATCCATTTATCTTCACTGGTATTTTATAAAAAGTCAAAGTAGCATAAACTTTGATAAATAAACATTATCATGAAAGAAATATTGCTGCCATAAGGATGTGAAGGAAAAAAGAACAGACAATTCTTCTATCTAAAAGACACACAATTGGCTTAACATTTTAGTTTTAATAATAGCTACCTACATAGGATGTCCTTTTTAACCTGCTCTACATAAGCCATGCAGACCCAAGTAAAATTTTGAGCACCATGGTAAAGAAAAATAGGTGTCACAAGTCAAAATCCTGTGAAACAGAAATTCTGGGGAAACAAGGTGAATTTTTTTCTGTTTAATCAAAAGTAACTGCTAGAGCTTACATAGATAAATGTCTTCAGCTAGTTTGAAAGTGTATTTGGAAATAGCAAAGCTATTTAGACTTTCAAAAATCAGAATGGTTTTTTAAAAGCTCTGAAGTGGCTTTTTAGGGCCTGATTGTTAAGCTATGCTGCTTGGATAACCACTTAATAACTGCACCACAATGATCCTGTAAAGATTTCAAGGCAAGACCATGGAGAACCTAAATCATTGGTGCTGTAATAGGATATTAAGGCTCCAAAAGAATTTTAATTCAAGTGCAGGAAAAGTGGGCATCCTGTGAAAAGGCTATAACTCATCACGAGAAGTTGAACTGCAAGAATTTTTACTGTATTTGTGTGAAGACAGCATTATTATTTTGTGATAAAGCAAAATAATGATGATCATAGTACATAAGTTGATTCTGCAATTTCAGCCCAGTAATGACCTTGGTTAAATTACTGTACTCTAGGGAGAGGCATAGTATCTGGGTTACGGAAACTGCCAGAAGACAGTTAAGGTGACCTCTGAAAAGGCTCTCAAACGTAAATATTTTTCCACCCAAAGATGTGGCTCTTAGATTCACGTTCCCCTTACTCCCATTCAGGATCTCCTTGTTTTTCTTCTTTCCTTCACACAGACCATTGCTTCTTTCAAAGACCCCTGTCCAAAGATATGTTTTTCAGGTTCCTGTTGGAGAAAAGCCTGTTCCACATCGAGTGAGTCAGCTAAAAGGAGTATCTTGTGGGGACTGGTGCAGTGCCTAACAAGACTCAGTGGGCACTAGATTAAATGGCATTTACTGACTGAAAGTGTCTGGGTGGCTAGACCAGGACTGGGATTCTCTGAGGGCCACAGGGTGTTGGTAATATGGTTCTAAAAGCTTCTGTAGCTAGCCTGGGCAGGGACAGAGTGGTATCCTTGGGTACAGCAAAGGGGGAAGTGCCCATGACGAAAGGCTGTCTGGCAGGCTGAACAATGTCCGCATTCCCATGGTGGCAGGTCAGTAGGAAAAGTCCACAGAGTGCACAATGCTACTCATTTTCCTACTACTAAAGAGCTGAAAATGCAGGATCAGTAACACAACTGTAGAAATTCCATGTTCCCTCTAATGGCCATGCCACTCCTTGATATTTAAAGGAATAGAATAAATAGATATGCACACGTGTGTGCACATATGCAATCCAGCTATGAATTTATTGCACTAAATCTCCCTGCTATGGCAGTAAAGAAATAAGGCAAGGTTATTTTTGATGGGTGTTTTCTTCTGTCTTCTCTGCCTCCCACCCCCACTGCCAACCCTTTTAAGGTATTCTGGACTTGTCTTCCCAATGTATTATTTCAGTTTATTTGAGCTCTCTATCCTCTACCATTCACATGTGGATTACAGGGTGTAGTTGGAGGAAATCTAAGCATGGCTATCAGATTGGAGTTTCCTCAGTGTGCATGGGCACAGCTATTTGTTTCTGCATACATTTTACTCCCAGGCTCTAGTAGGTTCTGCCAGACCCTGATGGCTCTACTAAACCTTTGCTTACTCTCTCCATGGCCAATGGAACATCCGCACATAGAGAGAGAGCATTATCTTGACCTCCAGTGTCCAACCTTTTCCTTGTGTGCCCACTATTTCAATGCATGGCACCACCATCCTACCAGTTGCCCAAGCTGGGGATCTGGGTGTCACCCCAAATCCAACGTCTCACCAAGTCTTCCTGAATATTTCAACTCTCTGGACCCTCCTACCCCTTCTTGCAGTAGTCAGTCTAGCTCACACTTCCATTCTTTCTTATGTACAGGCTAAAGTCACCTCCTGACACACCCTGCAGCCAATCCAGCTCTGGTGGGTTCTCTCCCTGGAGTCATAGTGATTTTTTTGAAACACTGATCTCATCACGTCACTTTGCTGCTTGAGACACTTTAATGGCTGTGCCCTGAGAAGAAAAGGGCAGCTGCTTGTTACAGGTAAAAAGGCATTTCATGCTCTGGGCCAGATGTATCTCTTTTAATTCCCTTCACGACTCTGTTCAATTTCTTTCAGTTCTTGCCTACACGTCTAGGTATTGCAAATGTTTTCCTCTCTGCTGCTGTAACATTACTGATGTTTCTGCCTGGATATAATTTTCTCCTCAATCTGAAAGAGGTGCCTTCTGGGTGTTCCTCCAGAACTCTATGTGTCGTGGTCATTAGTAGTGTTCATTAAAGGTAGATTTTTAGGTATGTTTGGAAGTATATTTTCTCATGATTGTTTAAACAATAAACTCATGCACTAAAAAAGTACAAACTTTAATAAACAGTATAAATAATTTATAGCCCTATGAATTCTTAAAATCTGGAAGTCACATGCTACAATTAGCACTGAGTTGTAATAAATATAAAATGGAGGAAATATTTCTTTTTAATGATCAGAGAAATTGAACACTTGTTTAAAATCATTGAGTGATAAATTCTAATTCCCAGTGGGTTACTCTTTAAAATAATATCTACACACATATATGTAGACACACACACATATATAAATATATATTTAAACATTATGTTTTATATAAATACAGAGCAGACTAAGTTTGAGTATATTCAGTTGAATTCAATTGTTGACTCAGCTCAACAAAACAGGTGTAACTCATCAGTGCAGGTGTACCTCATTTTACATGACAGGCATGCTTTTAAGATTGCATGCAAACTGAATTTCTGTGAATCAAAGTTGATTTTAAATGTCCCATTTGAGCAAATTCTATGGCAATTCCACATTCAAAGGGAAGAACCACCTCCTAATTTAACTTTCTTGAATAATCCAGACTTTCATAATTGGATTTACTTATAGCAATATAATAAAGTAATTAAATTGATTTTAGTCACAGAATAAAACAAAGAAAAAACAGTAATATATGTACATACACATTGCCAACATCCTACATAATACAAACACTGAGATGATTAAGCTGTCTTGAAAACCCCTCATGCATAATGAGGGAAGAAATATAGGAAAGTTTAGTATTTGTATTCTCTTGAGTCCCATTTTATCTACTAATTTAAAAAGGGTTTTTTTTAAAACTCTCAATTTGAAAGCACCAAGGATACATAGTGCATTCTATATTGGAATCATTTTTCCCCCAGAGGCACAGAAATGATTCTTGGAATAAGAATCTCAATATTCTTAGTAGGCAAGTATGAAATATTGCTTAAGTGCATCAATACATACGTGTACTTATGATTGTGTTATTACATCTATTTGAACAATTATAAGATGCTGACAATTTTCATAAGCTCAATTTTGTGCATCATTTTTAAAGAAAATAATCTATCAACCAAATTATGACACAAAATTGATTATAAGACACCTTCCAATTTCACAGAAATTAAAAGTGTTAGAAAATGTGCATCTGGAAATCAATTATATATAGCAATAGACTCTTTTTAGCTTTATTGCCAGCATTTAGAACAGTGCTTGACAATAGTAAACATGCTATATATATTTGTTGAGAGGATGAGAAAATATTAAATGAATATTGAATATAATATTTAAAAAATAATAAGTGAAATAAATATCTTGTTTATAGGAAATTATAAAAATGGTGGGAATTAATCAAAAGTTTTAAAGAGTAGTTGTTTCATAAACCAAATGTTTAAAATTATAGCTCAGGAAATTAGAACATAAAAAATAACATCTTTATAAACTTCCATTAACATAGGTGTCTAGTACACAAATATGATCATATATAAATTTGATGGGTTATCAATCTAGCTTTTTTAAAAAAGCTAGATTTTAAAATGATTGCGCAGCTAAGTAACAGATTTTTCCTCTGAGTTTTACTTTAAGCGCATTACTTATAGAAGACTTATCTTGAAGGTCTAGGGTATCTTGATGTGACTGAGCAAATACCCCTTAGGCTTAAGTCTTGAATCATGTCAATATGAATAGAATAACACTCTATTTTACAACTGCTGACAACTTGCTGATGCTCCCAATTATAAGCCTCCCAAAGAATATTTCATGAACAATTCTTCCTCTATTATATTTTTCCCTATCAGACTTCATTTTAAGATATTTCCAATAGAATACATCCTTATAAATGAGGAACGAGTTCAATTACTTGTCACTTGTTTTCTAAATTTGCTTCAATCACTTTGCATATCTTCTTTAAGAATTTTATCCTTCATCTGAAAACTTTCCTCTTCTTTCACATATTCTGCCTTCATAGGCTCATGGGTATAACTGGAAATTGACCATCATTTCTGATTATTTAGCCATTGACTATCTACTGGGAATGGAAGTTAAGGCTTCCCCAAGCCTAGATTTTCATGTGTAAATGCTAGGTCTACCAGGAATGAAATGAATCTGAGTCTCCTATGTGCTCAATACACAATGCAAAACAGGGTCTGGACCTTTGGAGAATAACAAAGCAAGGACATTGTCATCTACCTTTACAATAAAATACACATCTCCCATTACATAGCAAATCCTCATTTCTAAAGGTTGAGAAGGACAGTATCTGTAAATGAGTAAAATTAGGTTAAATTTAGATTGCAGAAAAAAGTGTCCTGCCTAAAAATGCACTATGGTTTGGGACTCTCTGTTTGATTTTGAATTAACTTATTTTACACCCTTCCCTCTCAATATCTCTTGGGGCAAACACCAGTTGATTCTGAAAGGCCATCATTCAAATAGTGGAACCTGCTACCTACAACTCTGTGGGACATCTGATGAGAATCACCAGCCAGGGGGCTCTGCTGCTCTTTCTTCCTTCTGGTGGCAAGTCTTCAGGGACTTGCCCTCAAGATGTCTGTTCAAGTGCCTGTCAGTCTAATTCTGCCAGTATGAGGAAAAAATTTTCAACAAAAACTTACACAGCATCCCTCTTGGTCTTGTTGACCTTCTACATGTAAGGGCAAGGACAGACATCTGTGCACTTGCCTGGAGTTCTCGGTCTAAATGTTTCTTGCCTGTCCCTTCATCCTCCCTCCCTTTCCCTCGGGAATTAAGATTATATCATCAGTCATGTTTTCTTTTATTACCATCTCCCATGCTTGATTATTATAAAATGCCAAGATGGAATCACCCTTGTCTACTGTCCCTTTTGCTCTGGTATACTTATTCCTAGCTTCAGACTCACAGAGATGTGCTGTGCATTGCTCCAAGCAGCAATATAAGGCTTTGTTTCAATTTTATATTTAAAAAACTATAACATATATTCATGAGTTTAATTTAACTGTCTACTTACTAACAGCCATGCTTGTTAAAGGCTGCAATAATCCAACTAAAAAATTAGGCGCTCCACTTCCTTACATCCTTAGCAATACATTATTTTAAGAGTCCCATCATTATGAATTCAGTTGGTTTTCACACCAGCAGCATAAATCATAATGACTCCATTTGATATTCATACAGATGTTATTGTGTATCTTGTCCTCCACTACCATCAGAGATCACTCACACTTACTATATTTTTTATTCCTATGTTTGATAAATAAGTTGGTAATCTTTGCTCCGCACAATAAAATATTAAAAGCAGGTCTTTTAATAATGTGTGGGTGGAGATACAGGATGAAAACTTTAAGTCCTAACACTAAAATACTCCAACTTCTTCCCTACCACTCCATCCAGCTGATTTGTAGGTATTCTTCACATTTCTGGATGCTGTTATAAAACAATGTGAAGATAAACTCTCACAATTGTATAAAATACACCAAACTACGAAAGCTACCTTTAACCACATAGTGTTATCATCGCAAGGTGCTCTCTTGATTGTCTGAAGAACTCCACACAGTTAGCATTAAACTTCATTTTTTTATATATAAGGAAACCAAGGCAAAGAGAGGCTAAAAAATGTGTTCTGCAGGCACAGGGCTAGAATGGGCCAGAGTTGGGCTTTGAACCTAGACTTCCCAACTGCCAAGTGGGTACTGTAGGACAAACAAGTTGGCTTGCAACACAGTCCTACCCCTGTTCATCTGGGATAGCCAGTTCTGTGTGTCCACTCCTCAAGCTACAGCCCCCAGTTATTCAGTCAAACTAATCTCTATGTTGCAATAAAAATATTTTGTAACTTTATGTAAACCAGATTATCCTGGACAATGTAGGAGGGCCTGATCCAATCAGTTGAAAGTGCTTCAGAACAGAATTGAAGAAGAAATCCTGACAGTTCCACTGGTGAGCTACAGTATCAGCTGCCCAAGATTTTCCAACTTGCCCTTTTTGATGTGACCTTCCCTGTGAATTTTTACTTGTCTAGCTATTTCTCACAATTGTATAAGGCAATTCACAGCAACCTCATTGCCCCCCACCCTCTCGTTTATATACATCTATGTATGACTAACTGCTTCTGCTGCTCTCAGTTTGAGTTACACATCTTAGAACTGTATTGATGAATAAGGAGCTATTATATAACAATACGTTCACCTGTTAATGTACAACAAATCTATACCCCTACTGTATGCCAGGCAAATACATACCATATTCTTGAAAATCAACTCCCCCAACCCTTTAGTGGCAACAATTCAATTCTAACAATATGTATAACTATTTATCCTTAATAATTTAGTTCCTTTTATTCTTAATTGAAGTGGAAAACAACCATTCCTCCTCATCTGTTTGAAGTCTCCCATATATTTATGTCAATGATAAGATGTTAAAATTATGAAAACTGTGTATATTGCTTGAATACTAATTCAATTCTCTGCATTGTATACAATTTTACATAATTAACACGTTCATGCAAAACTCAGTCGTTCCATGTGCAAGATTAAAATGAAATATTTCTAATATTACCAAAATATTATTCCTTAGACACTAGTTTTGAAAAGCCTATTCTTTTCTCCAGGTTAAATAATCCACATTCCCATAATGCTTCACTGTGAATCATGTAACCAGTCTTGCAATTACTTCACTTACTTGCCTGTGGAGCTTTCACTATTCAATTTTTCTAATCCTAAATAGTGAACATTGGATTCACCTTTTTTGTGAGAGATTCTGAATTGCTGAGGAGTATTGCTCTTAATATGAAACAAATATTTACTGATTACATTGTCGGGTTCACTATACCCAGCCACATATTCCCACAGCCACATATTCCTACAGAATACCCTCCCAATTTCCTCCTTTCAAGCAGGGGGAATCTTTACTTTACTCTCTATCTTGATTCAGAGATGAGAAAATGAGAACTGTCCTTATGATCAGTCTCCACTTACAGTTTATCTTTTGCCTTTAAAAAAACTTTCTATTTGTCACTTATTCTATTCGTGACTTTTATTTGCCTATTTTCTCCCATCACCCATAATAATTTTGTATCTGTGTTGCCTATTTAGCTTCTTGCCTATTGATCCAAAACCAGTTATAGGTCATCTATATGCCTCTGAATATCATTTTCTTTTTTTTTTAATATATATATATATTTTTTCATAGAGGCATGTTTATTTATTTGTTTGTTTGTTTGTTTATACAGGCACTGGGTACAGTCAGAAGTGCGGGAGGGTGAGAAAATTCACCAGAGCCAGAGCGGGGAGCAAAGCAGGCAGAAGGACCGAAGTACGCTGCTGAGGGGAGCAGCAGGTGGCAGGAGAGGTCTGCGCGCCATGTGGGACCCTCCTCTGGGAGCAGCCGGGGATCAAACTGGTGCTGCAGAGGCTGCGGGCAGCTTCACAACCCAGCGCTCAACCGCTGTGCCACCGGGGAGGCCCCTGAATATCATTTTCAACCCTTCATTCATATTGCTGATCAAAACATTTTGAAAATAATCTTCTCATATATAGCAGCAATATATTCAATCTGAGATGACCCTTGAATACAAAATGTGCTGATTTGGATTGAAAAGAGCATAACTATGTTATGCTCTGCCATACAAGTTACTCACAAAATATTAATTGTATTAAAATGACCATTCAGGAGAAAAGCATTCTTAATACTTGATTTGGGAATGAATATACTTCTGTTTGGACTATAACAGAAAGCTATCCTATCATTCATTCACTAAGTATTGTTAACATCATTTTATTACTCATTTAATTCCCAAGCTTCTTTTTAAAAAACTATTCTTGATTAAAAATTTACCATAGTTTATTACATAGTAACATTTAGGTATTTTAAAATTTTTAATATTATAATATTAAATATTATTATTAATATTATTATTAATATTAAATATTATATTATTATATTAAAGAAAGATCTAGATGGGGTAGAAGTAAAATAGCCATAATTTATCTTTCAATACCACTGTACTATATTTAGTATTTGATCACTATCTTTACAAATGGGCACAACAAAAACATCTGGATGAAAGTTACTAGTTATTGTAAGGAAGTCACATTATTGTCTTCTATGGCATTGTCTATGAGGACATGGAGAAGCAGAGTCTTACAGATCACAGTATGAGGAAAATTTTTGCTTCTCCTAAGAGGCTAGATTTATATTTAAGGACAATATGACTCCTGAAAGATTTCAAATTTCCCTTTTCACTTTGGCTGGCAGGAAGCTCGGAGTCAATTTAGAGGTCACTTTTACTTACTATATAATAATTATAAGAATTATGTTAAGGTATCGTACACCCTTTTCTGACTAAGAGACCTATGGACACTATTGTGGTTCAGTAGACTAAGTTAATGTGATGATTTCAAGAGCTCTAACTGGCTGTGCTTTTTAACTGGACAAATTAATTAATGACAGTTAAAACACATATTAGGAATTCTATAATTCCTTCCTCCCTATTCAAGTCTTCTCTGATGATTGGTGAAGTTTAACTGAAGAATCTTAAAAGAACGCTTTTACACAAATGTTAAGAAAGACATAAAAATGCTTTTGATTTGTGCATACAGTATAATAACACAGTGTGGTGTCTGAGGCAGAGCTGCTGGGGTGTGGGCTTCCTGGGTGGATCATATTAGTTCATTTATTCTGCCAGCTGTCTGATGCTTTGTCTTTGACAGTGGGTTGGCCCTGTATTGCAGGAGTCATGACATCAAGGGCTATTGCGTGTGGCTATCACATCCAATCTCTTTTAACTATGATCTATTAAGTCCATGTGTTTTTTTTTTTAATAAACCTGAGCACATACCAAGATTCACTACAAAAAGATTTTGAAAATAAGGATTAGCACTCAAAAATTAAGAAAAAGGAAATTACAAACTAGCTGTCCCAACAGATCCAAATGATTTTGTTGAATGTTTATGCCCATTTAAAGACCTGCACTTTTTAGTTCACTGTAATAGTCAGGGAAAAGGATGTGGGTTTGGTTGCTATGGCAGGTGCTGACCCCTCTGATATGCAAAATTCCATGTAGGAAGGTTGTATAGTCAGTAGGGGTTTCCTATGCCCCAAGATCCATACCAAGTTTTACTGATCTATAAACTGCATATTAAAATGAATTATATATGCAGATGTTATATACTATTGCAGAACATTCCTTTAAAAATATAAGCTACTGTACTCAGCAGTAGCAACCATCATCACCTGAAAGAATGCTCAGTGGTAACTAATGGGGTGCACTGAGTAGGCAGTCAAGGGGCTAGAGAGGAAGACATGTATGTGCAGGAAATATGTACAACAGAGACAACATCCAATACCCGGGCTACTGGAGGCAGAACAGAGCCTCCTGTAGTTAAGAATGTGATGTAAAATTCCATGTGGAACAGGGTATCTGAAAGCAACTTAACATTTTAAAAGCTCTAGATGGTAAAGGTTAACTTCTCTGATGATTCATCAGGCTGCCTTGTTGAGAGTGGCAGAATTTACAAGCGCAGAGTAATAGCTGGCAGGGGAAAGTGCCCAAATGAAGAGAGAGAAGGAACAGAATCCATCTATAGCCAGGATACCAAGCCTCAGAGAGAGTATCCTTGGCATGTGAAAGTAATTCAGAGATCAATGGGAGTAATATATTGCTCTTTAGCCCAAAGGAAAACAAGGCTACATTCACATTACTGAGGAATGGTGAGTCTGATTTCTCCAAATGATTAGCCTATAAAACTGCTCTATTTATTAATGTAAGAACCTAGCATTATTAAGGCTTAGGGCAAAAATCCACTGTGACCCATAGGAAAATATTTGTCCAGGAAACTAATGATCAATAGTTCTACATTTAACTAAAATTTTATGCTTGATGACAAACACAGTTCATAAATGTCACTTGGTAATTTGCATTGGTAAAAATTATTAACCAAAAGTCACACTTGGGGCATATGTGCTTCCCAATACCACATAACTTGTTACAACATGTCCTCATATTTATAACTGTGCTGTGCGTCCCCATTAAGATCCAATAAATAACTTCTCTGCACCACTGATTATGAAGATTTGTCCTCATTACGGTATCTTCCAATAATTCAGAGCTTTCAAAAGGTCATATTTTAAACCCAAATAGCTGGAGTTATATTTCTCACCAAATGATCCCTCAAGATAAGAAATCACTAGGGGATGAAGGAGACATGGGTCTACATGATTTAAACCATAAATTTAATGAGGGTAAAATCTCACAGGGTCATACATCCCCAAATGATAACATATTCTTAGCCTACTATTTCTCTGTTAGGAATTGATTCCTCTTCTCCCAAAACCACATGTCCGTGAGCAAAATAAATTATTATAGTTATTTTATTTATTATAGTTATTTTAAGCCACTGAGTTTTGAGGTGGTTTGTTATGCAGCAATAGCTGACCCATAAACTCCCTATAAGGAGCGTACAAAGATGCATAAGAGGGGCTGTTCACTTTGCAGAGATAAGGACTATGTACCAAAAGAAGGAAGAGAAAGGACAATCTCCATTTGCCCTCCCAACACCTATTCCCCACTAACCCCACATCTCATCAACACCTGCACTCTCCAGCCCTTACTATGTTTTGATAGACAATGCAGCTCAGCCAACTGCATATCACTCCTTTTCACAGAGGAGAAGAAAGAAGGAGGGAAGTTAGTTATGAGGACAGTGTCTTATTTAGTTATACCTACTATTGTGCCTAATACAGTAACTTTATATAAATAATGATATCCAACAGATATTGAATTCTGAGTAGTATGTTTTTCCAGTTACAAGTGTTAGCAAGTTTGCAACTTTGTGTGTGTGTATAGTCTGATATTGAATGAATTAGTAAATCTATTGTGGATAATGGGAAAAAGATTTCTCACTGTCAGAAAAGGGAATTATAAAAACAGATAAGAGATTAGAATGAATCCTGTGGAATTGAATTGGAATTGTGTTATCAGTATGAATCTTGAATTCTCTTGGATAGAGAAAGAAATAAAGGGATGAATAGATAGATGGATAACAGATATTACATACTGAGGTAGATACAGAGATGTGTATGTAAATACATAATGAGTATAATATGTGTGTGAGTAGTAATAGTAGCAGTAGATCTGTCCAATGAAAAGGGTCTAGAAGTTAAGACCCAGGTAGAAATAAGCACAAACAGTACTCAAGACCTTGGTTTCTAAGTACTATTTCCTAAAAAAAAAAAGAAGAAAAAAAAGGAACCAGAACTCCCTGGAGAAATGACTGACACCAGGCATGGGGTTGGGGAAGTACAAAATGACTCTAGAAAATCTTTATCAGAAAAGAGTATAATGAAGAATAATGGGTATAATAGAGTGTATAATGAAGAATAATATGTCAAAAGGAAGCAAGGCAAACTGAAGGGACTCTGATCAAATCTAGGTGAATGTGAGTCTTAAAATAATGCAAATAATCAACTATAGACCACTGAATAAAATAAAAATTCATGGTCCATACTGATTAGATAAATATATAAGGTGGAAGGAAAGTTCTTCCTTACAGAGGAACAACAGCTAATAAACGTATAACAACATAGTTCGACGAGTACAATTTGATAAGCACTATCATAAAAATTTGATAAGTACCATCATAAAAACTGATTTAAGCAAAAATTATCAACTATACCTACATAGTCTCAAAGATAGGTAAAGATAATACTTAGTAACAACTTTAGTGGTTAACCCTTGCAGATATCACATTAGCCAAGTAATGTGCTGGTGATGTTCGCATCACCAGCAATGGGACAAATCAATATCATGAAACTGGAATGGCACTTTGAGGCAGATCAGCATGTCTGCTGCCCAAAATGCAAGGCTTGAATATAATTAGTTGAAGACATTAAACAAATCTAAGTGGAGGAACAAACTATAAAATACTGGCCTCTTCAAAACCCTTTAGGTCATGAAAGACACAGCCTGCTAAAGCACACTAAAGAAGGCTAAAGAGATATATCAACTTAGTGCAGTGCATGGTCTGAAGTGGACATTCTGCCAGGGAAAGGAAAAGAGATATTAGAACAATTTGAAAAATTAAAGTGTGTAGATAATAGCATTGCATTAATGCCAACTTCCTGATTTTGATCACTGTGCTGTGATTATGTAAGAGAATGTTCTATTTTTGAGAAATACACACTGAACACTCCAAGAGAAAATAAATATATAAATACCTTAAAATTATATAGATACAGAAAAATTAAAAAATATTCACTCAGTAATAAAACAGATTTACAAACATATTACATATTAGCTTTTAACAATAGTTGACATAAGAAATACAAAGCCACATCTATAAATAGGGACAAAGGTTGAAAATATATTCAGTAAAAAAAGGGCAAATTATACAATGACATGGACAGGACAGTACTATTTATGTAATTTAAAACACATGTGAAACATTACCAAAGTTATTCAGTGAATTTTTTACTAATTTTTTAACACAGGACCCCAAAAATAGGATAGCCCCCATAAATTATTCTTTTTTTTTATTTCATTCCTAAAATAACCAAAATGAGCAAGTTATCTCTGGATAGTAAATGCCCAGGTGTTGAATATATTATGTCATGCACTTTTTGGTATTGTATTTTTTTTTTTCAAGCTCGAAAGGATCTTTTCTGGGAAAACAAACAGCATATGATATTCAGCATTTCAAAGTTGAATTGCCCTAAACTACGGCTCAATTTGAAAGAAAATTCTCTACCTAGGATGCTCTTCCTTGTCTTAATCCTTTGTATTTAATCACTTCTCTGATGAAGTATCACCCCTTTAAATCTCTTCTGTTTTTTAAAGATATATTTATGCATACAAGAACTGGGGTGCAGGATAGAGGTGCAGTGAGTGGGGGAGAGGATTCATCAGAGTGGGGAGCAGAACAGGCAGACTGACTGAAATACACTGCTGAGGGGAGCAGTAGGCGAGATAGGAGAGGTCTGCTGTGCCATGTGGGTAACTTCCTGGCCAGGCAAGGGACTGAACTTGTGCCATGCTGCAGTAGCTGCGAATAGCTTAACCCCTTGCACCACCAGGGAGGCCCTAAGTATCTTATTTAACCAGCTCTCTACAATCTCTCCTTTCTTTGTTGTCCATCACCTCATCCCTCATTTCATTTTATTTTGATCAACCCACTTAACTACTCTCTGAAATCTCATCATTTACTAGTTATGAACATTATATTCTCCTTCATTAGAACACAAGCCCCAGAGGATAAGACACTTCACAGCCATGGTCAACTGCTATGTTTCCAGGACCTAAAGCAGGATGTGGCACACAGCAGGTATCTACTGTCCTCCCCACCCAGCCCCCCCCAAAAAAAAAATAAGAGAAATATTTGCAGAGATGGAGAGAGACCTAAAAGTATTCATGATTTTGGAAGAAGCTCTTAGCATGATTTCCCAAGAGCCTGCAGAATGCACACAATGCATGAAAATAGTCAGAGGAAGTAGTGACACCCTGGCCCTTGGAAATCACACCATCCAATCATGCTCTTACAAACATATCCAGGCAACATTCTGGGGCAGAATTATGAGCTCTTTCTCTAGGAGCAGTAACATCTCTGGATCATCAATTCTGGGCATCTCAAATCTTTGTAATGAGATAACCACCTCTTTGCAAGGCAACAAGGCAAAGATAACGGCAAAGGTGAGGGCCTGATACTGAGGCGAAGGATTCCCTGATGCCACCCACCTCTGCAGAACTAGAATGTCCAGTTCTCTAGATTTTCATTTGTGTGTGTGTCTGATCTTGGTCATGCTGCTCCCCATCTTTTTGACCCCAAACTCTAGAGCTGACATGAATTTCACTTCATAAAATCTGCCTGAACTGCTGGAGCCCATTCGAGAGGCAGGGTCCTGACCTGACAGGTAAGAGTTTAATAGACTATTTGCCTACCCCACTTCAGTGGAGTAGGCAGGAGCCAAGGGCTACTGCAGCACTTTGCCTGAGGTTAGAATGGAAGGGGCAGCAACAGCTCCTTGGCCTAACGCTATTTACAAAGGGCTTGGGGGAGGGGAGGAAATGAGTTGGGACCACATTCTTCTCTCTCCCTCTGCTCTCATTGGCTGAGCTCAACCAGAAGCCAAAAAGGTAGATTCTGATGTGACTCTTATAGGTGGGCTTCCTTAGCACTAAGTAGGGGGAGAAGGATCTGGGGAGAGGGGTTAGAAAATAGGCAAATAGAAGAAAGTCCAAATACTTAATTATAGCCCCTCTTGCTTGAGTTATAACCTTATTTCCTATGTGTCAGCTTGTCTCTCTCATACAAAGCTCTTCTGAAGAAGCAAATATACGTATATATGTATACATATATTATTATATATAAATGCATATCTAATTTTTTCTGTATCCACTAAAAGCTTATCATATAATCATAGATCACAACATATAATCACTGATTTAATGACAGATTTCTAAACAGGTTGTCATATTTTCTGATATCAAAAATGGCCACAAAGTATCAGAATTTACAATACTCTGATTGTATGTTGAAGTAATGGGTATCTATCTCATTAGTAGTAGCCAGAATTCTGTACATTTCTACACAAGATACATTGCCTAGTAAGAAAGTTAGCAATAAAAAGTAGTTAGCTCTTTGACATGGAAACTGCATTATCTGTTTCACAAGAAATATGAAAAATTTTCTATTGGGTATTTATTTCCTGTCCAATATATGAAAATATTACAGAAATAAAAACACTAGCATTAGAAAAAAAAAAATCCTAACAAAGCAGTAATATGTTAGTGCACAATCAATTCTGATACAGAAAAGGGAGAAAGGAAAAAAAAACAGTTTTTCTCTTTCACTGTGGTTTTCTAAAGGGAACACATAATTTATTGTTCCTTCAACCAAGCAATTTTCTCCTATTATTTGAAATATATAGTCCGGTTGCAGTTATGAAACATAATATAGAGTGCTGGTTGTTATTTTCTGGCTTGCCCTTAACATTGCTGTGTATCTTTTGATTATGTCCATGATAATTCAGAAAAGTTTTTTGAAATATAAGCATTTGGCTTTGGAGACGATGAGGAAAAGGTGATCAATTAAATTTTGAAATGTTCTGGGAGTATCTAGGGCCATATAAAATATTTCGAAGTAATTTCAATTAGCCTATTTCAACATCACATTCCATGTTCTGAAAATTCTACTAATGAACATTTCCATTACCCAGGCCCTAGTTTGTTGTTTGTTTGTTTTTTTTTTTATAATTTTTTATTGAAGCAATTCTGCATTATAACAGAATGTAGTTTCAGGTATACACTGTTATAAATCAACATGTGTATGTATTACATTAAGTTTAGTATTGAAAGTCCAATTGTATTTTAGTTCTTCAGACACTCCAGAGTTTGGAATTACTAATCAAGTTACCACACTCAAAGTTCTACTCCTGCCTTTCAAAAAGACAGTGTCACAATCAGAAAAGCATTATTTTAGTGTAAGGGTTTGTAATATTAATTGCTCCAGTCTTTGATTCAGTAAAAACTTTGGTCGTTGCATTCTGAAAACAATATTTATGAGGTAAGATGGACAAGCATAACACAAACAATCATTAGATGACTGAAGTCCTGAACTTAAAGCTTCTTCACAAAAGTGGTGTTCAAGAACATTATGAAAGATGAGCACACATCAGTACTTGAAACCAAAACCTAGCAAAGGCAGCCTCCAATGGCACATCTTACAAGTCTTAGCCTTGTTTTCAAAGAGTATTATGAAAAGACATAGAAGGCACAAAAACATTAAATCATCAGGAAAAATTTAGTATGAAGACTAAGCCTGGATATCTCAACCACGTCTTAGTCACCAAAAAGCATTTTATGTCTCTGTGGCCCCTCAGAAAAGGTGATTTTCATCTAGGGAATTAAAATGTCTGGCTATATGAAGCTTTGAGAGGCAGGAGGTACTATTAATCCTAATCATTATTGTTATTGCTTTATGGTACACCTTAGGTTACTGTCTGGCTTTTATGAATATAGACAATAATCACTAATTCCCAGTAGTAGTATAGAATCATTTCCCTCAACTGTAATGTTCTCCCTCATAAAAAACACGGATGAAAACATTTGGGGCACCTAATTCTTTTATGGATGATCTGTGAACATAAAACTATTAATGTTTATCTCTTAAGTGTAATTACCTTATTTCTCACATCAATGCCCACAGTTGAACACATCAATTAAAACTAGATGCATAATTTTCATGTTTCAAATGAAATTAATTATGTGAAGATCTGTTGTACGTCCTCTTGCATATATCTTTCAAGAGATGTTACTTTGCCATTTCTAGAACGAGTTGTGGAATATGGAGTGGTTCCTTCTATGAAATAATACAATCCTGAAGACCAGAGCAGCCATGTCTATTCCAATGACTTCAGGTCTAATAGGTGAATTTTACACCTATTTTTAAAAAAACCTGATATCAAATTCAACTTACCAATAACATTTTTTATTAAAAAAAAATCATTCCTTACTTTAAAAGTATTTCATATTAATCATTTTAAAAGACATTGGTTAAAAATAATACAGCTCCTCACAGTAAAACCAAAGTGAAAGACAGAAAATAATAAAAACCAGAAGAAATTGATGAAATAGAAAACATGCAGAAATAACAATGCCAGAATTTTAAAAGATTAATCAAATTGATAACAATCTAGAAGTACTGATGATATTTTAAAAATAAAAGGAAAACAACACTGAAAATAAAACAGTGGATATCACTACCGATATACAAAAATTAAAAGCATAATGAGAAAAGAGTGTAAATTTATGCCAACAAATTCAACAACTAAGATACCAGTTACCAAAACTGACACAAGAAAAAAGAACATTTATAACACTATAATAATTCTTCTTTTAAAGAAATTGAATTTACAATTAAACAACACTCCAAAGGAAAAATGTAAGACTGAATGTCTCCAATTTTAAATTCTTTTAAAAATTAATAAAAGAAACAATACCAACCATTACACTTCTTTTTCCACTATACTCTTTTAAAGAAAATAAGAAAGCTTCCCAACTCACCTATAATGTCCTTATAATCTTACCACCAAAACCAAAGACATTGTAAGAAAATTAGAGACCAAAATCCCTCATTAACATCAACGCAAAAAAATTAATAAAATATCAGGATCACCTAGAAATATACAAAGAGGAAAATAAACTATCATCAGGTAGAGCTTATTCCAAGAATTACAGGTTGCAAATCAAATGTGTTCACTACAATAATAGATTAAAGGGGAAAATTCATATGATCATTTTAGTAGATGCAGAGAAAACACTTGACATATCTATTTATGTTAATTACCTAAGCCATTAGTGTTATAACCCTCATTTATGTTAAAAAATTTTGGCTAACTAGGAATGGAGTAGATAATCCTTAGTCTGTAACAGACATCTGCAAATATAATCTACAGCTAATTACAATTAACAGTGAAATATTAAATGTTTCCCCCTAGGATTGAGAATAAGACATAAATGTCTGCTATTGTGCACTTTTATTAGAGGCCCAAGCCAGCGAAATCAGGCAAGCAAAAAATCAGTAGCCTCCCTATACACAAACAATAAATCTGAAGAAGAAGAAATCAAGAAAACCATTCTTTTTATTATTGAAACAAAAAAATCAAATACTTGGGAATAAACCTAACAAAAGAGTAAAGGACCTATACAAAGAAAACTATAAAACACTGTTAAAAGAAATAGAAGACGACACAAAGAAATGGAAAGACATCCCCTGCTCATGGATTGGAAGAATTAACATTATCAAAATTGCCATCCTACCAAAAGCAATTTACAGATTCAATGCTATTCCAATAAAAATTCAATAAAATTCTACAAAGAAATAGAACAAATATTGATGAAATTCATATGGAGCCACCAAAAACCCAGAATAGCCGAAGGTCTCCTGAAAAAAAAAAAGAGAAGGGAATGGAGGCTTCACACTTCCAGATTTCAAACTATACTAAAAAACTGTAATAAGCAAAACTGCATGGCATTGGAACAAGAACAGATACACGGACCAATGGAACTGAATAGAAAATCCAGAAATAAACCCACAGATTTATGGTTAACTAATCTTTGACAAAGGAACAAAGAATATGCAATGGAGCAAAGAAAGCTTGTTCAATCAATGGTGCTACATGCAAAAACATGAAGCTTGACTACTATCTCACACCATGCACAAAAGCAAACTTAAAATGGATTAAAAAACTAGACATAAGACCTGAAACCATAAACTATATAGAAGGAAATACAGGCGAAACACTACATGACATACAACTCAGTAATATCTTTAAAAACGATGTATGTATGTATGTATGTATTAATTAATTAATCAATTTATTTATTTTGTAAGGCAGACTGACAAAATACACTGCTGCGGGGAGCAGCAGGCAAGCAGCAGGCAAGGGGAGCAGCAGAGGTCTGCTTGCCATGTGGGTTGCTCTGAGGCCAGCGGGGATCAAACCTGCACTGCAGAGGCTGCAGACAGCTTCACAGCACTGCGTTCAACCGCCTGCACCACCAGAGAGGCCTTGGGAGAAAATTTTTGCACATAACACTAATGATAAAGGACTGATCACAAAATCTACAAAGAGCTGAAGAGACTCAACAAAAACAAAGTAAATAATCCAGTCAAAAAATGGGCAGAAGAGATAATGAGGAACTTTTCCAAAGAGGAAATGCAAATGGCCAACAGGCATATGCAAAAATGTTCGCATCACTTGTAATCAGGGAAATACAAATCAAAACTACAATGAGATACCATCTTACACCAATGAGAATGGCACATGTTAAAAAAAACTAGCAATGGGCCTCCCCGGTGGCGCAGCGGTTGAGCGCTGGGTTGCGAAACTGCGCGCGGCCTCTGCGGCGCCGGTTCGATCCCTGGCTGCTCCCCGGCCACCGGAGGAGGGTCCCACATGGCGCGCAGACCTCTCCTGCCGCCCGCTGCTCCCCTCAGCAGTGTACTTCGGTCCTTCTGCCTGCTCTGCTCCCCGCTCTGGCTCTGGTGAATTCTTTCACCCTCCCGCACTTCTGACTGTACCCAGTGCATGTATAAACAAAACCAGCAAACAAATAAAGCATGCCTCTATTAAAAAAAAAAAAAAAAAAAAAAACTAGCAACAACAAACATGGGTGAGGATGTGGAGAAAAAGGAACTCTCCTGCACTGCTGGTGGGAGTGCAAACTGGTCCAACCTCTATGGAAAGCTGTGTGGAGACTCCTCAACCTGCTAGAGATGGAGCTTCCATATGATCCAGCAGTTCTACCCCTAGGTGTTTACCCAAAGGACACAGAAACATTATTTCAAAAGGGCACCTGTACCCCTATGTTTATAGCAGCACTATTTACAATAGGTAAGCTATGGAAACAACCCAAATGCCCCAAAGTAGATGACTGAATCAAGAAGATGCAGCACATAAACACAATGGAATATTACTCAATAATCAAAAAGCATGCAATTTGCAGCAACATAGATGGAGCTGGAAGGGATCAGGCTCAGCAAAATAAGCCAGAAAGAAAAAGTAAAATACCAGAGGGTCTCACTCATAGCAGGAATTTAGAAAACCTAAACAAGGGACTAGGAAAAAGACTAATTATAATAAAGTAAAAATCACAATCAATGAGCAACTATAAACCAGAGACACGCTTCAAGGTGTGGAGGGGAGAAGGGAGTAGGATCAAAATATGGGAAACTGTATGGGGACTATAACCAAGATGAAAATGCATACATTGTGCAAAAATGAAAAATGATGTAAAAAAATTAAATTATATTGAAAAAATAAAAAGCATACATATTGGGAAGGATGTATCAAAACTCCGATGACCTGTTGTGTTTGTAAAAATTCTGAATAAATCTACATGAAAACTACTAGCTCTGATAAATTAATTTGGTAATATCACAGGGTACAAAGTC